>NC_062558.1:44080771-44437477 GCF_016906955.1 Phacochoerus africanus
CTTTGAAGCGAGAACAATAGTAATGGGCTTTGGATTGCTACCTTCGTAACAAAGGTTTGCAGAAGGAAAACAGAAAACAGAATTAGTCGAGAGGACCCTGTGATGATAAGCTGGGTGTAGCATTTTCTGGAGAGTTAATGTTCACTGATGCAATATGACTTGAAGAATGCAACCAATAATTATTTCTTTCTTTTTTTTTTTTTTTTTTTTTTTTTTTTTAGAGCCTCACCACGATATATGGAAGTTCCCAGGCTAGGGGTCAAATCAGAGCTGTAGCTGCCGGCCACAGCCACACAGGATCCAAGCTGCATCTGCAACTTACACCACAGCTCACAGCAATGCCAGATCTCTGACCCACTGAGCAAGGACAGGGATTGAACCTGCATCCTCATGAATACTAATTCGGTTCGTTTCCACTGCACCACAACTGGAACTCCCTATTTCTCTTTTAATAGTTAAGCATTTCTCTTAATGTGAGTTACAAAAAATATATATGCCTAATCCACCAAACTCATAGATTTATGGACATCCTTTTTTTAACTTTTATTGCAGTGTAGTTAATTTGCAAAGTTGTGATAATTTCTGCTGTACAACAAAGTGAACCAGTCATACATATATACATATCCCTTCTCTCTGATTCCTTTCCCACCTAGATTATCACAGAATACTGGGTAGAGTTCTCTGTGCCCTACCGCAGGTCCCCTTTAGCGGGTTCCATAACCTCAGTATACATATGCCAATCCCAAACCTTCAGTTCATTCCTCCCACCCTCCACCACACACACACCTGTCCCCTTTGGGAACCATAAGCTTTTCAAAATCTGTGAGTCTGTTTCTGTTCTGCAAAAAAGTTCATTTGTATCCTTCTTTTATAGATTCCACATATATCTATCTGATAGCGAATCACTTAGTATGATAGTTTCTAGGCCCATCCATGTGGCTGCAAAAAAAATTATTTCATTCTTTTTTATGCCTGAGTAGTATTCCATTGTGTGTATGTATCACATCTTCTTTATCTGCTCCTCTGTTGATGGACCTTTAGGTTGCTTCCATGTCTTGACTATTGTAAATAGTGCTGCAATGAACATGGGGGTACCTGTATCTTTTCATATTATGGTCTTCTCTGGATAGATGCCCAGGAGTGGGATTGTTGGATCATATGGTAGTTGTATTTTTCGTTTTTAGAGGCACCTCCTTACTGTTTTCCGTCGTGATTATACCAGTTTACATTCCCACCAACTGTATAGGAAGGTTCCCTTTTCTCCACACCCTCTCCAGCATTTATTTTGTAGACTTTTTGATGATGGCCATTCTGGCTGGTGTAAGATGGTACCTCATAGTAGTTTTGACTTGCATTGCTCTAATAATTAGTGATGTTTAGCATCTTTTCATGTGCCCACTGGCCATCTATATGTCTTCTTTGGAGAAAAGCCTATTTAGATCTTCTGCCCATTTTTTATTGATTTGGTTTTTTTTTTTTGTCTTTTTGTCTTTTCAGGGCCACACCCATGGCATATGGAGGTTCCCAGGCTAGGGGTCTAACCGGAGCTGTAGCCATCAGCCTACACCAGAGCCACAGCAATGCAGGATCGGAGCCATGTCTGCGATCTACACCACAGCTTACCGCAATGCCAGATCCTTAACCCACTGAGCAAGGCCAGGGACTGAACCTGCAACCTCATGGTTCCTAGTCAGATTCGTTAACCCTTGAGCCATGACAGGAACTCTGGTTGTTTGGTTTTTTTGATATTGAACTGCAGGATGTGTTTGTATATTTTGGAGATTAATCCCTTGTCAGTTGCTTCATTTGCAAATATTTTCTCCCATTCTGTGGGTTGCCTTTTTGTTTTGTGACTTATGAGCATTCTTAGGATGAAGCTGAATGTTGTAGCAATCTATTTCCCGCTACCCCTGTAATGACCTCCCCCCAAAAATTAGCAGTCAGCATATACTGTCTCCCCACTTCTGTGAGTCAGTAATTCAGGAGTTAGTGCTGGCTAGTTCTGACTTGGGATCTCTCATGAAGTTGTAGTCAAGATGCCAACTGGGGCTGCAGTTATCTGAAGGCTTGACTGGGGCCAGAGACTCCACATCCAAAATGAGAAGAAGTCATTGTACAGTCTTGCTGTAGAAGAACGCTTGCAGATTAAGGGATTTCAGAAATTGTGCTGCTTCTTTCCAGAGGCTTTTTTTTTTTTTTTTCTATTTGCTCTTTCCTCTGACATTCCTAAAAGAATCGCCAAACACCGAGGCCAACTGCCCATCTAAGGATGATGTTTTGTTTTAAAGAGGTGTCAAGGAACGACTCCTGCTCAGATTTGCCTGAGATCCAGAATGGCTGGAAAACCACTTCTCATACGGAGCTTGTGAGGGGAGCCAGAATCACCTACCAGTGTGACCCCGGCTATGACATCGTGGGGAGTGACACTCTCACCTGCCAGTGGGACCTCAGCTGGAGCAGCGACCCCCCATTTTGTGAGAAAAGTAAGAATAGCCTTGTGTTTTTACCCTTCTAGGTCATTGGATGGTAAGTCCCTCCCATGGAGTATTTTTTGTGTAGAGGCAATGGAGCGTCTTCATGTAGAATCTGACCCCTTCTCTGACTCTACCAACACACTGGTGCTGCTTACAATTGTCATTTTGTAGCCCAAGGGCAGGGATCTCAGATTCGGGTGCTTTCAGAATCCTGGCAGATAATGTGAGTCAAACAGGCTGAGTGTGAGACATTAGGTAGTGGTGTGGACTGTATAAACCAGAATATATATAGCCTGGGTAAAAACATCATTCAGATTCAAGTCTTTAAAATACCTGCAGCTGCCAAGCAAAACAAAGCTAGGTTGGCCGTTGAAGCCCTAGTTTGATGGTGGGTAGCTGATGGTGCCTATGGAAGGTAGCTGATTTCATGCAGACAGCATCCAGCCCCATCTCCCAGTCCCTCCTGCCTGCTCTCCTCAGAAGGGCAGGCCAGCCAAGTCTGATGATAGCTGAGTCTAGCATCATAAAGAGGGGTAGTGGAAGGAAGTGCCTCTGGTTTCTGCACTGACGTCTTAGTAGCAAAGTGGAGTGGAAGCTAAATTTGGAGGTGGCCTCTCCCCGCAGCCATTTGCTTCCCACCTCCTACAGAAAGCTCTCATCTGTAACCTTCTTGCTGGGACCCCTTGGATCCTTGGTGACACTTTGGTAGATCTGGTCAGCTGACCTAAATCACTGATTGCATGATAAGAAATATTAAGTGTGAGCTGAGAAAGAGGGTATCGGAAGGGAAGTGTGGGGGGTTACGTACAATTCCTGTACATCCCAACATCAAGGCAAATTAAGTACAATTGTGGGAAACATGAAAGAACTTACAAAAGATTCACAAAACCAGCTACACAAACACATCTGTTTGTTCTGCAGCAGAAGGCAGAACGTGGATATGTGTTTATATCATGACAGAAAATAAAAGTGGGACAGCAAGAAGTGCCAAGTGGTGGCAATTAGAGTGCCCCATCCTGGGAGTTCCCTGGTGGCCTAGCAGTTAAGGATTCAATGTTGTCTCTTCTGTGGCTCAGGTTCGATCCCTGGCCCAGGAACTTCTGCATGCCACGGGCATGGCCAAAAAATAAATAAATAAAGACCCATCCCAAACTCATTAATACAATTTACATCATCATTTTTTTGCTTTTTAGGGCCGCACCTGTGGCATATGGAGGTTCCCAGGCTAGGGGTAGAATCAAAGCCTCAGCTACCAGCCTATGCCACAGCCACAGCAACATGGGATCCGAGCCACATCTGTGACCTATACCGCAGCTCATGGCAACGCCAGATCCTTAACACGCTGAGCGAGGTCAGGGATCGAACCACATCCTCATGGATACTAGTCGACTTCATAACCTGCTGAGCCACAGCGGAAACTCCTACATTATCACTTTTTAAAAAACATGTAAACATTTTGTACGGTAATCAAAAAATAAACTAGCTTTCCATGGGAAAGTCCCCTCACATGCCTCATTTTTGCCAAGAAAAGGCCCAAAGAGGAGCAAATAAATAGTACTACTGGGCCCCTTCTGCACTTGCATGTTTATCTTCCAATCCTGGGTGCCTCACTCACCCTCCCGTCAAGACACAGACTCACCAACGTGCCTCACTTGCTTTCTTTTCTCCTGAAATCAGGGCAGAAGGACCTCCTAGAACAACAGGGTCCCACCTAGAAATCCCTGCACGCTGTTACCACCTTTCATAGGTTCATCTCCACTCTTTTTTGTTTTTTCCCCTCACCCAAGGCATGTAGAAAGTCCCAGGCTGGGGTTGGAACCTGCATGGTAGCTGTGACAATACCAGAGCCTTAGCCACTAGGCCATCAGGCAACTTCCAGTTCAGCTCCACGCTTAACACTGAAAGATGTGTATAACCATATCTTAAAATTGCACAAGAAACAAATACCTACCGTAATCAAGTAGTCATAGCATAATGAGGTAAAATGTGAAAATCTTTTATGATCTGCTCTCTGGCCATGGAACCACTCTCAAAAGTTTATTCTGTTATTGGTCCAATTGCATATGTAAGTATGTGTCTGTTACACAGATACACATGTAAGTGTGTCTGTGCCGTGAATGTAGACACACAGATATACATGTAGGTATAGATATTTTACCATAATAGGCATCAGTTTCTAGAAACACCTCACAACAGCCTTTTGTTCAACTCAGACACACTCAATGTCATTCCTTTTTTTTTTTATCATTTTTTTGCAACACAATGAGAAACAAGCTTCGTTGAGTCTCAGAATGTTTCCTTTCCATGTAAATATTAGCAATGGTGTATCATGAGTAACACTGCAAAATTTTATGTGACAGTTGTCAGTTTAAAACTCAATTGTTTCTCTCTTTTCCAGACTCCCTTCCTTTTTCATTGGTTTATGATTTCCTTTGATCATATTGATTTTTTTAATTAAAAGGTAATAGATGCTTGTTTTACTATCGTCAGACCCCACAAAGAAGCCATGATGGGCTCCTCACTTTTTTCTCTTTGGTAGTTGATCAAGATTTCAAGGAATGGTTGTTCTATGGGGTTTTTTCTTCTTTTTTCTCTTTCTTTCTTTTACTTATTTATTTATTT
Source organism: Phacochoerus africanus (assembly GCF_016906955.1). NCBI lineage: Eukaryota > Metazoa > Chordata > Mammalia > Artiodactyla > Suidae > Phacochoerus > Phacochoerus africanus. The sequence goes on from NC_062558.1 coordinate 44,085,868, forward strand.
ATTTTTTGCTTTTTAGGGCCATACCTTCAGCATATGTAGGTTCCCAGGCTAGGGCTTGAATCAGAGCTGTAGCCACGGGCCTACACCACAGCTCACAGCAACGCCAGATCCTTAACCCACTGAGCGAGGCCAGGGATCAAACCCATAACCTCAGGGTTACTAGTCAAATTCATTTCCGCTGCACCACAATGGAAACTCCTCTTTTTAGGGTCACACCTGTGGCATGTGGAAGTTCCCAGGCTAGGGGTCGAATCAGAGCTTCAGCTGCTGGCCTACACCACAGCCACAGCAACACCAGATCTGAGCTGTGTCTGCGACTTATGCTGCAACTTGTGGCAACCTTGGATATTAACCCACTGAGCGAGGCCAGGGATCAAACCCACGTCTTTGTGGAGACAGTATTGGGTCCTTAACCTGCTGAGCCACAACAGGAACTCCTGGTTGTTCCATGATTGTTAACTCATCCTCTGTTAAAGGATTTGTGAGGTTTTTTTTTTTTTTAAACTGTTGCAAATAATTGTGCAGTGTGTAGCCTTGCATATGGGTCTTTGGACCCTGATGTGAATGTTTCTTTGGGCAAATTCCTAAAAGTGAAATTAAATTCACGTCTGTTTTGTCCTGGCCTGTTCTCCAGCCACATGCATTGGCTTTCAATCGGGGAAAAGAACTAAGTAAGGAAATGTTCTGGATTATTCTGTAGTTCTCAGCAAACCGATGGTCGTCAGGCCCTAATGCCCACCGGTCTGATTTCATCCCGCGCAGTTATGTACTGCACCGACCCCGGCGAAGTGGACCACTCAACCCGCCTGATTTCGGACCCCGTGCTGCTGGTGGGCACCACCATCCAGTACACCTGCAACCCGGGCTTCGTGCTGGAAGGCAGCTCGCTCCTGACCTGCTACAGCCGCGAAACCGGCACACCCATCTGGACATCTCGCCTGCCCCACTGCGTTTGTGAGTCCTCTTTATAGACTTGAGCTCCTGGTGGGTTGGCTTTCTCTTATTCAGGGTGGAGGGCTTTTGTTATTATCACTGTCACAATAGCTAACAGCTTGAGGGTGTAGCTACTATAATATTTACGGTAAGTTTATCAGGTCCTCTGCACAGTCCTTTACCACATTTACCCTCTGCTGCTTCAAGTGGCCTTATGAGCATGGCATGACTGTCACCATCTTACAAAGAGGATACTAGGCTCAGAGAGGTGAAATCGCGGCCCCAGCTCACACAGCGAGTTAAGAAGGAGGCCAGCCAAAGGCAAAACCATACCTGCCTGACTCTAACTGCTTAAAATTGATAGGAGTTCCCTGGGGGTCCAGTGGTTGGGACCCTTGCGCTTTCACCACTGCAGCCCAAGTTCAGTTCCTAGTCTGGGAACTGAGATCCCACCTCAAGCACAGCACCCCCACCAAAAACCCTAAGCGGTCCACAGGGTAACAGGGTGGATTTAAACTCTCTTTGACCTCCTCTTGGAGCCATCAAAGTAAACATTTGGTTACAAAAAAATACTTTTGAGGAGGTTTCTACCGTAGAAACTCCAAAACAGCTCCCAAGGTGACTCTAAGAATGGAGGAGTGACTATACATTCCTACCGGGCAGGAGTGTGGGGGCTCAGCCTCACTGGTGCTTAGAAATCAGCTAGGACATTTTAAAACTCCCTGGAGAGCTGGTTGCAATTGGTCTGGGCTGTAGCCTGAACAGCAGTGGAGGAGTTTCAAAAGCTCCCCAGGGATTCCGATGTGCCCTCAGGGTCTAGAACCATTGCTTAAGGGGCACGTGAGGCTCTGCAGAAGGAACAGAGCCTCACATAATATCTGGGGCTCAGAGATGTCAGCAGCACTGCTGTTTTATGTGAATGTGTTTTGAAACGGCTCCCTTAGGGGTGCAGCCAGCCGGTGTCCCAGAGCATTGCTAAAAATGCTGACCATCATCTAACAAATGCAGGTTTTGATAGTGTTGGGGAATCAAGAGTTTAACTTTAGACCCCCCCCCCAAAAAAAAAAAGAGAGAGAGAGATGTAGATTATGTGGTTTTTGTAAACTCATCTGCATCTGATGTGATGAACAGAGTGTAATTTAAGGACGTGGCTCTTTCCTGTGGTAGCCGTGTTTTATCACTTCTCACAAGTATCAAAACAGGCTTCGTGGACTTTTCATGGCCACACAAACAAGCAGCCCTGCAATTTAGGTGGACAAAAAGCAAATCACTGTTGGAAGACAACTGGAAAGCAAGAAAATCCTTGTCCTCTTCCTTTGGATAAGCAGATACAGGCAGCCTTTGGAGATATTGCTGGTTCAGTTCCAGACCACTGCAATAAAGCAAATATTGCAGTAAAGCAGTGCATATGAAAGTCATGTTTACCCTGTACTGTGGTATACCCTATTATAGTTCATCCTATTAAGTGAGTGATAGCATGACATCAAACAAAAACAATGGACATACCTTAATTTTAAAATATTTTATTGCTAAAAATGCTAACCATCATCTGACAAATGCAGAGTTGCTATAACCCTTCAATTTGTATTTTTTAAAAATTGCAATATCTGCCAAGCTCAATAAAGCAAATCGCAATAAAATGAGGTATGCCTTACTTAATGAGCACTTACTGTATGCCAGGCACCATTCCAAGCATGTCACGTGCATTAATTCTTTCATTACTGGCAAGAAAATAAAACGACATCTGTTGCTTTTGGCAGAGAGCAGAGCACGGTCAAATTCAAACTCACTCTCTGGTTCTATGAATTTGACTATTTTAGAGCCACCTATAAGTGGAATCATAGCGTAATTGTTCTTCTGTGACTGGCTTATTTCGCTCATAATAATATCCTCAAGGTCCATCCATGTTGTCATCTGTGGCGGAATTTCCTTCTTTTTTAAAGTGGAGTGACATTCTGTTGTGTGTATATACACGTTTTCTACATCCTTTCATCCATCAGTGACATTCGTCTCCACTTCTTGGCTGTTGTGAATAGTGCTGCAGTGAACGTGGGAGTGCTAATATCTCTTTAAGATCCTGGTTTCAGTTCTTTGGGGTAAAGAGCTAGAAGTGGGATTGCGGATCATCTAGTTGTCCTACTTTTAACTGTTTGAGGAACGTTCACGCTGGTCTCCACAGCAACTGCACCATTTTACATTCCCACCAAGGTTTCCCTCTTCTCATCTTCACCAGCTCTGGTTGTGTTTTGCTTTTTGGATAATAGCCACCCTAACAGGTTGGGGATATCTCATTGTGGTTTTGATTTGCATTTATTTCCTCGGTGACTAGTGACACTGAGTATCTTTAAGGGCCTGCCGGCCATTTGTATGTCTTCTTTGGAGAAATGTCTATTCAGGTCCTTTGCCCATTTTTTTAATTGGGTTATTTGATCTTTGGTTACAGAATTATAGGAGTTATCAGTTTTGGAAGTAAACCCCTTATCAGATATATGGTTTGCAAGTATGTTCTCCCATTCAATAAATTGGAGATTTCTCTTGCCAGTTGTTTTCTTTGAAACAGGATCCTTTTCTGATACCATACACAAAAATCGACTCAAAAGCAAAGGATTAAAGGCTTAAACGGAAGACCTGAAACTGTAAAAATTCTAGAAGAATACATAGGGGAGAAAGCTTCATGACATTGATCTTGGCAGTGATTTCACGGATATGACACCAAAACCACAGGCAACAAAAGCAAATGTAGACAAGTGGGAGCTCATCAAAATAAAAATCTCTGCACTGAAAAGGAGAGGCTTTATTATTTGCACAAATAACAGGGAATCTTGGACCATGCAGCCCTGTGTTTAGCCTGAGTCCTAGAATTTAAGAGCTGAATCGATCTGGCAGGTAAAATGCTATTGAGGATAACCTTTGAGATAAAACACCACTGCCCCCATTTTATAGGTAGCAATGGTAGTTGTTATCTATTGACTATGTAAGACATTTTGCTAAGCCCATTACACATATCTGTGAATGTATATGTATCTTTATATACAGTATGTACATATATGTGCCTATACATTAAGGAAACCAAAGCTCAGAGGATATATAGATAACAATAGTTAACATATTTAAAACACATTACTAACCAGACTTGGATATATGTGTGTATATGTATGTATATATATAAGTGTGTATATATATGTGCATTCTCATGCACTTATATAATTGTGTGCTCTTGGGGGTGCTGTGTAAAGGAAACTGAGACTCAAAGGGAAATATGATTGCAGTCATAAAACTTCTCCAGGGAAGAGCTTGGATTCAGATTGATGACTCGGATCTCCAAGGCCAGCATCCCTTCCACCAGCCTTGCCTCCACCATCATTTCACCGTGGATGGCAGGACACCAATGCATGCAGGGCTGTCCCAGTGGACCTAAAGCCGACAGTCCTAACCCCTTAACCACAACCACATTCCCTTCCCGGTCCCCAGACCTTTGGGCTGAGTTCACACTGACTGGTTGGTTCCTCTTGTGGCCTGAATTGTGTTCCCCCCAAAAGCTACGCTGAAGTCCTACCCCCAGTACTTGTAAATGTGAGCTTTTTTTTGGAAATAGGGTCTTTGCAGATATAATCAAGTTAAGGTGCGGTCACGTTGGATGAAGGTGGGCGCTGAGTTGGTGACTGGTGTCCTTACAACCAAAGGAAGAGGGAAATCTGGACCCATTGGGAGATGCCGTGTGATGGGAGTGTTGTACCTGCAAGTCAGGGGCACCCAAAATTGCCAACGACCACGGGAAACTGGGGGGAGACAGAGGAATCTTCCTTCTGGATGTTTCCAGGGAATGAGGGCCCTGCTGCCTCCTTGCTCAAGGCTTCTAGCCTCCAGAGCTGTGAGGCAAGGCCTGACTGTGGCCCTAATCCCCTTGGTTCGTGGCACTTCCTTTACAGCAGCCCGAGAAGCAAAGGCAGTTCCTTTCCCTCCCATGACGGTGAAGGTGATCAGAAGCATCTTGAGTAATTCAAGCTGCTGAGACCCAGAGATGAAAAGCTAAAAATAGAAGCTGCTTTAAAAATACTGAAAGGTGGAGATATGTTTAAAAAGAAAGAAAAAGCACCTCACTAATGAAGCACAGCCTCCAAAGACCCTCTGGGCTGTGGCAGCTGCCGCTGGGCTCCCACGAAGCAACCTCCCACCCCCCAGGCCCACCTCTCCCTGAGATCTGATTGCAGCTCTGGTGAGAAGGCATTCCTGACACCCAGGCTAATGAGTTCCCAAGTCAAACTGGGTGTCAGGAGACACACCACCCTCCTCCCAGACGCCTGGAGAGGAGCCTGGCTTGGATCCTGCCAGCATCGTGCCAGGCAGGTGAGGTCGGTAGGAGATGACACAGGAGGCAGGAGAGTGGCCAGATTCCAGCAGTAAGGTGCCTGGACTAAGGCGGATCTCGTACCTTGGCAGCAAGGACAAAGTTGTTGGACGTAAAACAGCTTTTAAGATTTTTCCTCTGTTGAACTGAGGAAACAGCCCCAATTTGATGGACACTTTGGCTGTGCCCAGCCCTTCCCCAACATTAGCCCTCACAAAACTACACGAATGGTTTAGGAGTCTACCTAAAGGCAGGCAAAGAAGAGCCCAGAGAGAGTGAGCAGATTTCCTGAGGTCACACAGCAGAGAAGGGAGAACCCAGGATTCAAGCCCAAGCCTGACTAACCCCCAAAGTTTCATCTTCCTAGCAATCTCAGCTCCCAGGGGAAGTTTTTTTGAATAAGCTGAAGCTGGTGCCCTCATCAAACAGGGTGATCATGCCAACCACAAATATAGATGTTCAAAACAATGTATCTGGCATAAGTGCTCAGTTAACATTGATTAATAGGAAGTTCCCTGGTGGCCCAGCAGGTTAAAATCTGGTGCTGTCACTGCTGTGTTGCGAGTTCAATCCCTGGCCCAACACCTTCCACATGCCATGGGCACAGCCAAGAAAAAAAATTAGTTTCTAATTACCACTCAGTTTCAATGTTTCACTACTTGTAGAGTATATTACAAACCATTCATAGCAATAACCAAGGAACCTGATTGTGTCTTGCTCAAATGTGCTCCAAAAATGTACATTTTCCCCTATACTTAAAGGGGGTGGGGAGTAGGTTTGTGCTTATGTTTCTAAGACCATCAATCCAACTCACTTGAATTCCTGGAGAGAACGGGATGAAGTCACATGGGTTGCGATCAGAATGGCTTAAACCTTAGACAAGTGATTCTCAACCAGGGGTGAATTTGCTCCCCCAGGGACAATTGTCAATGACAATTTCCAGAGACATTTTTGCTTGTCATAGCGTAGGGAGGGGAGTGCTGCTGGCCTCTAGTGGGCAGAGGCCAGGGATGCTGCCCAATATCCTATGAGGCACAGGACAGCAGCGTCGCAAAGAATTACCCAGCCCAGAATGTCAGTAACCTCTAGGTTGAGAAAACCTACCTTAGACAATCTCATTTCAAAGTGTGGGTACATCCTCGGAGCGAGAATTTCATTGCCCAGCCATATCCCAGCTAAGAATAAGGTCTTAGTCCAGTCCATTTACTTAATAGGCAGGAAAAAAAATGAAGCCCAGAGACATAAGGCGATTCACCCAAGGTCGCACAGCAGATACAGGCTTCCAGTTTCAAATTCAAGTCACTTTCCACATCACATTCCTGCCATCTTCTGAGAGTTGATGGTAAACACAGATGCCTTTGAAGACTGCTGGTTTCTGCCAGGGGCAGAATCCCACAGGGAATTCCCAGACTCTTCCAGACAGATGGGTCCCAATTGAATTGGACAGACTTTAAAGCCAGAGAATCAACTCACAGCTCAGCCACTCTCTTCTTGTCGGACCTTTCATGAGAGACCTTCCCCCCCAGCCTCAGTCTCCTCATCTGTAAAATGGGTGTAAATGTGGTGATTGCCAGCAGACTTGGACCATTTACATTTGAATCCTATCTCTGCCACTAACTAGCTTGACAGATTGCCCAGCGGGATACCCAGCAGCTCTGTGCTTCACTTGTCAGATATTAAATAGGAACAGTCATAACAATGTCTGGGTCTTGGGACTGTTACAATAATTAAATGAGCTTGTAGATATAAAAACCCCAAATAGTGCCTGGCTTATAGGATGCACTCAGTAAATCTTGGCTATTCCAGTCAGAACTGTTACATCTTTAAGGAGGGGGATTAGAAATAACGGTTGTAAATCATCTGGTACACAATAGGTATTTGAGTATTTTGGAAATTAATTAAGAAAATGATTAATTAATTTATCAACCATGCCAAGACACCAGAGCAGCAGTTCTGAGCCCTAAACCCTTTAGCCCTAGAGTTCTGCCTGGACTTTAAGAGTCTATTTCTGTTTGCATCACCTTTTTAGATTCCACATACAAGTGATATCATATGATATTTGTCTTTCTGTGTATCACTGGCTTCACTTAATATGATAGATAATCTCTGGGTCCATCCATGTTGTTGCAAATGGCATTATTTCATTCTTTTTATGGCTGAGTAATATTCCATTGTATATGTATATATGCCACCCCTTTCTCTGTCGATGGGCATTTAGGTTGCTTCCATGTCTTGGCTATTGTGAATGGTGCTGCTGTGAACACTGGGGTGCATGTATCCTTTCAAATTAGAGTTTTCTACAGATATGTGTCCAGGAGTGGGATTGCTGGATTATATGTAACTCTACTTTTAGTTTTTAAAGTAACCCCGATACTGTTCTCTGTAGCAGCTGCATCAATTTACATTCCCACAAACAGTGTAGGAGGGCTCCCTTTTCTCGATGCCTCCTCCAGCGTTTATTGTTTGTAGACCTTTTGATAATGGCCATTCTCACTGGTGTGAGGTGATACTCCATTGTAGTTTTGATTTGCATTTCTCTAATAACTAGTGAGGTTGAACATCTTTTCATGTGCCTGTTGCCCATCAGTATGGCTTCTTTGCTGGCTGAAATCACCTGGGGAACTTTAAAAAGAAAACTTTGAGGGATTAGTAAAGTTAAAATACCTTAGGGTGGCGTTCCCATTGTAGTTTAGTGGTAACAAATCCAACTAAGATCTCTGAGGACTCTGGTTCCATCCCAGTGGGTTAAGGATCCAGCATTGCCAAAAGCTGTGGTGTAGGTCACAAACCTGACTCTAATCCCTGAGTTGCTGTGGCTGTGGTATAGGCCAGCAGCTACACCTCCCATTTGATCCCTAGCCGAGGAACTTCCATATGCTGTGGGTGCCGCCCTAAAAAAAGGGGGGGGGGCTTGAGGGCGGAGCCAACTCACTGAATAGGGTGATGCTAGTCTGAATCCAGGTGAGATAATCCCCCTTTTCTTGCTAGACCTGCTGTCAGTATCTTCCTTTACCTCCAGATGTAAGAATTTGTCCTAAATTTTTAACTTTCTATCCCCCCCAGGGCCAGGATAGTGCCTGAGACAGGAAATATTTGTGGGTTACGTGAATGTTAAGTTACATGAAGGCAGGGACCATGTCTATCTTGCTCGCCATTGTATTCCAGGGCCAAGAACAGAACAGTGCCTGGCAAACAGAAGGTGCTCAATAAATATTTATTGTACTTGTTAATCTTCTAATTTATGAAAGAAAAATCCAGGGGAAGTATATGGGGAAATCCTTCTGGGTTGTGACTGCCACCTGCTGGCCACTTTGTTACACTGCAGGTAAAAGACTTTTTTTTTTTTTTTTTCTTTTCAGGTTCCCAGGCCAGGGGTCGAATCAGAGCTGTAGCTGCCGCCCTACGCCACAGCCACACACCACAATGCGGGATCCGAGCCGCATCTGATGACCTATAGCACAGCTCACAGCAACACCAGATCACCAACCCACTGAGCAAGATCACGGATCAAACCTGCATCCTCATGGATCCTAGTTGGGTTCATTAACTGCTGAGCCACGAAGGGAACTCCTTGGTCTCCTCTTAAGGTTTGTTTGTTTTGTTTTGTTCTGACCTTGTCCAAGGCATGCGGAAGTTCCCTGGCCAGGGATCAAACCCACGCCATAACAGCAACCCAAGCCGTGGCAGTGACAATGCTGGATCCTTAATCTGCTGCACCACAAGGGAACACCTATCTTCTCTTAAGATTATCTTCTCTTAAGGATCACTTATTTCCCCTCCTCCTAGGAGGGTGAGAAGCAGAGGAGTCAGATTAGCATTTACCCAGGGCCTGAGTCCTCATTCTCTCCCAGTAAAGCACTGCATTTCCAGGTTTCCTCTAGAAACCTTCCCGGACCTTCCCACCTCTGCCAGGTCAGTGAGGTTTCTGCTCTGTGCTTCTCCTATCATAGCTGTTACTGAGCACTGGGTCACAATTACCTGATAACCATTCCTCTCTCAGACTAGACTTGAGTCCTGGGAAAACAGGAACCCTGCTTCTCTAGCGCCCCATTCTATACCAGCTCCTGGAACATAGGGACAGAGCAGATGTCTGCTGGACCTAAAAATTTTTTATACTCCCAAAGAGTGAATTCAAGACTCTGGGAGTTATAAACTGTAAAGTGCACTGCATAGGGCTACATTTCCCACAGAGTATTGTTATACACCATTGGTGGTACCAGTGTGGCTTTGGATGGCACCCAGATTAACTTTTCAATGTTTTGTTAAGGATATTTTAAAAATTAAAACTGATATTTGAAACCTGTGACTATAGGAATATTACTGTTCAGGGTGAGCCTAAATTATATAGCACTGTTTAAAGGGGAAAATAAGTCTGTAGAAAAAAAAATTGTTTAATGCTTAAGTGAACAATAGTACAGTTGGGATGAAAATATGACCAAAATTGTTGGGAGTTCCCATTGTGGCACAGCGAAAACGAATCCAACCAGTATCTATGAGGATGCAGGTTGGGTCCCTGGCCTCGCTCAGTGGGTTGGGGATCCGACATTGCCATGAGCTGTGGTGTAAGTCAAAGATGTGGCTTGGATCCTGTGTTGCTGTGGCTGTGGTGTAGGCCGGCAGCTACAGCTCTGATTCGACCCCTAGCCTGGGAACTTCTATATGCCGTGGGTACGGCCCTAAAAAGCAAAAAAGGAAAAAAAAAAAAAAAAGGAAGACCAAAATTGTCAAGACCATAAAAATAACCGCTGTTCATTGTATGTTCACTCTCTGCTGGGTACCTCACGTGCATGTGCTCATCCAGTAAGATATCCCATTTCACAGATGAGGAAGTTGAGGCTCACAGGGGTCAAATCTCGTACCCTCAGGGGTACGTAACTAGGATCCAAATCCCGGGCCATCAAGCCCTTGAGTCCAAGCACTTCTATTCTGTAATCTTCTTTTAACTGAATTGATGTAAATTCTTTCCAGAAACATTTTGGGCACCTGCTGTGTCCCAGGCTGCTGAAGATACAGCAGTGAGTCAAAGCCCAGCCAAGCCGAAGACCAAATTTCAGCGTGTTTTCAAAAGAGTCATTAGAACATGAGTGTAGGGTTTTGATCGTGAAGCTCTTTGTGTTTATTAGAAGAGTGATGCAGGAGTTCCTGGTGGCTTGGTGGATAAAGGATCCTGCATTGTCACTGCTGTGGCTCAGGTTGCTGCTGTGGCGCAGGTTTAATCCCTGCCCGGGGAACTTTTGCATGCCACTGGCATGGCCCCAAAAATGAAATAAATTTCAAAAGTGAAAGTAATGCATCCCCTGCCTGTTTTTCAAATGATACATCACTATGTTATTTAAGACTCTAAAAAGGAAAAGGAAAAATTTCCCTTCCTACAGCTCATACCCCAGTCACACTCTGCAAGGTTCATGAATATCTTACCGATCTATCTAGGTGTCTTCCATGGACACATAATACAGTGCTGTCTTTAAAGTTTCCCACGATTAGTTGACGGAGGGGATCATGGTTTGATTGGAGCCCAGACACAGAAACATTGGCTATGTGTCCAGGGTGCTCTGAAGCGGCCGTGCGTGAACTTCAAGCATAGGGATGACCTTGGATTAGTGTAAGGATGAGCTTTGGTCAGGCATCAGCAGAACCATCTGGTGCCTCGTTTCTGGGCATCTGCACTAAAGGGAACTCTAGTCAATACCTCCGCCTCCTTCCCTCAGAGGTTCTGTAGCCCTCCCCCCAGCTGATTAGGGGTCTCCTCCAGGTGTGCCTTACTCTTCTGCATTTTTCTCTCTGACAGCAACTGCTTTGGGGTTTTTTTGTCTTTGTTTTGTTTTTGTTTTTGTTTGTTTGTTTGTTAGAGGGGTGGAGGTGTTCTTTCCAGTTTTTGTTAACATGTCTATTTACATTTATTTTCCCACCCACTGAAAGCCTCAAGACCAGGTCTCCAGAGGGCAGGAAAGTTGTCTGATTCGCCTTCGGGCCCCACTACTGGGTGCATTGCCTGGCGTGCAGTAAACACTCATTTAGTGTTTTCCGAATACAAGTACTCATGCCTGCCAAGACATATCCACACTGTCATACAAGATGCACTCCCAGCTGCAAAGGGACCCAGCAAGTCCCTTCCACAAGCTGGCTTCTGAGCTGCCTGGATTGCAGGCATGGGAAGAAAACAGTTCTTAACCCCTGCTGAAGACTGCTGTTAAAATACAAAGATTAAAAGTCTTTCCTCCTCAAGAGGTTGGAGCCCCAGGGACCTTAAGAACCTTCTAGGAAAGTCCCTACCCAACCACCCAGTCAAAGAAATCAAAGCCCAGATTCTTCATTAGTGGTGATTACTGTCACAAAAACATAGCCATTCATCCATGTGTTCATTGAAGGGGTGATCTAGTTAAATGCCTTTCTAAATGTCAGGCAGATACTATGTGTAGGATAATAGAGAGTGGTAGGGATTGTGATCAACTGGGGAACACATTACATATCTAAGGGGGACAGCTTCTACTCAACCCCATGTGACTTGAGTGTTTGAGTGCCATGTCATAATTATTGCTGTGTAGCTTTGTGAACCCAGTATTGCTCCATCTTCCAAGGTTTCCAAAGAAGCCAGAAATACCCTGCTTTGGACAGATTAAGTAGAGCCCACATGTAGGTCAAACTCACAGAGTCTAGATGGGAACTTCTATTATACACTGTGCCTCCTACCCACAAGCTCCATGAGGCCAGGAGTTATATCTGTTTTATTCACCTCTGTGTCCTCAGTGCTGCCTACATATTGGCACATAATAGGTGCTTAATGAACATTTGTTAACCCAATAAATGAATGAATGCTTCCTGTGGGCCAGGCATTGTGCTGGGCACTGGAATTCCTGGCATGAACACTAGATGAGATTCCAAACTGGGAGACAGTGGCCAAGGTGAGAATCAAACAGTGCTGTAAAAGATTCTGAGGCCAGGATGGAAGTCTGTGAAGGTTATAGATAGCTTCCAATGACAGGGGAATTCATGCTGTTGGGGGCAGATCTGGATCCTTGGGGGGATTCTTAAGATCCATCTTGCAAAATAAGATGCTTAAAACAGCATGTGTGTATTATTTTACAGTTTCTATGAGTCAGGAGCCTGGGAACAGCTTAACTGGGTCCTCTGGTTCAGAACCTCTCACAAGAGAGACCCTGGGGCTGGGGTCTCATGTGAAGATTCAACAGGGGAAGGCGCCACTTCTGAGCATGTTTGGTTGATGTCTCAGTTCCTTGCAGGCTGTTGGCCAGAGGTCACCCTCAGTTCCTTGCGACATGGGCCTCTCCATAGGGCAGCTCCCAGCATGGCCAGTCTTTCCTCCAAAGGCAGTAAGAATGTCTGCTGCCAAGACAGAATCACAGTCTGGTGTGACATCCTTACAAAGGTGACAATCCCTTCATCTTCGCTGAACTTTATCATTTAAAAGTGAGTCATGGGGAGTTCCCATCGTGGCTCAGTGGAAACGAATCTGACTAGCATCCATGAGGACACAGGTTCAATCCCTGGCCTCGCTCAGTGGGTTAAGGATCCGGCATTGCCGTGAGCTGTGGTGTAGGTCACAGATGCGGCTCGGATCCCATGTTGCTGTGTCTGTGGTGTAGGCCAGCAGCTGCAGCTCTGATTCAACCCCTAGCCTGAGAACCTCCATATGCCGCAGGTGCAGCCCTAAAAAGACAAAAATTAATTAATTAATTAATTAATTAATTAATTAAAGTGAGTCATGGGTCCTGCCATAAAGAGCTGCAAAGACCCCTGATGCCAGCAGATGAAGATTAAGGGCCACATCTTTCCTCTGTACTCTCCTCTGACAGGAAGAGGAAGGGCATTTCAGACAGTAGTATCAGCATGAGCAACGTGCAAAGGGGTAAAATGGTGTAACCCATCTGGCCAAGTGTGACCAGTTCAATGTAAAATGTAAAACCACCAGAGGAGGCAAGATGCAGATGGACAAAGCCCAGCCAGGAGACCCTGCTTCTTTTCCTGTGCATCTGAATCATCTGGTAGGAAATAATAAAAGACCCACCTGTTCCGTGTTCTGAACTGAGGATCTGCAGAGTTGGGATGATGACAAGCTGGGGAATTACACAAGTAAGTTGTAAGAATCACTCATATATTACAGGAATCCTTCAGGTGAAAAAGACAGCATGTCATTTCTTCCGAGAGTTTCACTAATCAAGTATTGTAAGCTATTGACAGAAGCTTGTTTCTCTGAAACGCTGATGGCAGGTGCAGCTGTGATAGGTAAAGACTTGGGTCTTCATACAGCAAAGCAAGATCCAGAAAAAAAAAAAAGTGTTTTAGGTTGGGTGTGGAGAAATTGAAACCCTTGTTCACAGAGTTCCCATTGTGACTCAGCAGAAATGAATCCGATTAGGAACCAAGAGGTTGTGGGTTCAATCCCTGGCCTCGCTCAGTGGGTTAAGGATCCGGCATTGCTGTGAGCTGTGGTGTCAGTCGCAGACGCAGCTCAGATCCGGAATTGTTGTGGCTGTGGCATAGGCCGGCAGCTGTAGGTCCCATTCGACCCCTAGCCTGGAAACCTCCATGTGCCGTGGGTGAAGCCCCGAAAAGCAAAAAATAAAAATAAAAAAAGAAACTCTTGTTCTCTGTGAGTATGTAAAATTGTGCTGCCGCTGCAGAAAATGGTATGGAGGTTCCTCAAAAATTGCACTTCCGGGTATGTACCCAAAGAATTGAAGCCGGGTCTCAAAGAGGTATTGCACATCCATGTTGGTAGCAGCATTACTCATCAGAGCCAAAGGGCGAAGCAATTCAAGTGTCAGTCAGTGGATGAATGAAGACACAAAATGTGGTCTATCCATACAATGGAATATGGTTCAGCCTTAAAAAAAGGGGGAGGAAATTCTGACCCCTGCTATAACATGAGTGAACCTTGAGGACATGTTAAAGTGAAATAACCCAGACACAGAAGGACAAATCCTGTATGATTCCACTTCTATGAGGTTCCTAGAATAGTCACATTCATAGAGACAGAAAGCAGGATGACGGTTGCCAAGGGTTGGTTAGGAAGAGGGATGGGAAGTTAGTGTTTTGTGGTACAGAGTTTCCACTTGGGGAAGATGAAAAGAATTTTGGAAATGGATTGCACAACAGTGGGAAGGTACTTAACACTACTGAACTGTACAGTTAAAATGGTTAAGATGGGTAAAAAAAACAATTTTTTTTTGGTCTTTTCTAGGGCATATGGAAGTTCCCAGGCTAGGGGTCTAATCAGAGCTGTAGCCGCCGGCCTACATCAGAGCCCCAGCAACACCAGATCCGAGCCTCATCTGCGACCTACACCACAGCTCACAGCAATGCCAGATCCTTAATTCACTGAGCAAGGCCAGGGATCAAACCCATAATGTTATGGTTCCTAGTCAGATTCGTTAAACACTGAGCCATGACGGGAACTCCAAGATGGTAAATTTTATACTGTGTAGATGTTACCACAGTTTACATTTTTTAATAATACAATTTTTAAATTTTTATTGTAGTTGATTTACAATGTGCTGTCAATTTCTGCTGTACAACAAAGTGACCCACCCATACATATATATACATTCTTTTTCTCACATTATTCTCCATCATGTTCCATCATAAGTGGCTAGGTATAGTTCCCTGTCCTACAGAGCAAGATCTCATTGCTTATCCACTCCCAATGCAATAGCTTCCATCTATTAACCCCAGACCCCCAGTCTATACCACTCCCTCCGCTTCCCCCTTGGCAACCACAAATCTGTTCTCCAAGTCCATGAATTTGTTTCTTTTCTGTAGATAGGTTAATTTGTGCTATATATTAGATTCCAGGTATAAATGGTATCATATGGTATTTGTCTTTCTTTTTTTGACTTCACTTAGTATGAGAGTCTCTAATTCCATCCATGTTGCTGCAAACGGCATTATTTTTTTCTTTTTTTTTTTTTGTCTTTTTGCCTTTTCTAAGGCCACTTTCCATGACATATGGAAGTTCCCAGGCTAGGGGTCTAATCAGAGCTGTAGCTGCCAGCCTATGCCAGAGCCACAGCAACGCGGGATCCAAGCCGCGTCTGTGACATACACCACAGCTCACGGCAACGCCAGATCCTTGACCCCACTGAGCAAGGCCAGGGATCGAACCCACAACCTAATGGTTCCTAGTCGGATTCGTTCACCACTGTGCCACAATGGGTACTCCCTATTTGGTTCTTTTTATGGCTGAGTAGTATTCCATTGTGTTTATATATATCACATTTTCTTAATCCATTCATCTGTCGATGGACATTTAGGTTGTTTCCATGGCTTGGCTAGTGTGAATAATGCTGCTATGAGCATAGGGATGGGTGCATGTGTCTTTTTCAGTGAAAGCTTTGTCTGGATATATACCCAGGAGTGGGATTGCTGGATCATATGGTAGTTCTATATTTAGTTTTCTGAGGTACCTCCATACTGTTTTCCATAGTGTTGTACCAGTTTACATTCCCAGCAACAGTGCAAGAGGGTTCCCTTTTCTCCACACCCTCTCCAGCATTTGTTATTTGTGGACTTATTAATGATGGCCATTCTGACCGGTGTGAGGTGGTACCTCATTGTAATTTTGATTGGCAGTTCTCTAATAATTTGTGATGTTGAGCATTTTTTCATGTGCCTGTTGGCTATCTGTGTATCCTCTTTGGAGAAATGTCTATTCAGGTCTTCTGCCCATTTTTCAATTGAGTTGTTGTTTTTTTTTTTTTTTCTGTTGAGTTGTATAAGTTGTTTGTATATTTTAGAAATTAAGCCCTTGTCAGTTGCATCGTTTGAAACTATTTTCTCCCATTCTGTAGGTTGTCTTTTTGGTTTTCTTATGGTTTCCTTTGCTGTGCAAAAGCTTGTCAGCTTGATTAGGTCCCATTGGTTTATTTTTGTTTTTATTTCTGTAGCCTTGGGAGACTATAATTTTTTTAATGTTATAGGATGTGTAGTATTGTGTGCAAAGCAGTTTTATTGTCCATCCATTTCATCCAGGTGCTGAAAAGGAACTAGATCACCCACTGGCCCTGGAATGGGTTAAGGCAGCAGGTTCAACTCGGCAATAAGTCTTAAGCTACTGGGTGTCATTTATGGTGCTCCTACTGTGTATTTGGGGTCATTTATGATGTTCCTACTGTATACTAGGCCCTGGGCTTCCAGTATGCCATAAGAGGCTCATCTCCCGTGAGGGAAACTGATACTAAATAATTAAATACAATACAGTATATGCGATGCTGTGGTGGAGGAAGAACCAAAAAGATTAATGACTCGGTTAGGGGTGGGGGCATCAGGAAAGGTTTCCTGGCGGAGGAGACATAAGGACTGAGTATCAAAAGGTAAAACTTACCCAGACTGGGTGGGCAGGTGAGGTATAAGGTAAGAGGCAAGAAGAATAGTTCATAATTTAGCAACACTGCTGCCCATCATTTACTGAGTACCTGCATTTGCACACATTATCTTATTTAATCTTCCAAGTGCCTAGGAGGTAGGTACTGCTCTTACTCCCATTTTACTGATGAGGAAACTGAGGCTCAGAGAGGTCGTGGCTCTTGCTGGATGTCACACAGCTAGTAAGTAGCAGAACCCAGATTTTAACCCAGATGCCACAGCACAGGACATTCTACTGTACCCATGTGTACCCCATGCCCAGAGGCAGGAGAGGGAAAGGTGAGTTTGAGGTGCTGGAAACAGTTCAATGTGAGGCAGGAGCACTGAGAAATGATGCCAGAGAGACTGGCCTCAGATTGCACAGGCTCTGAGGAGTCTGCAGAGATGTGCATCATCTCATCAGAGCTCTTTTTGGCTTGCATTTCAGCGGAGGAGTCCCTGGCATGTGACAACCCAGGGTTACCTGAAAACGGGTACCAAATCCTATACAAGCGGCTCTACCTGCCAGGAGAGTCCCTCACCTTCATGTGCTATGAGGGCTTCGAGCTCATGGGCGAAGTGACCATCCGCTGCAT
Organism: Phacochoerus africanus; assembly: GCF_016906955.1. Classification (NCBI taxonomy): domain Eukaryota; kingdom Metazoa; phylum Chordata; class Mammalia; order Artiodactyla; family Suidae; genus Phacochoerus; species Phacochoerus africanus. The sequence goes on from NC_062558.1 coordinate 44,103,106, forward strand.
CCTGGGACAGCCATCCCACTGGAACGGGCCACTGCCCGTCTGTAAAGGTAAGGAAACGGACCCAATTCCTCAGGGACTAAGGGATACAGAGAAGTCAGGACTGACTTGCAGCAATTCTAAATCTGCTCTAAAAAGGCGAGCTCCTGTGTTGCACTAGGTCTAAGATGCCACCACTCTTTCCTGCACCGCTGAGAAAGGAGGAAATAGCTGCCAATTAAACTATGACACTGTGCCTTCTCCTGGCTTAGCATCTTTGTTTTTACTTACTACGAGGGCTTAGATTTTTATCATAAAAAAATCTTTTGACTCCCGCTTGGAGAGCGTGGGCTTAAACGTTTCCTGTCTCCTGTACCCCTTCCCCCAACCACTTGGTTCCACAGCTGTTCCCCTGTGGCCCCTGGGGCGTGGTCCCGAGCTGCTCCCACCCATCCTCCAAGGCAGAGGATGGGGAAGTTTGTGCATGCACGGGCATCGTGAGCGCCACCTGGTGGCAGCAATTTTAACACCCCGTTGATTGTAACACACTGGCCCCGCTCCATCTCAGAGATGTAAAAAGGGGGAAAATGTATTTCAGAATCAGTGAAATAGTTATCGTTGAAATTAAGTTATTACACACCTGGCGAGACTTGGATCCATTTGTCTATGTCTTGGAAGTGTGAAATTCATAATCATAGCCTCAATATGTTCGAGTGGATTTAACCTTTTATGGTAATAATACCCTTTTGGGAATCAGGCAGGAAGCTCTGAATTCTCTCACCAGGGAGAACAGAAATGTGCAGTGTTTATGTTTATCCTTGCAACCCATAATTTCAAGGGATCCCCAGATGCCTCCTATTCATGAAGTTCAGCATTAGGGCTTAAAAATACTTTCCCGGCCAGAATTTCTACTCCTAGGTATAGGCACAAAGTAATTGAAAACTGAAAAACAGGGATTCAAACCAATGCTTGTACATGAATGTTCATGGCAGCATTATTCACAAAAGATGGAAATAACCCAAATGTCTATCAATGATGAAATGGATAAGCAGAATGTGGTATATTCATACAAGGGAATGTGGTTCAGCCATAGAAAGACATGAAGTACTAAACCCTGCTATGACATGGATGACCCTTGAAAAGGCTATGCTCAGTAGAAGAAGCCAGACACAAAAGGTCACATATTGTATGATTCCATTTGAATGTAATACCCAGAATAGGTGGATCCATAGAGACGGGACTCAAGACTTCCCAGGGGCTAGGGAAAGGAAGGAGTTACTGATACAGAGTTTCCTTCTGAGATGAGGAAAATGTTTTAGAACTGGAGAGAGGTAGCAGTGGCACAACTGGTGGATGTACTAAAGGTTGCTGAATTGTACATTGAATATGAAAATGGTTACTTTTGTGTTATGTGAATTTTACCTATATAAAAAACATAGTCCCTGAGTCACTTCATTGAAGCTTCATGACTATACTCTGAGATAGGTGAGTCAGCTTACCTGTTTCACACATATTGGACAAAGAGGCTCAGAGAAGCTCAGTGACTTTCCCAAAACCACACAGCTGGTACGAGACAAAGCTAGGATTTGAACCCACTTCTCCTAATTGTTTTTTCCTTTTTACAGACGCCTCTGTGGCATATGGAAATTCCCAGGCCAGGGGTTGAATTGGAGCTCCAGCTGCCAGCCTATGCCACAACCACAGCAACGCCAGATCCGAGCCACATCTGCAACCTACACCACAGCTTGCACTCACACTGGATCCTTAACACCAAGTGAGGTCAGGGATGGAACCCGCATCCTCATGGACACTACATCAGGTTCTTAACCCACTAAGCCACAATGGGAACTCCCTCTCCTAATTATAATTTCCCTGCCTCTTCTTCAGCAGGCTGCCATGAGCCTCCCACCTACCAGTCACCCGAGCATCTGAATCACCCAGGCCGTTCATTAGTCCCATATCTATAAAATCAGAATCAGTGGGGGTAGGACTCCTAGAATAAGCATTTTTAACAGGCTCTGGGTTGATCACATGCACTTTGAATTTGAGGCCCATTTGAGGCAGTGGTCTCTGACCTTGGTTTCCCCTAGTATGAAATAACTGGGTGAGTTCAGATCAGGGTTTCTAAAGGAGAGTCGGTGGCTGGTTCAGCAGCACCAGAATTATTGGGGAGTTGGCGAGAGCTGCAGGTGTCCACCCCCAAAGATGCCTCCCTGGCAGATCCAGGAAAGGGCCCAGGAAGCTGCATTTTAGCACCTGTCACCGAGGGCCCACTGATCACAATCAGAGGTTCAACATTTCCTCCCATTTCTAACATTCCACGGGAGCTCGTGCCCTCCCAGACAGACAGTCAAGGTCCAATTCACGCCTTGAATGGAGAACATCTGCCCTTTTTCTTAATGGCCTGGGTCCAGAGCTGTCTGTACTCAGATAGTTAGTAAGCTAGTTTTTAGTAAGACTGATGTGTTTACCATCACATGGCAATGACGACAGTCAGCGAGTCACTTTGACCAAGGCACTGTTTAGGAAGTCTCTGGATTAGGACATGACGACAGCTGGGCCTTTGGGGGCCACCCCTTCCCATGACCTTATCCTATAGTCTTTTCATCAAAGCCCTTCACTCTGGGGCTTGGCATCCTTGAACCCTGTCCATGTGGGTATGTTCTTGTGTTCAGCTATCTGGATGAGTTTGAGACCAAAGCACGAAGATGCCAGCCCCTGTTATCCTGAACTTGCAAGAAGTTGTCCAGAGAAGGTGGGGAAGTGAATGAACTCCAGAGAGTTCCAGTTACTTGGTTTCTCTGAACCTGTGTTTGCTCATCTGTTAAATGGGGACGGTACTAGCATCTACCTCATGAGAATGTCATGAGCGTTCCATGTGCAAATGAAATATACATAAAGCTCTCCACACACAGTATCTGACTATTGGTGAATATGCAGTAATTATTGCCCTGTTTCTTTGGTATCTATCTCATCTTCTCTCAGGAACTTAGGCAGGAACTCAGGCATTTGCACTAATTCCGGTAGCCCAAGGTTTTTAAAAGCATGACACAGACATTCTGGGGGTTTCATTTCATGCAGACAGGGTGCATTCACCCGACATTGACCAATGCTTCTGGCTTCTCTTTCAGTTAATCAGGACAGCTTTGAACACGCTTTAGAAGGTGAGTCCCACGATGGAAAAATCTAATAAGCCAAGCTGAGAGCAGAGAGCAAGGGCAGGTCTTTCAATATCCTTATCCAGGTGCTTAAAAAAAAATAAGCAAAAATTCGGCCTTCCCACTGCTGGAGTTAATTTTAAAATAAATGTTATCATAAAGAAAAAAAAAATCTTTGAATTGGCAACTTATGACCCAAAAGAGATCTGGTGCCAGTTTTTCATAAGGACAAGGTCAAAACATCTGAGAACAACATGTGCCTGAGAAAGGCATAGCCCTCTTGTAGCATTTTCAGCCACGTGGTGCTATTTGAGGAACTAAGTCCAAAGATGCTCAGCTTCCATGCTCGCATCTTCCTGGTTTGGGGAGGAACGGTCCTCCCCAGGGGATGCTCAGTGGTCTGTTTTCCCCTCTGTCTTCTCTTCCCCAGCATAGCTGGCCCTGGATCCCCTCCCCTTGCTTTCTGTTCTTTTGCTAGAAATTACCAAGTGAGATTTATTAATGTGGAACAGATGCTAAAGGGGACCCAAGATTTTGTTCTTGTGGTTCCTTCCCTTTTCAACCCCTCTCATACATAAAATGTTCTGCATTCAATATAACCTTCATTCAGTGTAGTACAAAACTACTCACTTTGCTTAAAAAAAAATAAGGAAAAAAATTATTTTGTTTCATTCTTTTAAAAAATAGGGTTTTGACAAATTTGACATTTTTAAAAATTCTTTTGGAGCCACTTATCTTTCTGACAATAAGTAGTTCACCCAGAAGCTGGGGAGATGGGAATTACATGTCTTTGGTCTTTTTTGCAGCAGATGACATTTTAATCCAAGCAGACAGAGCTAGGGTTCAATATATGTGGGGGTGGAGGGGGGAACATCTTAGTCACTCCCCTGGAAAGGCATTTATGATGCTAGGCTCTCTTCAGGTCCTTCCTTTGCTTTGGGCCCTTCCTTCTGCTCTGCTGACCGATGAACCATGAGAAACTCTCAAAGGCCTGGGTTGCTCAGAAAGGATGAGACCAGAGTAAAGCTCTGTGCTCACGCTTTTATCATGGATATTAGGATTGATTTTTCAGACCCAAAGAGTGGTGGCTAATGGATTATAGATGGGCGTACAGCCAGGCTCTGTTAGACGTGGCCTTGGAGAATGCAAAGGGATAGAGGCCACGTGTCCAGAAGGGATGTGGGGTCTTCCTTCAAGCCTCGCTGGGAAAACGCCCCCATCCCCACCTCCCACCTCCACAGTAATCATCACAGTTCATGTGATTTCCATACACCATTGGGAGGTAGCAGGAAGCGCCAGGTGGGGTTACCTGAGAGTGTGCAGCCCATGGCCTCCAAGGTATCACACTGTGCGGCGCTGAGAACTGACCTGGCTGCCCAGCGCCCTCTGCTGGAGAGTCTGATTAAGCAGCTCTGGGAAGGACCTGCCAGTCTAGACACAACAAGCTCCCTCTTTTCCATGGAATGTCTAGCCAGTCTGCTGTTCCAGTGAGCACGTTTGGGATTTTCTCCAAATCGTCCCTTGAACTGAATTTTAACCATATTTCAACTGGTAACCATCCCCCCCAAGAACATGGGTTAAAAGAGTGTCATTCTTGGTAGCATCTTGACCCCCCCCCCCAGCCAAGGGAGGGTCTGGGCTCTGTTGCAAAGAGCCAGCATCGTCTCCTCTCGTCTCTGCCTCTCCTCCCTTCTGGAGAGGGTTCTCCAGTGGCCATGGCTCAGTGGCATCAGCTCTCTGGGTGGGTGCAGGCCTGGGAGGGCAGGGGCTCGCCTGGCAGCCAGGTGCCCTCACTGGCTGTGTGTTTAGTAGCAGAAGCGGCAGCCGAGACATCTCTGGAAGGGGGAAACATGGCGCTGGCCATCTTCATCCCGGTCCTCATCATCTCCTTACTTCTGGGAGGCGCCTACATTTACATCACCAGGTACAGGGCAGGGCTGTGGGTGGGGGTGGGGGCTGCCATCCACTGAACCACCAGCACGCTAGGAGACAGCGCGTGTCCCGTCTCTGAGCCTCGGGGTCTCTGCCCATAGCTTTGGGGACAATGGCATTGGTGTGGTTGTAGGGATGGCGTGATTCAGTTCAACTCTGGGGGAAATCTTTAGATCAGCCCTCTGTAGCAGATCACGCAGACACTGTCCCAGATCTCGTGGAACGGGGGTTTAGGGGGAGGGAGACATTTCCTATTGCCAGGCACATGGACTCATCTATCCTGTCATTCATTCATTCTCTTATTCAAAAAATATGTATTGGCCATCTAATGTCATCACCCCAGGTGTTGGGGATCTTAGAACCTATCTTTAATGAGGAAGGTATTCAGCCATGGCTAGGATATTATATTCACCAATTCATTCAATTTCACAATTATTGAGCACCTGCTATGCGCTGGGCTATTTTCTGGGCTCTAAGACCATCATTGTAAACAAAACAAATGGTTTTAATGAGGTTCTATGAGGAAAGACAGACAATACATTATACAATAAAAGTAAGTAGGGAGTTCCCTGGTGGCCTAGCAGTTAAGGATCTGGCATTTTCACTATGATGGCTCAGGTCACTGCTATAATCCCTGGCCCAGGAACTTCCACATGCTGTCAGTGTGGCAAAAAAAAAAGAAAAGAAAAGAAAAAAAGAAAAGAAAAAGTAAGTAGTACAATAGAAAGTGATAAATGCGGGAAGAAAAAGAAAGCTTGGAAGAGAGAAAAAGGGATCTGGGCAGTGAGCAGTGGTTGCTTTTTTTTTGTCTTTTTTTTTTGTCTTTTTGTACTTTTAGGGCCGCACCCATGGCATATGGAGGGTCCCAGGCTAGGGGTCTAATTGGAGCTGTAGCCGCCGGCCGACACCACAGCAATGCCAGATCCGAGCCGCATCTGCAACCTTCACCACATCCTTAAGCCACTGAGCGAGGCCAGGGATCAAACCCACAACCTCATGGTTCCTAGTCAGATTCGTTTCCACTGCGCCATGATGGAAACTCCCCAGTGGTTGTTTTTTAAACAGAGGAAGTAAGAGTTCCCATGATGGCGCAGCAGAAACGAATCCGACTAGGAACCATGAGGTTGCAGATTCCATCCCTGGCCTCTCTCAGTGGGTTAAGGATCCGGTGTTGCTGTGAGCTGTGATGTAGGTTGCAGGCATGGCTCAGATCTGGCATTCCTGTGACTAAAATAAAGTAAAATAAAATAAAAATAAATGGGGGAGGTAGAGGAGGCCCCACCAAGAAATGACATTTGAGTAAGAACTCAAAAGTAACCAGTAAATTATGCAGATATCTGGGAGAGGAGGATTCCCAGTAGAGAAGCAGCATATGCAAAGGCCCTGAGGCAGGCATTTGCCTATATAGATGGTCCCTGCCGTGTGAAGCTCACAGTCTGGAAGGGGGAAAGGAGAAATAAATAAATTGTAACACACTCTGATAAACACAATAAAGGAAAGAGGGTGTGGGAACAGAGACCAGCTCCAAATAGATACCCAGGGAGGGCTGCTTGGAGGCAACACAGGATATACTTAATAAATGCTCATCATCATTGCTGTTGCACTTTGCCTTTTGTTGTTGTTTTTTAGGGCCAAACCCACAACATATGGAAGTTCCCAGGCTAGGTGTCGAATCAGAGCTACAGCTGCCAGCCTATGCCATAGCCACAGCCAGCCATGTGGGATCTGAACCACATCAGCGACCTTCACTGCAGCTTGGGGCAACGCCAGATCCTAACCCACCAAGTGAGGCCAGGGATTGAACCCACATCCTCATGGATGTTAGTCAGGTCTTAAACCACTAAGCCACAACAGGAACTCCCTTTTCTTCCCCCTCTGCCTTAAAGAGGAACTGGTAACAGTGTACAGGCGAAAATACATTAAGCCCCACCCCCTCCCCAGGAAGGGGAGGAACAGGGCTTTGGGGCTCCCCGAGGGGGTTAGAGGCTGGGAGCAGTGATGATTTCCACTTTCACCCCACTTGTATTCTCACCTGCAAGAGGCTGTTTCTACACACGCACCTTGTCACTCGGGGAGGTGCTGGTGCTCAGGAAGTGATGCCAACTGTGCCCCTTCGTGGTGGTAGGGGCATCTCCTAGTCCAGGAAAATAACGTCTCTTCCCTCAACCATCTCTCCACCAGATGTCGCTACTACTCCAGCCTCCGCCTGCCCCTGGTCTACTCCCACCCCTACAGCCAGATCACCGTGGAAACCGAGTTCGACAACCCCATCTATGAGACAGGGGTAAGGGGGCCTCTTTTCCCTGCCACTTCCCTCTTTGTCTGCTCTGAGCTGGAACACATCGAAACCAAAGGTTTCACTTCCTCCTGCTCGCCACGCCGCTGCCAGAAAGGCAGTGAGATAACTGCTGGAGAACCCAGGGCTTTTTGTGAGCTGGTAACAAGCCTATCACTCTATGGGTTCTTAGCAGAAGGGTCCCAGAAAGAAAGGGCTGCTCCAGAGACCCATGGAGGGACAGCTGAGATGGGTCAGAGCCCACCAGTGGCCTGGGGGCTGTCGTTAGTATTCCCACACGTCTTCCTGAACCCCACTCCTTCGTGAATGGCGATGTGCATTATTCTCCACATCTGTGTTGGGTCCTAGGGACACAGCTGAGCTGAACAGACACAGTGCTTCCATTGCTGCGTTTATAGTCTTGCAGAGGAGACTCTGGCCCATATAGGCGATATGGACCAGGCACCTTAAATGCACAGTCTACTTGAATCCTCGCAACTGTTTTTGATAGGTTCTCCAGTTATTTCGGGTTGACTGATGAGGACGTTGAGGTTCAAGGAGAGGAAGAAGGAGTTGGTCAAGGTTGCATACAGCCAGAACACACAGCCAAGAGCCAGGATGCAAACTCGACCTGATTCCATTCATCATGATACTCCCCTGCCTCCCCTTGACCCTCAAACAACCAACTATGCCCTTGAAGATCTTGATGGCAACAAACCAGGATTTTTAAGGGCCATTTTTAAGAACAGAGTGCTCTGAGTGTGTGACAGAGGACACTTGGAGGGGGCGGGAGAAGGCATCTTTGAGAACGCTGAGACATACAAGGTAAAGAAGATGCCAGGAAGACGGAAGATTACATGTAGAGGCCCAGAGGCACGTGTGAAGAGCCAGAAGGCTGGTTGTGCCTTTGCAAAACCGCAAACCTTCACATTCACTGTGAATGATAATACAATCCTCTCCCAATACTGGGGGGCCTAAACTTGACGTGTTCCTTGTCCCCGCTAACCTTCCCTCACTCCTCCTTACTCTGACCTCCTGGGTGGGTTTTCAGTTGATATGTAACAATAATATGGTAAATTTAGGAGACTACAGGGACACACACTTATCATAGATTCTTTAAGTCAGGCGTCTGGGCATAGCGTCTGAGGGTGTCCTGTCCAGGACTTAGAGGCTACCATCACAGGGTCAATCAGGGCTGCATTCTCATCTGAGGCTCATCTCATGTCCAAGCCCACATGGCCATCAGTGGCATCCAGTTCCTGGCAGGTTGTTGGATCCAGGGGCTCAGTTTTTTGCAGGCTGTCAAGCTCCCTTCCTTTCCATGTGTCTGTCCATCCCCAGAGAACAGCTCATGACATGCCAGCTTGCTTTTTCAGAGTCAGCAAGAGAGAGGGAGAGAGTCTCCCAGCAAGACAGAAGTCATGATCCTACATAATGTAAACATGGAAGTGACATCCTAGCACCTTTGCTGTATTCAGTTGGTTAGAAGCAAATCAGAGGTCCTGCCACTGTTATGGGGAAGGGATCAGACAAGAACCGAACACCAGGAGGGTAGGGATCATGAGGCCCACCTTGCAGTCTGCCCACCACACTGTCATCTGCCATAGACTTCTGTTTCCCTGTTCCTCTGCCCTGCGGGCCTGGAGTATATTACAAACACTCTATGAATGTTGGAGAAGTTGAACTGGTTGCTGCCTACATGTCATAGTCATTTTGGATATGGCACTGGAAAGACAAGGTCATATGTTATTTATACATTCTGTATAGCTTGTTTCTGAATCCTAAAAGAAGGTCAAGCTGATGAAAAATAGCACTTTAGAAACCAGACCTTATTAATATGTGTTAGCATATGTATCAGTCACCTAGCACTATGATAACACTGAGTAACAAACAATCCCAAAACTTAGTCACTCAAAGCCACAAAGAGTCATTGGCTCACCAGCCCCCAGGACAAGGTTTTCAGCGAATTTCAGCTGGGTGGTAGTCCTGGTATGTTAGTATTCACTCACACATCTGAAACTAGCTAATTGTTGGCTGGTGGCTCAGCTCTGCTGTCCACACCCTTCATCCTCTTGCTGGTGCTGAGGGCCATCAAGGCATGCTCTGTTCATGATGATAGCCTGAGGGCAGGGCCCAAGCAGAAACACACATGCCCTTTTCAAGCCTCCCTGCTATCCCATTTTTCCATAACTCACTGGGCTAAAGCAATTCAAGGTCAGAGTAAAGAGCACTACAAGGTCACATTCCAATCTGTGTCTTAGGTACAGAGAGGGGTAAAGATCCAGAACCATCATGAATCACTCTGCCACACAAGGGGTCATCAGATTTGTGCTTCTCTCTCTCTCACACAGGAAACCAGAGAATATGAGGTTTCCATCTAGAGAAGGCTGCGCTTGAGATGGGAACTTTCACATATGAACTCAACTACAACCTCCTCGAGAACTTCATCCAGAGACTACGTGGCATTTGATGGAAAACCCCAGCGTGTCAGCTGTCTTTTCTTTGGACACTTTATTGATGATTTACTGTTTTCTTCGCTGTATTTATTATATTTAAAATCAAAAATAGGTGTGGTTAGATGTACTGCCGCTGCAGCCAAACTCGTGGCACAGCCTCACTCTGAAGGCGGGTGGAGGATCAGTAAAATAGCAAACACAGCAGCAGAGGGAAGATAAAAAACACAACCAAAGGCTGTTTCTCCCATCAGCAGTGCCCTGCTATGGCTGCATCAGATTGCATGCATCTTCGAGATCCATGCTCATGGAGTTCTTTGTCCAAGTCTGAGTCCCAAGATTAGGTTGGAATTTAGCATGGATACTTAAACACCTCTGCTCCCAAACCAAGCTGTGTCCTCCCTTCTAATTTTCCGAGCTTCTGGAAGGTCTTGCCCTATCCCCTCCCCACCCCCCTGCAGTCCCCCTGAAAGCTGCAGGGGTGTTACAGAAACCTTCTCTTTCACCACCCTGGCCTCGCTGGATGCTGGCAAATTAAGAAAGTGTTTTCTTTCTAAAATGGTGACAAGTGACAAAGGCAAATTTTCAGAGAAGAGAGATGTGAGAGTTTCAGTGAAGAACCGGATGAGGGAGAATGCTGGGTAAGGGAATCGAGTTAATAAAATGTTCTTTTCTGTGACACTCTTTCAGCAATGAAAGAGCTGGTCATTTGTGCTCCAGGTGCCGAGTGGATCACTGTGTTCAGCAAGGCCACCCTTGAGCCGTGATCGTAGATCCATGGGCTTTGGAGGCATGAGCATCATCACCCATATGGTTAAAAGCCTTTGGGTTACAGGGGATAAATCCAGGGCTGAGCTCTGTTTCCCTGGAATGCCAGAGCCCTCAAAATACGGGAGCCTCAAGTGCACTGTCCCTTTAAAAGGGGGCACCTTCAGAACATACCTGCAATCACATATTTTGGAGGGAAGGTGGGTCCTAAAAGAAGAAACTACTTTTCTATTCTCTGAAGCTCTGCTTAGATATTGGGTGGTGGTATGAATGCTTAATCATGGAGGTGCCGGGGAACAGGCATAGGAGGTTTAAAGCCATGACCAGCACCCACTCACACAACTCAAACTCCAATGAGAAGAGAAGGCGGGATTTCTGGCCAGAAAGGAATTCATAGCATCTTGTGACTCTCAAGAGCATCCTTGTTGGTTTTTGTTTTGTTTTGTTTTGTTTTGCCATGTCTGTGGCATGCAGAAGTTCCTGGGCCAGGGCCAGGGATCGAACCCACTCCACAGCAGTGACCCAAGCCACAGTATTGACAGCTCCAGATCTATAATCAGCTGAGCCTCCAGAGAACTCCAAGCATCCTTGTCTTTTATCAGGGTCATTTAGCCCCAGCCCAGTGGGACTGGTGGGTTGTGTGATGATCTGGAAGATTATCTTCTAAATTCAGGTGCGGGGGTGAGGATGCAGGGATGGACTAGCATGTGCGAGGCTGATTCATCTCCCTAGTGACAGCCCAGAGGTCGAAGAGGCAAACTGGCCCAGTGGTTTGGGGGCCCTCTTGGGTGCCTTCCCATGCTCTCTAGAATTGTTTTCAATCAGCTGATTTTTCAAACAACAAAAAACCTTTCTGGCTGCCCTGCCTTTGGGAGAATGGCTGGGAGTCCACGTCTGGGGAGCTCTCTTAGGAAGCATCTGGAACAGAGACAGCAGTGGGCTTTGTACACACGCACACACTCTCCTCCCAGCCAGGAGCATGGACCTTAATCTTGTGGGATCTGAGGCCCAGATATTTTCCTTCTGCCAGAAAAGAGCCCTGAACACGTGCTCTTTCAAGCACTCATTTGTGAATGCACAGCAAGAGATCATAAAAGGCTGCTTTCCAGCTGCCCAAAGCCCACTCCATTTTTTGAAAGAAAGAAGGAAAAAAAAAAAAAAAAAGGAGAAATGTTCCAGACAATTAGTGAGCAATGTCATGTTTGGAGAAAGACCAGCCATGCAAATAATGCAAACTTTTTTTTTTTAAGGCAGAATCCAATCTTTGCTTTTATTTCTATTTGATGCTTATTCTAACCCTAACCCTGGGTCATCAGGAATGAAAAACTCTATTAATGATAATTTAATTTTAGAACATACTACGGTTATGTGAACACTAAACATTTGCCTTTCATAAAGACTGACAAAATATTCTAACCCTGTTCCCTAACCTGGCCAGACCCATAGCCCAGGAATTGTTATTGGCTGTTGGAGGGGTAGAAAGGGGTTGATTTCTTTTTTTTTCAGGATACCAATGTCTTAGTTCTGTCTTAGTAGTACAGCACCTGTAACCATGTTTTCAAAGTTTGTTTTAGCCTAAAGATGGTCGTGCAAGCTTGACAATGTACAGTGTGGTTGAAAAGACAGGTTGGTGTCTATTTTTCTTTTTAAAATATCTGAATGTGTCTTTGTAATATGTAAAGGTAAAACACATAATAATGATAGTGCCAAAAATTTACCAAGCATCTCATTTCAGCTCATACCCATCTGTTTTTATAAGATCAGTGTTAAAACCCACTGGGATTAAATATTTTTGAAGAGGATACAATCTTGAGAAACTCGAGAGTGGACTGCGCCTTCCTATAGGTTACTCATTGTTTTTAAAACATTGAGGAAATACGTTTACAGAGATTCTGAGCTTCAAAGGATGCATGTGATGATGTGTATTACATGCTAATTCGTATAAGCTGTATCTGCCAGCTACCACCCTGTGCTTTAAAAATGCACACACTCAACTCTCTAGCTTGGAGCGCATCCTTCTGCTTTTCAGAGGGGGTCAGGGGTAGAATTATTTATCCAACATGAGTATTCTGGCTGCTACTTGATGGCAGTCTTTACTTAGTTCCATAGACTTGCTTTAAAAATGATCTTTGTGGCCAGCTCCTCGGAGAGCCTAGGGAACTTCAGGCTGAGAGCTTTGCCAACTGCCAAACAACCCAGCAGGAAGCAAAGCGGCTATGTAATCGGGATGGTTACATAAGCAGAAGGGACTTGGCAAATATGTGGGTAGATTTAGGCTGAACGTGAGACTTGGGCAAAAAAAAAAAAAAGGACCTTTCTTTGGGGTCAGTCCAAAAGGTATGACTTTCCTGTGCTCTCAAGTGGTGACTGGGTCATCTGAGGTCAGGTTTCATGGGCTCGTTCAGAACCCCCAAAGGTAGGATTTCTCCTGGGAAGTTTTCATTTCCATTTTATGCCCAAACAGAATAAAATGCAAAATAAACTTTCTAAGCTAAAATTATGAAATTAAGTCATTTTCCACTTTGTATATATTGATGGTAATAAAACAAATGAAAAAGAGTCAGATCTACAGGGGTTTTGTTACCAGTGCTCCAGGATGGCACTGAGCCAGATGTTTCCAATTTCCTGGGGTATAGTTGGGGTAACACCACCGACTGATACTTTGTCCAGTCAGGACTGCCAACTCAGGAATTGGAGTTGGGGGAAGGTTTGCGACAAGCTATATCCACTGCCATTCAGAGACACACCTCCAGCCAGGACACAGCAGGGAATTGGAGGGCAGAAACGGATGAACACGCCAGTTCCAGCAGACAGCCTTTTCTCCAATCCTCTGCCTTTTGTTTTCTTCAGGCCCCCAGGAGATGGGAAGACACCCACCTGCCTCAGGGAGGTTGATCTTCTTTATTCATTCTCCCAATTCAAATTCTAATCTCTTTGGACACACCCAGCTCTCTGAGCGTCTGCAGCTCAGTCCAATTGACACATAAAATTACCCATCACAAACCTGTCTCCGTTTGACAAAGCAATCCTCTTGGTGGCACCCAGAAGAAAAATCCTGATAGGTGACTTCAAGCAATGGCACATAGCAAGAGTTACAAGTGCCAGAATGAGCCAGGTGCGGTTGTGATGGGGACTAAACAGTCAAGGAGGTGATTTTAAGCTAAGACCTACAGGATGAATAGAGCCCTACAGGGATGCTGGGGAAGCTTCGGGCAAAGGGAGGACGACGATGGGAGTTTGTCCCCTTTGAGGGACAGCCAGTGTGGCTGGAGGTTGGAGAGAGGGGGTTGCTTGACAGGAGCTCGGCAGACACTCCCTCAGGCAGGCTGGGAAGGGACAGGACTGGACTCTATGTTTAACGCCCCCTCTGGCGACCACATAGGGAATCCCATCCAAAGTTTAGGTAATTCTCAAGGATTAGGGGGAAGGGAGCTCCAAGTTATACCTTTATCTCAGGGACAGCTCACAACAAATGGAGAAGGGGGTGGGGGGAGGGGTGGGGGGCAGCCTCTCAGTGCTGCTTCCCTACAGCTATCCAATCATCTTCCAGTATAAAGCCAGGGGGGTGGGGCCTCGGAAAAGTAACCCCCAGAAGGTGCATCCATGGGTGTGGGGGTGCCTGCTGATCGGGGTGGGGCTGAATTCTTCTGGGCATGTCACTCTTCAGTTCTGGAACCGAGGAAGGTCAGAGTGGGTGAAGACAGAGGACGGAAAAGTGGAGTTTGCCCGGGATGTCTTCAGAAATCAAGCTTCTGTTTCCCAGGCCTGGCTGCCTACAAGTTTAGAACGGCAACGGTGGAGAGACAGTGCCGCCCTTGGGACCTTTCCTTGAATTCACCTGCACTAGAAGATGTGCCTCAGACAAACTGAGCGGAATGGACAGCCCAGGGCCAGGAGAGAGGGCCATAAAGCAGAGACCACAGAGCCATCTGTCAGGGTAAATACGGTAATAATCACCAATATAGCCACAGTAATAGTAACAGTAGCTGGAGTTTGTTGGCTGCTTGCTAGTTGATTTTATTTTCTTTTCTGCATGTTAAGTACACTTTTTCTTCTAGAATAGGTTTAGATTTCCTAGCTCTTTGATGCACTTTCATATCTCATTTATTCTTGTGAAATAATGTGGTGTCTGAGGCTGAGAGAGGCTAAGTCATTTGCCCAAGTCCGCACAGCTCGTCCATGAGGGAATGGGACCCAGGAGGTCTGACTCCTGGTCGATGTCCAGGGCAGGAAGGCCTGAAGGCCAGCCTGAGCAGTGCTGCCCCTCCCAGGGCACCAAAGCAGGCTTGTACCCCAAGGACGCCCTGAGTGCTGGGTTCAGCAGGGGGTAAGAGCTGGAACTCTGGGTTTGAACCTTGACTTGATCAACAATTAGCAGCTTATTGAGGGCAGGGAGGAGAGGTCTCCCTACAGCACTGTGAGGCTCCCCAAAACAGAGCTTCTATATCCCTCCATAAACAAGGGAGGAAAAGTCCCTAATTGTCCAAAATGTGATAGAGTGTTGGGGCAGACACTGAAAGGTACCTCATCCCCTATCTGTTTTTCTTCTCTCTGCTAACAGAACCCCAATTTTGTTCAGGGCAGCAATGAACCCATCTTCAAATCGTGGGTCACGGTCAGTTTCAATCATGACAATCCTGTTACCCACTTCCCCAGCTTCCCTTGGTGTTAGAGTTGATCCTCTGACCCGGGTCAATGAGCACTAGCTGAAGTCG
The DNA here is from genome assembly GCF_016906955.1 of Phacochoerus africanus. NCBI lineage: Eukaryota > Metazoa > Chordata > Mammalia > Artiodactyla > Suidae > Phacochoerus > Phacochoerus africanus. Next base: position 44,118,383 of record NC_062558.1, read on the forward strand.
GGCGTATGTGCGTGCGTGGTGCATTGGGGGAGAGGGAGGGTTGCTCTAGGAAAGTGCTCTCCTGATAAAAAGGGACAGACACAGCTGCTACAGCACCAGCCCCCTTTCCACCTTCCCTCCCATCTGAACCCAGTCAGGATGTTTCATGAACTTGAGTGTCCATCTTGCAATGGAAGAGTCCAGCATGAGGACAAAAGAAAGACACTAAGACTGGACCTCAAGTGAATAGAAAACCCTGGACCTCTGATGGCGCCAGCATCATCCTACCTGACGCAAGCGTAATAATGCATAAATACAGTGTAAGGTTCCGTTCGTTCAGCAATGGTATAAACAGAGAAAACATTTCGCCAAAGGGGAATCTAAAAACAAAGATAAGGTATGAATGTCACTTTCTGGAAAGTTCTATCAACCTTTCAGCTCTTGTGCCCCCACAACCTCCCATTCCAAGTTTCTCGCCCTCCCTCCCTCCTTCCCCCTCTGTTCCCCCTCCTTACTCTCTCCACGATTATGACTCTGTCCAAGATTGACTAACCCTCTGCCCTAAAAAGTGGCATAAGATAGAAAAAGGAGCTTCAACCTGAATTTCATGCCTTATAAGTTTAAAGACCTGCTTGTTATTTCCTTCCATTTCCAGTATAAGTTTTTATTTGCACCCAACCAAGAAATGACTGTTATAAAACAATGCTATTAATCCTACCGTTTGTTCGAGTTCCCATCGTTGCTCAGCTGAAATGAATCTGACTGGTGTCCATGAGGACGAAGGTTCGACTCCTGGCCATATGGGTATGGCCCTAAAAGAAAAAAAAACTTTAAAAAAATACTACTGCTTGCTCTATTGTTGCCTGGCACATATAGGCATTCTTAAACATTTGTGAAGAAATAAATATCAACCAACAGAGAAGCCCAAGGTATGGCTAGGGGTGGGAGCGTGCTGGTCTCTTTCAGCCACCAGATGGCACCCTCAGCATGGCTTTAGTCAAAGATCTTATGCTAAAGAAACAGTCACACTTCACTGCCTCACAACAGTTACTCTCTTTGGACAAAGTCATCTGATGCAGTGGATTTTTTCCGATACAACAGTTTTCAGTTTGGAGGATTAGTGGGCTGCCCTTGACTCGACAGAGAAAGAGAAACTCATGCCATTGGTACCTCCTCCTTGCCTATGAAACAAACCAGGCAGAAGGTGTTAACAGGTAAAAAAAATGGGCTCATCTTGGACCCAGGGCTTCTATAGTGTCACCTTCAACCACTCTAACTGCACAAAAGACAAAAGAATGTAACTCTGACTGCTGGTCTCTCAAGGAAACTGGGTGACAGTCATATCACAAGGCATTCCCCCCAAGGAAATTTCTTTCTTTGTTTTTTTTGTTTTGTTTTTTTTTTCCTAGGGCTACTCCTGTGGTATATAGATGTTCCCAGGCTAGGGGTCTAATCTGAGCTGTAGCCACCAGCCTACACCACAGCCACAGCAACTCGGGATCTGAGCCGCGTATGCAACCTACACCATAGCTCATGGCAATGCCGGATCCTTAACCCACTGAGCAAGGGCAGGGATTGAACCCACAACCTCATGGTTCCTAATCAGATTCATTAACCACTACGCCACAACGAGCTCTCCAGAAATTTCTTTAAAATTCTCTGTCCCCAATTCTATCCCCAAGAGTCTCACATTCCTGGGGACCTATTCTAATCCTTCTCCCTCCCCAAATGCCATTGCTCTCCCACTTACAGAGCTGCCCCCCCACCACTCAATCACCACCTACCCCTGCCCAGACATCTTAATGCTTTCCACATAGAGTTGCCAAATTTAGAAAATAAAAACATAGGACACTCAGGAGTTCCCATCATGGCGCAGAGGAAACCAATCTGACTAGGAACCATGAGGTTGCGGGTTTGATCCCTGGCCTCATTCAATGGGTTAAGGATCCAGCATTGCCTTGAGCTGTGGTGTAGGTCACAGACGGGGCTCGGATCCTGCGTTGCTGTGGCTGTAGTGTAGGCTGGCAGCTATAGCTCCGATTAGACCCCTAACCTGGGAGCCTCCATATGCTGTGGGTGCAGCCCTAAAAAGACAAAAGACAAAAAAAAAAAAAAACAGTTAAATTTGAAAATTAGATTGAGTTCCCGTCGTGGCGCAGTGGTTAACGAATCCGACTAGGAACCATGAGGTTGCGGGTTCGGTGCCTGCCCTTGCTCAGTGGGTTAAGGATCCGGCGTTGCCGTGAGCTGTGGTGTAGGTTGCAGACGTGGCTCGTATCCTGCGTTGCTGTGGCTCTGGCGTAGGCTGGTGGCTACAGCTCCGATTCGACTCCTAGCCTGGGAACCTCCATATGCCACGGGAGCAGCCCCAGAAATGGCAAAAAGACAAAAAAGAAAGAAAGAAAATTAGATTAAAAACAACAACATATAAATCTTATAAGGTCTGACTCTGGGCACTTGAGTACCCTCTGGCCAATGAGAATTTCCATGATTAGTTCAGAGATGTTCATGTGACCCAACCTGGGCCAGTAGGAAAGTGCAGTATTTGGGATACACTTGTGCTAAAATGTATCCATCCTTTATGCGAAATACAAATATAATGGGACATTTTATGTACCAACCCTACTCCTCTCTCCTATAAAAGCAAGATATGCCTTTTCATTTTTCTAATCCCCAACCTGCAGGACCTTCCTTGGTCCTCAACCTTCTTAGATGGCAGAGCTATCAGAAAGGGTTGAGTTTCTTATTTTGAGGTTGTTCCAAATGCAACCTATTTATTTGCCTCTTTACATCTCTCTTGGGTTGCATGTGAAATTTCTACATGTATAAAAATAGTCCAGGCTGATTACAACAATTCAAACAACCCGCTGGACTAGTAAGCAAGCTAATAACCTTTCTCAAGCCCTCTAGTCCCACATCCTTAAAATATTAGTATTCGCTATGTGGTACACATCCTTCCACACCATTCCCTTTGTCCTTAAAACACATAGGAGAGATTTAGTTTTCCTAAAAAAAAGTATTTTTCATCCCTTGATAGATTGAGAGAGAGGGAGGGAGGGAGGACATATGTATCCAGACATGACACCAAGTCATTCCACAAAGCTCCAACTCATTTTTTCTAAAGCTGAGTTACAGCCCATGGCATGCTGCATCATAATTTATTCCACTTATCCCACAGAAATACAAGGCACCAGGATGAGGATTTTTGTACAAGGTTGTTTACTGCAGCAGACTGTGTTGTGTCAAAAGCTAAAAAGAATGTGAAGGACAATCAGGAGGGAACCATTGTGCCTATTTATCCGAAAGGCTTTGCTGGCAGTCCTAGAATCCCTCTTTTCTTATCAGTCGGGCTCTAGCCTGTGGTACTGCGGGATCCTGCCTGGAGGGAGACGCTTCCAACCCTGATCTCTTCTCTACCATGGATATCTACTCACTCTGCCTCCTCAATTCCCTTCCCCCACAGTCCCTCCTTTCTTTTTTCCCCACATTTAAAAAAATATATGATTGATTTACAATGTTGTGCCAATTTCTGCTGTACAGCAAAGTGACCAAGTCATATAGTGGCATCTTGACTCAAGGTCTGCACTCCCACTCCCAGCCCTGCTCCAGAGGACTTGGCACATCCACCAGGCAGTGCTCACTGCACGGGAGCCTGACATGGTGTGTTGCTGACACACTTGTAATTCCTTGCACCTGCAGCTTTAAGTGCACATAAGAGGCTGAAATTTACAACTCTTCTCATTCCCGTGTCCCTAAGGCACAGGCAGGCTATGCTTCCTACCCACTGCTCCTAACCCCACGTTCGATGATGTGGAACAGCCCCTACTGTTTGAAGTCCACGCCCCTTTCCATCCCTCTAATCTCCCTGCTCACCACAAGTCGTGAAGCAGATCCTCCTTCCCCACCTACTGAGCCTCTCTTCCTGTCTCCTGTCCCATGCAGAAGTGGAATAGACATGCACTGGAAGAGTCCTGCCATTCCCAGAGGACCTGGGGTCCAGCCTCCCCCACTCACTTGCTTGGAAGACCTCCATCCTTGGTTTCATGCCCGACTATCAGTCTCTTAACATTCTTAATAATTTTTGAACAAGGGGCCCTTTATTTTCATTTTGCAAGTTATGTGCCTGGTTCCAGCTGTAGGCATTCCCAAAGGAAGGTGGGGTCTGCCAAAGTCATGTCCTGTGGGAAAGCAGTGAGCGCCTAGGACAGGGGTTTACTCTGGGGCGGAACCTGGTCGGGGAAGAAAGCTTGTATGGAACCAATCCATAAACCTCTAACTTAGCCTGGATACTAGGCTGGGGTTGGCAGCTTCCACGGCCATAAGATTTTTGCTAACTTGGCCCTCCTTCTGAGGGAGGAAAAATACAGGAAAGAAAAATGGGGAAAGGGCCTCTCTGGCTAAGCTGATCCCTGCCACCCCCTCACTGCCTCCTTTCTCTGCTCCTCTCAGCCTTTCTCACCTGTTTCCTTTTTCTCATCTTTGTCTCTTTCTCTCATCAGGTCCCCCCTCCCCTTTTTTTCCCCTCGGTTTTCTTGGCTTTCCCTTTTCTTTCTCTTGAAGTTAACAAATATCCTTTTCGCTCCTCTTTTTTGTCCTCTCTCTCTCCTTCTGATTCTTTCACCCTTCGTCTCTCTGTCTCTCTGCTTTTCTTTCTGTTTTTCTGTCTCTTTTCGCATCGTCTGTCTCCCTGTTTCACTGTTATCTGTTTCCCTCTGCCTCTATCTCTGTTTCTCTCTTTGTATCCGTCTCTCCATTTTTCTCTGTCTCGGTATCTCTCTTGGTCTCTGTGTGTACCCCGCTCCCACCGCCCCCCCCCCACCCCACATCACCAGCTCCTCTCTCAGGGACCCGATTGTCAGGCTGCGCACATCTTGGGCTGCCTGGAAACCGGCCTCACAACCATGGCTGGATTTTTCCTGTGTCCACCTCTGTTAAAAATATCTTTTGACTTTTGAGATTCCAACAAAAAGAACACTTATAAAACCCTCACTCCTAAGCTTGTGATTTTGAAAGACACAGTGGGAGGGTGTGGAGACCCCTGGAGGTCCTGGTGGGCGTTGCCCCCCACCCTCACCCCCACCATAGACGCTACAAGTGAGCTGATGACAGTTTTGTTCTCTGGAGTGTGTCAACCTGTGCAGCAGATGTGCCCAGCAGTTGCTTCTTAATCCTGCTGAGCCATTTGCCACAAATCCCTCTTTTGTCACAATTTAGCTGTGAGTTTAAGAGCGTGACAAGCGTGGGGGAGAAGGGAAGGAGGAACCAGGCTGGGAAAGGATCATGGGGCAGTGTTAAGAACCCAGCAGGAGAGGCAGACATCCCTGAGGTCAAGGTTGGGTGGACACATAAGGTCTGGCTAACCTTGGGCAGAGTGACAGCAGCGAGCGGTAAGCACTCACAATATGTCTGGCATCATGAGGGGCTCTATAGAGAGGATCCTACTTAATCATCCCAGCCACATTGTAAATGACAAACCAGTATAGATAAGGAAGCTGAGATCAGAGAGACTGGGTAACTTGCCAATGTCACACAGCTAAGTGGTCACCCTTCAGACCACTGATTTCTGATCCTAGTGCCTGGAGATCTTTGGGGGATGGTGGTTCCTGAGACCTCCTTCCCAGTGCACTGACTACCCCCACAGCCCCCACAAGAATGTCTCAGCCATCTCAGACCCACATCTGGGAACTGGGTAGCTGCTTCTAGAACTACCCCCACCCCCATCTCTGGAATGGAGTCCATCCAGTTTCTGTAAATTGGGGGACCCAAAAGGCCCTGGTTGTCAGGGAAGATGGATGAGTGAGAATAGGGCATTTCCAGCAAGTGTTGGAGGAGACCGGATCTGTTTCCTGAACATCCAGAGTTTCAGCCAGCAACTGCCCAATGCAGCTGGGCCTAGAGAAGAGGAAAGAGCAACTATCTGCAGGAAACACAGCCCCATTCTTTAGACAGCCTTTGCTCCAGGGAGGGTGAGAGATGGCCAGCAATCTAAGACATTTTTCCTTTTCATATTTGAACATTTCTGAAATCAAGGCATATCTTCAAGTGATGCCCCTTCATAAATACTTAGCAGTACTTTCTCAAGTCTGTATGAAAGAACTGTGGGTCCTACACGTCAAAGACAAGCTTTCTAGTCCGCAAACTGCAGTAGCTCTCATTGGCCCAAGTGCATCACGTGTCTCTCACCGGCCAATCACTGCAACCCTGGTTGGGAAGCCGTAGGCTCATCTCTGGTGTTAACTGGTTGGAGTCAGCATCACCTAAGCAAAGGGAGCGACAGAGGAATGACAGTTTCTGAGAGGAAAATCAAAGTGTCACTGCCCCCCCACCTCCCCGGAGAGATGGCTGTGGATTCCCGGCAGGCAGAAACAACTGCTGCCTCCTCTGCTCAGAGTCATTCCGGAATTCGGTAAGAATACGTGTGTGAAACAACAGATCTCCTACTACACGCTCAGTACTCCTGTCTGCTATTATTATTTAAAATGCTAATAATATTCGGGTGGCTCAGTGGGTTAAGCATCCAGCGTTGTCACTGCCGTGGCTCTAGTTACTGCCTTGGCGCGGTTCTATCCCTGGTCCAGGAACTTCTGTATACTGCGCATGTGACCAAAAAAAAGGTTAAGTTGAAATGTTTCACCTGTACCTATTCAGGCCTCTAGACAAAATTCCCAGTTTACAGAAAATACCCAAAATGGAAGGACAGGTTAAATGAGACCACCGGGAACTACTTAGGCAAGAGCAAATCCAAATTGTTGAAGCCAAGTAGAGGGTACCCAGGTGTTCTGTGTTCTTTTTTAACTTTTCCATGTTTGGGGGACTTGAAAAAAGTATTTACTTGAAAAAGGTATTTAGCAAGTTATTTCACACCCTCTAGGATAGACCAAGTTTTAAAGAACAGAGAGTAGTAAGTGTTGGTGAGGATATGGGGAAATTGGAACCCCTGTGTAACCACTGTCAAAGTATTTCAAGAAGTTAGACAGTGATTTAGATAAGATACAGCAAATGCACTTCCTGGTAGTATAGGCCCAGGTGAATTGAAACCAGGGACCCAAACCCACATTCGTACATGGATGTTCACAGCAGCACTATTTACAACAGCCTAACAGGTGGAAACAACCCAAATGTCTCTTCACAGACAAATGAGGAAACAAAATTGGGTGCATCCCTACAATGGAATATTGTTCACAGTAAAAAGGAACGAAGTACCGACACACACTACAAAGTAAATAAACCTCAAAAATATTATTCTAAGTGAAAAAAGTCATATATTGTATGATTCTATTCTGTGAGATATCCAGAATAGATGAATACATAGAAACCGAATGCAGGGGGTGAGAGGAGGGGAGTCACAGTTTAATGGGTGTGGGTTTTCTTTTGCACTCATGAGAATGATTTGGAATTAGGTAGAGGTGGGGTTGCACAAGACTGTGAATGTACTAAATGCCAATGAATCACTCACTTTGTTTTTTTTATGGCCGCACCCACAGCATGTGGAAGGTCCCTGGCCAGGTACTGAACCCAAGCTGCAACTGTGGCCTACACAATAGCTGTGGCAACACCAGATCTTTAACTCACTGCATCAAGCCAGGGTCTAAATCCATGCCTCCGCAGCTGACCCAAGCTACTGCAGTTGGGTTCTTAACCCACTGTGCCACAGTGGGAACTCCTGAATCACTCACTTTAAAGTGGTTAATTTTGGGAGTTACCCTCGTGGCTCAGTGGAAACGAATCCAACTAATATCCATGAGGATGCCGGTTCAATCCTTGGCCTCTCTCAGTGGGTTATGGATCTGGCGTTGTAGGTCATAGACATAGCTCAGATCCTGTGTTGCTATGGCTGTGGTGTAGGCCAGCAGCTGTAGCTTCAATTCGACCCCTAGCCTGGGAACTTCCATATGCTGAAGGTACAGCCCTAAAAAACAAAAAAACAGAAAAACAAAAAAAGTGGTTAATTTTATGTTATGATATGAATTTCGTCTCACTGTTAACTTGGTGGGAAAAGAAAAATAAATACGTAAAAGGCCCTCCCAGGAGTTCCTGCTGTGGCACAGCAGGTTAAGGATCTGGCATTGCCATAGCTGTGGCATAGGTCGCTGCTCTGGCTGGGATTTGATCTCAGGCCAGGAATTTCCTTATGCCACATGTGTGGCTGAAAAAGAAAAAAAAAAAAAAGCCCTCCTAGGAACTACCCACAGATAGGTAGGGAAATGAGTCAGGAAGAGAGAGGTGGTCAGTAAGAAATGCAGTAAATAAATGCATACTTTGCCTAATGCAGCTCTGTTCTGGGAGCCCTGGGGGTCAGTGGGGACACACACCCCAGCCTCCATTCCAGGCAGCCAGAGAACAGGGACTAAGTGTCCTTCATCCCCATCTGTCATTGGGTGACGGCTGCTCTCAGAGGGTGCTGAGTCCCTGAAACTGCCCGCCTGTCACCTGTACCAACAGATGGGGCTCCCCGGAGAAAACCTACAGGGCAAGGAACACAGGTGCAGGGAAATGGTAAGGCCATAAGGATACATGGCATCTCCCGAGGATTCTAAGACAAACCTATATGACAAGGCAAACAGAGGTCTTTCTTCAGTGGCTGGTAAAACCCAGAGCAAAATATAGTTTCTCCTTTTGCAGCTGTGAGAGTGGTGAAGTGTTTGCTGAATCTCATGGAGGATTTCTTTCTTTTTTTTTTTTTTTTTAACTGAAGTATAGTTGATTTGCAATGTTGTGTTCACTTCAGCTACAGGGCAAAGGATTCAGTTATACAGTCTTTTTCATATTCTTTTCCTTTAAGTTTTTTTTTTTTCTTTTTAGGGCCACACCTGTGGCACATGGAGGTGCCCAGGCTAGGGGTCAAATCTGAGCTATAGCTGCTGGCCTACACCACAGCTCACGGCAACACCAGATCCTTGACCCACTGAGCGAGGCCAGGAATTGAACCTGCGTTCTCATGGATGCCAGTCAGATTTGTTTCCCCTGAGCCATGACGGGGACTCCCCTCCTTTGTGGTTTATCATAGGCTATTGAATACAGTTCCCTGTGCTGTACAGCAGGACCTTGTTGTTCATCCATTCTGTGTATAATAGCTTACATCTGCTACCCCCAACATGCCACTCCATCCCTCCCCCAGTGCCCTCCCCCTTGGCAACCACAAGTCTGTTCTCTGTGAGTCTGTTTTGCTTCATAGATAGGTTCACTCTTTCTTCTCTTAAACACGTTCCATACCTAGCTCATTGGGAAGCTGGAGAGGAAGGTTACCAGCTCTTCTGCTGACAGAAGCTCACCTGTAATTGGACTTGGGCAGGTAAGTCACACACCTATTAGGACTGTCTCCCCAAATCCAGCAGAATCCCAGGGTCTGTGAAAAATACATGCCCTTCTCTAGCCTCTATGCAAATATGTAAAAGCCATGAATTCTTAAAGCAACTAACCCAACCTGAAAGTTCCCAGCAAGACGTGCTAGGGTTCCTGGGAATGAATTCCACAAGGAAGGAAATGCCAGCCAATGAGCAAGTCATGTCCCCTGGCCAGAGCCTCGCTTACGCACTGTGATCACACATGTTTCACAGACAGCAGTCACCGCATCTGCTCTGCTGGTGGCTTCAAAGTGGGAGTGCTGAAGGCAAGTCAGAAAGACTTGGTGATGCTGAGAGGAACAGAATAGAGACCCGGACTGCTGCGGGGGTGGAGGTGGGGGATCACTTCATTGTCATCATTCAGTTTCTTTCTTTAAAAGGTCAAGTTGGCCATGTCAGAGAAAGCCTCAGAAGGTGGTCATTTTGCCATTGACTTTAACAGCTAGACTGACACTCATTCCCCGCGGTAGCTGGTGTGTGCTGAACCTGTCACCGCCTCTTCAAAACATTGCTGGTTTCCATGGAAACAAAAAAGCACTTACTGAAAGAGCTGCTGGAAATTTCGAGTCAAGATGTCCAAAACTGTCCCTGTGATATATTTTTCTAAGACCTGATTTGAAAGAGAAACAATAGTGCAACTTGGCAAAGAAGACAAAGGAAGATAAATGATAATTAAAAACGGCTTGGCACCATGTCTAGATCCCAACATCCGGTCGCGGTGCTGTCCTTTTCAAAATCAGGTCCAGGGAGATATTGGGTGAAGAAGCACCACTGACCCACAGGCCCCTGACTTCAGACATGGCTTTGTTATGGACACGAGCCTATCTGCTGTTCACAGGGTTTAAATCTTGACAGGCTTATGCAGCAACATGACTCTGAATACACTTGCTAAATGAACCTCTTGCATGCCAATCTACCTCCTACTCTCTGAGCTAAAAAAGAGCTCTGCAACTCGGATGATTATATACCTATTTTTTCAATCCACTCTGTAAGGCGGGAACGTGAAATGAAAGATAATAGCTTCCTTTAACTGTTGTCAGATTGGCATACCAGAAGGTGAGATTTTCTTTTAAACTCCTCAAGAAGATATTTAATTAAATTTTTTTGTTGGCCACCCTGTGGCTTATGGAGTTCCCCGACCAGGGATCGAATTCTAGCTGGAGCTGTGACCTACGCCACAGCTGCAGCAATGCTGGATGCTTAACCCACTGCACTGGGCCTGGGATCAAACTCTCGTCCCTGCCACTGCAGAGACACTGTTGATCCTGTTGCACCACAGTGGAAACTCCTAATTACTTTTTTAAGAAAGAGCATCCAGAGTTCCTGTCTTGGCGCAGCAGAAATGAATCTGACTAGGAACCATGAGGTTGCGGGTTCAATCCCTGTCCTCGCTCAGTGGGTTAAGGATCCCAGTGTTGCCGGGGGCTGTGGTGTAGGTCGCATGTGCAGCTCGGATCCTGAGTTGCTGTGGCTCTGTTATAGGCCGGCGGCTACAGCTCTGATTCAAACCCTAGCCTGGAAACCTCCATATGCCACGAGTGTGGCCCTAAAAAGACAAAAGACAAAAAGAAAGAAAAAGAAATAGAATCCAAAAATAGACAAATCAGAATTTTTGCAATTTCTCTGTTATGGTATAAAAATGTGTCAACTACATCCTCCTTTTCTGGCCTTGGGGTTTTGTTTGGGCCATTCAAAAACCGTAGCCATGGTCTCTTGGTTTTTCCCATGATTCAAATAGTGAAAAGCTCCAGCCTTCTCCAGTCCACATGTTGAATTGCCATCTTCCCTTCTAGTGACCCAAGGTGGGAACCTTGGAATCAACTTTGATTCCTTCTTCTCCTTCAACCGCCATGCATCAGTCAGCTCAGGCTGCCATAACAAAGTACCATAGACTGGGTGGCTTAAGCGACAGAAATTCATTTTCTGTTGGTTCTGAAGTCTGGAGGTTTCAGATCAGAGAGTGGAGGCTTGGTCCGGCTCTGGTGAGAGTTCTCTTCCTGACTTACAGGTGGCTACCTTCTTGCTCAGTTCTCACATGGCACAGAGAGGTAGAGACAGAGCACATGCATGAGAGAGTTCTCTGATGTCTCTTCCTATAAGGGCATTAATCCCATCACAAGGGCCCCACCCTCATGACCTCATCCAAATCTAACTGCCTCCCAAAGACCCCCATCTCCAATTGGGGGACATGATGTGATCAATAGCATCTCCATATCCATCAACCACCAAATCTTGTTTATTTTCTCTCTCAAATATCTACCACATTCATTTTCCTCCTGTCCAGCACCACCACCACTATAATGGTTGAGATTGTCATCTCCTGCTAAGGCAATTGCCGTAGCCTCCTAGCTAATCTCTAAGCTCCCAAACTTGACCTCTTCAAATATACCCTCCACATAGTAGCTTTGTTTTTCCAAAAATTGAAGCCGGATATTATAGTCTGGTGACCAGATATTGTGGGACGGCGTAAGTATATCTGAGAAGGTTGAAAGGGTTGTACCACTCACAACTGATGCTCTGCTTTTTGGGAGAGCTCAGCCTCCCTCACCACAGCCAAAGCCTCCACTGCCCCCACTGTGGCTTCCCTGCCTCCACTGGAGTGAGCCTGGGATCAGGTATAGCCTCCACTGTGCTTGCCATGGTGGGAGCCGTGGCAGCTCTGGCATCCAGCTCCACAAGCACACCAGACTTATGGAGACTCTGCTCCTCCCATCACATCTAGGCTTGGAGGCAGCTCCAGGTAGGATGATCTGGACCTGACCTCCCCTGCAGCTTCCCAAAGGCCTGGGTGAGTGTGGGGACGCAGGGCCCCATGGGATAAATTTTGACCAGTGAGCATCAAGAGCCAGGAGAAAAATTCCTCTCCCGTTGTGGCTCAGCGAGTTAAGATTCCTACAGTATCCATGAGGATGCAGGTTCGATCCCTGGCCCTGCTCAGTGGGTTAAGGATCTGGCATTGCCATGAGCTGTGTGTTGGATGCAGACATGGCTCAGAACTGGTGTGCGGCCCCCCCAAAAAAAGACTGGAAAAAAATTCCCCTCTCTTCCTCTCTTTAGTGAATGGGTCTGAGGCCCAGGATTTCTGTATAGTCTGTGCACAGATAGCCAATGTAATGGAGCCCCTGGCTGTGCTTCTCCACAGCCCCTCGTACTTGTTTCATCTCCTTCTTTGGCACATGCACTGGGCTCCCAACTTCACCTAACAAGCCCACATATCACTTCCTCCACATCAGCTTCCCTACCTGCCCACCATCCCTGCCCCACAAACCAGGTCCGAGTCAGGTACCCCTTCGCCATACTTCCACAGAAATCTGAATTATTGAAACCCTTAGCTTTATTAATGGCCCCCACCCCTCTTCCTGACTAGACCTTACCAGACAGGTGAGTCCACTGAGAGCCAGGCCAGGCTCTATCTATTTCTGTAATCCCCCACACCCAGCACTGTGCCTGGAGCACGCAGGATTTGCTAAACTGAATAGCCCCATGGTGGTCACTTCATGAAGCCTGAAAAAGCAAACAAGCTGAGCAGACAGGATGCCCAAGGGAAGCCCTTGTGAACAGAGGCAGCCTGCAAAAACACCTGGATACCAGAGGAGAGGAGATAAGCATGGTCAGGTAGGTTGGGGCTCTCTTGGAAGGTCTTGATGACCAAGCCAATGAATCTTTTCAGTGGGTCATTAGGAAGCCTCTGAAACCAGGGATTTGCTTTAGAAAGCTTAAACTGTCAGTAATGTGTGGGATGAATGGGGGGAGGGGGTACTGACTGGGGAAGCATGCAGATTGGAATTGCTTTGGTAGCTGAGAGAATAGGAGAGAGATGCTTGTGGGAGAGACGGTGGAGGTGGAGTCAACTGGATGCAGCAAGCCCTTGGCTTCTGCAATTCAAAACAAGGGCTCTGGGAGAACGGTGGGGCCAGCAAGGGGAAGTTGTCAAAACAGGAGGATTTTTTGGCTTGGGGCTGGGAAGAAGGACTGAGAGTGTGTCAGAGCATTTTCATAGAAGGTGAAGGAGTTACCGTGTGGCTCAGTGGGAAAAGGATCTGGTGTTGTCACTGCTGTGGCATGGATTACTTCTGTGGTGCAGGTTTAATTTCTGGCCTGGAGTGCAGCCTGTTTGCTGCAACGCACACACATCACCACCACTAGCAACAGCTGACAACCAGCCAGGCATGGTGGGTCTTTAACTTTTTTCGCTACTGCTTTTATCATGAGCAATGGGCACAGGAGTAAAATAACATTTCCGCCAATTTAGAGGGCAAAAGCCATCTGTCCTGGCAATTTGTGCTTTCAATGTAAGGTGAGTCAGCAGAGGTGAAAGTATTAGCTTCCCCTTTAATGTCTCCACAAAGCCCCATTTCTCCATGTTCACCTGAATATTCATGCTGGGGGCACATACTTCTTGAGGCTAAATGAATAAATTCCTTTAGGGACAGATCATGTTAGTGGGCAGGAAAGAAAGCCAAAGAGAAAAAATATATTTCATACATATGTTTATATATGTGTATGTTATATATATTTATATTATATAATTATAAAGAAAATATTTTATGTATTTATATATTATATATCATATATAAATCATATATATCATGTACAAATTATAAATATATATATTTGATGTATATTTAAATTTATAGATATAAATATCAAATATATATCAAATATAATTACATATAATTATAAATATATCAAATATAAATTATATATCAAATATAGTTATATATAATTATATATAAATATAATATATACGTGTGAAAAACAAAGAGTAGGGAAGAAAAAGTGGAACTTATGTAACAGGAAAATTCCTCTTTCCTTTTACCAAGTCATCAGTCTTCTAGAAGGAAGACACTTGGAGGCTGTTACTGCCATTGCCCTCATCCTCATTTTCACGTTTCTAGCATCTGTGCAGTGCCCAGCTGTGGTTGTTCATTGGTCAGTGAGTTAAGGACGTTAATGGAGTTAAGGACGTTAAGGACGGGTAGCTGGAACTAAGGGAAAGATGGAAAATAAAAGTTGCAATCCTGGTCCTCTGCAGGCACTCTCTAATGTGGGCAGTTCAAATACGGAAGTTCATTTAGAAATAGAGACAAGAGGCTATTAAGTACTGAACAGTAAATGGCTGAGGGTAAAAATTTTGTATTTTCATAGCATGCCAGCAAGTGGAATCCTTAGGGAGACGTGTCTGGGGGGCCCATGAGCATCATCTTGGGATGGAGCAGTTTGGAGAAAGTTCTCTCTTCTTTTTCATCATGTTACTCTGGGTGAGCTTTTACTGAGGTGATACATGCAGATGTGAAGAGTTATTCGGTCAGTCAAGGGCTTGGATTTTACAAAGTGAAGGGAAGGCTGTTCCAGGATGGAGAGTGATTGGAGGGAGCTAAGTGAAGGGAAGGCTGTTCCAAGGATGGAGAGTGATTGGAGGAAACCAGATGCTTCTGAGGCAAGGCCAGTGTTTCTCAGTTTGGTCCTTAAAACATCTGCAACGGAGTTCCCATCAGTGGGTTACAAACCCGACTAGTATCCATGAGGACTCAGGTTCCATCCCTGGCCTCACTTAGTGGGTTAAGGATCCAGTGTTGCCATGAGCTGTGGTGTAGGTCACAGATGCGGCTTGGATCCCAGGCTGCTGTGGCTGTGGTACAGGCTGATAGCTGTAGCTCCAATCGGATCCCTAGCCTGGGAACTTACATATGCTGGGGATGCGGCCCTAAAAAACAAACAAAACATCTGCACCAGAACCGCCTGAGCAGCTGGTAAATACAGACCCTCAAGTGCCCCCACACACACCTCTGGCCAGAGACTGATTCAGCTGGTCAGGAGTGGGGCCAGACAATTTGCATTTTAACCCAGCCCCAGGTGGTCCTGCAGCATCCTAAGTTTGAGAACCACAGCAAATCTTTCTCCTGGGTCCTCGAATCCCCCAGCTATCCCTGTAATCGCTCTCATGTATTCAATTCATATATGTTCATATATGTGGACTGAGTCTCTGCTGAGTGCTAAGCTGTGTTCTGAGTCCCAGAGGTTCAGGAGAGAACAAAAGAGTTCAAGTCCCTGCCCTTCTGGAGGTTATATCTGACCGAAGGAGCCAGATAACAAAGAAATGAATGTACCATAACCATGCAGTCTGGTGATAAGCACTACGGGGGAGCCAGGCAGGACAGTGGCTCAAGAAGCCAGGTCAAGTGCTACTGTACATCAGAGGTCACGGAGGTCCTCTCCAATAAGAGGCATTTGAGCAGAAACCCACTCCTAAGTGCCCTAAGGCTGTGGGCTGGTTTGCACATTCCCAGAGTTCTTCCTCATCCTCAGATTCATTCATTCACCAATACTGAGGGCTTCTGGTGTGCCAGGCAAAGCTCTCCCATACCCGCTGCCCAGCCTCATAGGGTTGCTTCATTTGGGTCCTCGCCATTCTCAGCAGCCCCACAGTTTTTCATAGCCCCTCCTGATCCCCCAAGTACTCCATGACCCTCCACCCACCAACCCCCAGCACTTCCAGTTCATTGCTCCAAATCTCCAACTTCATGGTGCTTTAGACATGAACTCTGTAGGACACAACCTGCAGAAGGCTCGGCAAGGGCCCTATGACCTTGGAGCTCCAAGGAGTAGTCGAGCCTGTGAACATCACTAAACGTCATGATCACACCAGCACCTCTCATGGTTAAGCAAAATCCTGAGGTCAGCAGCCTGGATGAAAAAGGTTAAAATGTTCGAATGAGGAGGCTGGGAACCAGAGGACACTGATATTTTTGACCCCTTCTAAAGCAGATTGTGTAAGTGATTCATCTCATTCCATTGACTTCTCACTGCAATACTATGAGGTTGGTATGATGCCCATTTTGACAGGTGGATAACTGGGGCTGAGAGAGCTTAGGTAACCTGTGTCTAAGGCCACACTGGTAGTGATGGATGGAAATGGGCTTCAAACCTGGGTCTGAGCCCAAAACCTGTTGCAGAGTTTGCCTATGGCTCAGTGGGTGAAGGATATGGTATCGTCACTGCTGTGGCTCGGGTTCGATCCCTGGCCTGGGAATTTCTACAAGCCACAGGTACATCCAAAAATAAATAAAAATAAATCTCCTCCTATCTTCCACCAAGTGAAATGTGAGTTTGGAAAGGGAAAAATTCTCAACAGTGCATCTCAGGTTCGGAGAAATCATGCCAGCTCTGCCAGCTCAAGGCTCAAAGTCTTGAGTACCCAGCCCTTCAGTTTTAGGTAGGGCATAGGTGTCAACCAGCAGGCTGAGTTGATAACAATCACTTCGTGACCCAACCACCCTCCCACACCCCCACCAAATCAGCTAGATAGAATCTGGCAGGGCTGATAAATTGCTACCTTAGACAGGTGGAAGCAAGGGGGAAATGCAGGCCAAAAGACAGCAAAAAAAGAAGCTTGCAAAAACGAAAGCAAAAAAACCTGAGACTGAACCCTAATGCATCTGGTGCAGGCTCTTGCAAATTCCCAGCTGCATGAGGACCAAATTAGTTAATAAGAAATGAATACAAAAATGCCTGAGCTCAGTGGAGCTGTCCTGAGTTTCATTTCCTGAGAAGGAGCTTCTAACAGTGATCCAGGTAATTTCAGGTTGCAGCTCGGCAGCGCTCACCTCCTCCCTCTAGGAATGTGACCTGTGATGAGGAGACTTCTACTGCATGGTCTCTTCCAACACGCTCCTTTTCCCCTGGGGATCCAGGAAATTCTGGCCACCTGCAGTGTGCAAAGGCAGCTGGCCAGGCAAGGAAGCTGGCGCCAGGTCCCAGGGCCCCTCCCTGGAGGGAGCAAAGGCCTCTCGGGTTGCAGCTGCAGAAAGAGGGAGGAAAGAAGAGGGACAGGATGGAGTGGAGAGCCTTGGAGGCAGTGGTTTGGACATCAACTCGGTGAGTCATGCCCCGGGCAGCTTTTTACAGGAGTTGCAAATTCCAGTAACAGCAGATCAGGGACACCTCTCGAGGGAGTCCTAACTAATCGAAGGTGCCTCTTGCTCCCTCTTGGCAGATCCGAGTCCACATCTGAATAGCTTATCTTCAAAACCAGATCCTGAAGCCGTCCCTTGCTTGGGTCCCTGGGCTTCCGGAAACCAGGAGGTTATTCTGCCCCAAAGTTAGTTGGAGATGTTGGGTGATAGATGCTGCATCTGAGTCTGGCCCCTCAACCACAGAGGGATGAGATTTTTCTCTTTTATTTTTATTTTTTTATTTTTTGTTTTTTAGGGCTGCAGCCTAGGCTAGTGGTTGAACTAGAGCTGCAACTTCCAGCCTATACCACAGCCACAGCAACAGCAATGCCAGATCCAAGGCACATCTGCAACCTATTCCAAAGCTTCCAGCAACACTGGATCCTTAACCCACTGAGCAAGGCCAGGGATTAAGCCCACATCTTCATGGATACCAGTCTGGTCCTTAACTTAGGTTGCCTAGGTTAAAGACGTGGCTTGAATCCTGCATTGCTCTGGCTGTGGCGTAGGCTGGCAGCTGTAGCTCCGATTCCACCCCTAGCCTGGGAACTTCCATATGCCACCCTAAGGCCCTAAAAAAGACAAAAATAAATAACTAAAATAAATAATATCATTTCCACATGCTGGTAACCACTCTCCCCGCTCTTTTCCGGCCTAAGCTGATAACAGCCCCCACTGTTACTAGCTCTGGGTACTGCACAATCCCTGAGGTCTCCTTAAGCCCTTCCCACTCCCTTTATTAAACCCTCCTCTAGTGACCCAGTGGGAGGGTGCCCTCTCCCCACTTCTGGGCATCTGAGTGATACCAGTCATTGAGGTCAAAGCCAACTTTACCCACCTCTCTTCTAAGCTGTTGCTGCCACTCTAACCCACCCCTATCGCCAAGGACTATCAACAGCTGAGCCTTGTTGAAGAGCCTTTGTGGGTGTCAAGCCGTGCCAGGCCACTTAGAATAAACCCCAAGCTCAAGCTCCTTTCCAAGGCTTAAAAGGCCCAAGCCCGCTGTCCAGATGCCTCTCCCGACACTCCCTCTGCCCTCCCCCGCCTCATGGGCTTCCTGCCATTTCTTAAACAGGCCAAGATGGTTCACACTGTAAGCTTTTGCACTCACTGTTCCTTCCTCCCCTCTGCCTGTTTCCAGGTCCTGAGGTTGTCAAGTTTAATCCTCAACTCTTGCAAGTTCCCAGAAGCAGACATTCTTTTTTTTTTTTTTTTGCATTGTTCTGTTCCGGGAGCTACGAACTCAAGTGTCTACAGAACATGTCAGGTAGCATAAACAAGAGAAGTGGCCAAGGCTAATAAAGATCATTCAGCTCTCTTGGTCTGGCTTTTGCTTTCTCACTTTTGACAGAGACATGAAAGCAGAGGCATAGTTCTTACTATAAAAATGCACACACAGTACAGTCAGTGATGGGGGCAAGTGACACTCATCCTTGGTTGGGGAGCAGTAGACTGTGGGTGGTGACTGTGGCACACCTCCTACCAGCCAGTTTGCTGTTTTGCAGAAATCTGGCCCAGCGTGGCCAGAAATTACCATTTTTAAAGAGAAGCTGGAAATCCAGATTTGTATGTGGTGTCTCCCAATTTTTTAAGTTTGACAATTATTTTACAAAATTGAAGTCTGGTTGATTTACAATGGTATGTTAGTTTCAGGCGTGTGGCAAAGTGATTCCATTATATATCTGTTCTTTTTCAGATTCTTTTTCATTATAGGTTATTACAGGATATTGAATACAGGTCCCTGTGTTATACAGTTTATCTATTTTTATGTAGAGTAGTATTTATCTGCTAATCCCAGATTCCTAATTTATCCTTCCCCTCCTTTTTCCCTTTGGTAACCATAAGTTTGCTTTCGATGTCTATGAGTGTATCATAGTTTTAGATTCCACATATATGTGATATCATATGCTTTTTGTCTTTTACTGTCTTGCTTCACTTAGTATGATAATCTCTAGGTCCATCCACATTGCTGCAAATGACATTATTGCATTCCTTTGATGGCTGAGTAATATTCCATTATATATGTATGTATACCACATCTTTATCCATTTCTCTGTCACTGGGCATTTAGGTTGCTTCCATGTCTTGACTGTTGTAAATCATGCTGCAACAAACATTGGGGCATATGTATTTTTTTAAATTAGTGTTTTCTCCATATATACACCCAGGAGTGGGATTGCTGGATCATGTTGTAACTCTAGTTTTAGTTTTCGAAGGAGCCTCCATCCTATTCTCTGTAGTGGCCACACCAATTTACATTCCCACCAACAGTGTAGGAGGGTTCCCTTAGTTCCACACCTTCTCCAACATTATTTACTCTTTGATGATGGCCATTCTGACTGGTGTGTGGTAATACCTTGTTGTGGTTTTGATTTGAATTTCTCTAATAGTGAGCAACGTTGAGCATCTTTTCATGTGCCTGTTGGCCACCTCTACGTCTTCTTTGGAGAAATGTCTATTTAGGTCTTCTGCCTTAAGGCTGACAATTTTTTTTAATGGCTGCTCTGGTGGCTTATGGAAGTTCCCAAGCCAGGGACTGAATCTGGGCCATAGCTGCGACCTATGCCACAGGTGCGGCAACACTGGATCCTTTAACCCACTGCGCCAGTCTGGGATCGAACCCACGCCTCTGCATTGACCCAAGCTTCTGCAGCAAGATTCTTAACCCACTGTGCCATAGTGAGAACTCCAAGGCTGACAAATTTTTAAAAGCTCTATGCAGGCCACAGGGATCTTCGTGTGGGATTTAATGCAGAGGCTGCCAGTATTCAATCACTGCCCTGTGTTCAGTGGGCATAGCACAGAGTAAATGTTCAACAATTCTGTGTTGAATAAATAGTCTTGTCAGGTGATTTCTCGGAGTTTAAAAGTAGCTGACAAGAGTACAGCTTCCCTCTGTTGGGAATGTAGAAAAAGTGGGTTTAGAATGAGAAGAAGCTTCTCCGTTCTAGCTGGGAGCTGTAAGATACGTCTGCTCCTGAGCTCAGAGGCAGCCTGTCTGAATTCCATGGAGACTTCTACAACACTTGGTCTGAGGCTGATGGGGATCCGTTGGCACTGATATGGCCGTGCCTGTTTTTTATTGTCTGCATCCTTTCTGATGGTCAGTGCCATGGCATACCGCTTGCTAAATAATTTTAACATCAACTCCCACTGGGTGCAAAAAATGGAAGCCTATATCGGTCACAGTCTGTGACCACCAAGAATGGCTCTTCAAGGTGGGAAATGAAGCATGCTGTCAAAATCAATCTAGTGCATTTAGGAGTTGAAGTCTATTCCCGGTTTGGTAGAGGCTGATTCTCTTAAAGAGTTTATGAACCTGGGAGTTCTCATTGTGGCATAGCAGAAACCAATCCGACTAGTATCCATGAGGATGCGGGTTTGATCCCTGGCCCTTCTCAGTGGGTTAAGGATCCAGGGTTATTGTGGCTGTGGCATAGACCGGCAGCTGTAGCTTATAGTTTCGATTTGACCCCTAGTCTGGGAACTTCCATATGCTGTGGGTGCCCTAAAAAGCAAGAAAAAAAAGTTTTATGAACCCGGTCATGCTTCTAATGTCTGTTTTGCCAACACAGAGACTGATAGGTTCTCCTGACTACCTTCCATGCCTAGCCCAAGCTATTCCAAAGCTTCTAGAGACTGTGGAATGACTGGAGTGGTCCAGATGAAGGCAGTGAGCCAGATCAAGTGTGGGGTGACCCAGTGGAAGACAGTGGCGGAAACAGGTGATGGCTTTGGGAAGAAGTTCTAATGCATTCGCTTACTCCAGTGTCTAAAGCAAGCTATCCACAAGCAGCAGGCTCACATCTGGTTCTGTCTCTTTGCACTATAAGCAAGAAGTCCATGGTCTGTGCAGACTCAAAATAGATGTTAGCAGCACTTTACTGGGTCAGCTCAAGGTGATCAAGATTTGTTCTGGAACCCATTAAGCATTTGATAACGTGGAAGTGTGGCTCTGCTTTCTGGACAAATAGAATTATTCATCTGTATATGCTAACCAACCCAAGTGTGCCATCCAGTGTGATAAAGCCATTTGGAGAGAGATGCAAACTCATTCCCTAGGACTTCTGACTCAGGCTTATTCTGCCATTGCCCAGAGCACCTGCTTTCATTTGGGGTCACCTAGGGCAGTGGCTTATAAGATTATTTTAGTCTTGGGCTCTTTTATGCCCCAATACAGAAGGCCAATCTATAAAGCTAATGCAAAGCCAGCTACCCAGAGGGAAGCAACTAAGAGACCCTGAGTGTGTGCCTGTCACCTCACTCCCCTCAGCCCCGTTCTCTTGTCACCTCTACCAGGGCCACTAGGAACTTCAAAATTGTTACACAGGTGAAACAGCTGTCCTGAAAATCTCCACATGGCTCAATTCATCGTGGAAACTTGCAACCCAAACATTTAAAGACAAAGTTCCTTTTACTTGATCAAATTGCCTCCTTATCATTTATATTTCAAACATTCATAGAGAATAATAGGAAAACATGTATGAATCTACCACTCATTTTTATCAAATCCTAACATTTGGCTTTGTTGCTTTGGTTTTTGTAAAGGAACAAAATATGCAAAATATTGCTGTAGTCCCACCTCACAGGTGCCCTTCTCCAATCCCATTCCCCTCTCCTCCATACTCCCTCCCCGGAAATAAGCACTGTCCTGAATTTGCATTAATTTTCCCCATGCAAGAACTTACTATCAATACACATATTAATATACACATTTTTTCCTGAATAAATATATGTATGTATATATATGCGTGCATATGTAAAACATATAATACCATATGTGTGTATGTATTCCCTAGAGAGTAAATTTTATTGTTTGCATGCGTTCACATTTTATATCAATATTAAACTATACATACCAATCTGCACTTTCTTTTTCCAACTCAACATTATATTTTGGAGATTTATCCATGTTGAAACATTGAGCTCTGTCTCAAGCAATTTAACTACTGTATCATATTCCTTTCTATGAATTTATGTGTGCATTTTCCTCTTGCTGAATGTTTGTGGCCTCCAATTTCTCACTAAATGTTGCAATGTACATACTTGTATGTGTCCCGCTTTGAAAACTTCTCTAGGGCAAAGGCTTTAAACTCACCTGACGGTCACCCACTGTCAGAAATGCATTTTACACTGGGACCCATGCAACACCCACACACACAAACACAGAGTATGCTTATGACCCTTTCAGAAACACTCGTAATTTTGACTGTAATGTGTTCTCTTGCACTGTTTTAAATCGTAATTGTAACTCACTCTATCAGTTCTACAATCATCAGTGGAATCCTCAGTTTGCAAATCAATGCCCTAGAGCATATACCAGGAAGTGGAATTGCAGGATTGGGGTGTGTGCACCCCTTCAAACTTTACGGAAGAGGGCCAAAGTGGTTGTGCAAATTTACACTCTTGTACAGCAGCGTACAAGAGCCCCTGTTACTCCACAGCCTCACCAACACTTGGCGCCAACTGGCCTTTTAATTTTTGCCAACATGTGAAAGCAATATAGTGTCTCATTGTGGTTTTATTTTTTGTGTGCATGATGAGCAATAGGCATGGCATCTTCCCAGGTGTTTATCGGCCATTTGTGTTTCCTCTTGTGTGACTTGCTTGCTCAAATCCTTTGCTTGTTTTCTATTAGGTAATTTCATTTTGTCTTGAGCTTTCTGGGTCCTTTGCTTTTCTCCATAAATTTTATGCTCAATTTATCCTGTTGCACAAAAAACATGGGGATTTTCATAAAGATTGATTGAAATGTTATAGATCATTCAGGGAAACTGACATTTTTATGATGTTGTCACTTCTGTATCCGTGAGTTTTTGATAAATTTTCATTCCTCACAATTTATTCTGTGTCCTTCAATATTTTTATTTCACTTTTTTTCATCTTCCCCATTTTAGTTGAATTAATTCCTGAGTTCTCTACAGTTTTGTTCCTACTATGAATAGTTTTTTTTTTTTAATTGATCTTCCAAATGCCTATTTCTTTTTCTTGCCTGACTGTACTGGTGAGATGTCTCAGTACAATGTTGGGTAGGAGTAGAGTGAATGTCCTTGTCTTGTTTTTTTCTTTCTTTCTTTCTTTTTGTTTCTTTGCTTTTTTTATGGCCACCCTGTGGCATATGGAAGTTCCCAGGCTAGGGGTCAAATCAGAGCTGCAGCTGCCAGCCTACACCACAGCCACAGAAACACCAGATCCAAGCCGAGTCTGCAACTTATACTATAGCTGATGGCAATGCCAGATCCTTTACCCACTGAGTTAGGCCAGGGATTGAACCTGCATCCTCATGGTTACTAGTTGGATTCTTAACCTCCTGAGTCACAATGGGAACTCCATCTTGTCTTTCTTAAAAGTTAATATACTTCTGTACATTTGCAAGTGCATAGCATTTTCCTGGAAAAATTGATAAGAAATTGATTATAATGACTTTCTCAACAAAATGGAACTGGGTGGTTGAAGAACAAGAGAAGTGATAGTCCTAATAAGTCATTTGATCTTTGTGCTTTTTGTTCCAGGAGCATTTGAATCCTTTTGAAAATATTAAATGAAATTAAAAACATTACAGAAAATGCTGGCATTCCTTTTGTCCACTGTATTCACTTCTCATTCCTTCTCCAGGGGGCCCCTGAATTTGCTTCCTCTGAGGGACAGTCTTTAGAAACATTGTAATGTTTACAAATATTATTTATAAACATTGTAATATTTGAAGTTTTAAAAAGGAGACTAGGGCCAGTTCCTGTTGTGACACAGTGGAATCTGACTCTCACTGGGTGGGGGATCCAGTGTTGCCATCAGCCATGGTGGAGGCTGCAGACGTGGCTCAGACCCCATGTTGTTGTGGCTGTGGCTATGGCCAGCAGCTGTAACTCAAATTTGACCCCAGCCTGGGAACTTCCATACGCTGCAAGTGCAGCCCTAAAAAGAAAAAAGAGAGAGAGAGAGAAAGTGACTAGACTAGGGTATTCTTTTAGTGCTTTTCTTCTGCTTTAACATAAATACATGGATATATCCACAGAAACCACAGAGTAATGTTTTGTGTTGTATAAGTGTGTATTATGTAAATAAAATTATACTGCAAGTATAATTCTGTTTTTTTTTGTTCTGTTATTTGCTTAGGAACTTTATATTGCTATATATACATCTAGCTCTTCCTTCCTAATAGCTGCCCCATATTATATAACACAAAAACATAACTATTACTTTATCTACCCTACAATTTATCTAGGGTACATATAGAAGAGTACAATGGTTAGATCTTAGTGTGTACATCTTTGTTGTTGTTTTAACAGATACTACCGAAGTGCCCTATTAAGCGACCATACCAGTTTTTTTTCATGCACTAATCAAGTATTTTCTCCAGGGTCTACATTCCTTGCGTGACTGGCTGTGACCTTGATTGAGCAAGGCATCTTTTCTCCCTGGACCCCAAGTGACTCCATCTGTAGGAGGAGGGAGTTGGGTGGACCCCACAAGTGTATGAGATGGCATAATGATAGGTTGTACAGCCTCAGAGTGGGTCGGGAACGACTGCCCTAGAGAAGACAGGGAGAGGAGGAGGATGCGGGTGGCAGCCAAGCTGAAGACAGGCAATTTATATGCACTTGGCCCTTATCTCAACTCCTCCATTAGCGCAGTGACAATTTCTGGAGCTTTCACCCAAAAGCCCCCTCTGGAAGGCCTGGATACCCTTTTCCGGGGGGGAATTCACCTCCCAGGGTCTCCCAGAGGAAGGAATGGCAAGCAGGGTTAACAAAATGTGGGTGTGATAATATTACTCATGAACAAATAAATGCTCTTAACAAATACAGAATGACACAATTGCACTGGTCAAAGATAATTATGAGATTTATAGACAATATTAATTCATAATGTACTACAGATGGTATGGTCTAGCAAGGGAACACACATTTACAACTGTATGAGGAAATATTTTTCTTTTTCATCCCTGTCAGTGTGATGCAGTAACTGAATATACAAGTGCCTTTGGAGAAATCTAAATTTGAGCAACTCTCTGAATGTGAGGTGTACCAAATGCCCCCCCCCCCCATCTCCTCCACCCTACCCAGGCTCAACCATTCTGAGGCTGGCAGGGAAAAGATACAACATGTTTAATGTTTCTAAATCTGATGCCTCTGTCGATTACCCACACTTGGAGCAAATCTGGATGTGTTTTATGGTTTCCTGATGTATGCATTTTGGTTTATTTTAGAAGAATAAAAGAGGGGGAAAAAAGTTCTTCCTCTTTTGGGCTTGAGAGGAGAGATGACAGGGATGGAGTGGATTTTAAGACATGGTAAAGGTAGAATCTGGGCCACAGTACATGTGAATTCTGAGCTGCAATAATGATGGGTTCTGGGACAGAGATGAGGTTGATTCTGGGACTTGGTAGAGGTAGGTTCTGAGACACAGTAAGGTGGGATTCTGGGACAGTTTATGGGAAGGTTCCAGAACAAAGGTGAGGTGGATCCTGGGAGGGGGGTGGGGGTGAGGTCGGTTCTGCGATATGGTAGAGGCGTGTTCTGGGACATAGACCAGGTGGGTTCTGGGACAGCTACAAGGCCACAAGTACATTCTGGGACAGAACGGAGTTCCCAGAAACCACCCATGCGTCATTCCTCTGGAGCCCTTAACAGGACCCTTGGACCCTGTTAGCTTGTCTCCCACAGGCCTTAGCTCAAACATCAGTTGCTCCCTGGGGCCTGCCTACACTTGCGCATCGGGCACCCCTGTTACTCTTGACCTGTCCTGTACTTCTCTTGGTACAACTCTGCCTGGCAGGTGATTGATTATAGATTTGTACCTGTGATTACTTTCACTTTGTCTACTGGCTTACCGCTGATTCCCTGCAGGCCGGGGTCCTGTCTGAACTGCTCGCCGCAGAGCACGAAGCCAGACCCAGAGAGGGTGCCTGATAATCATTTGTATCAAACGAATGAATTTCCCATGAGACAAGGACCCAGTTTGATGTGTGGTTTCCTTCCAAGTTCCCAGGAGGCCTTATAAGTGTATGATGAATCAATAAAGGAAAGAAGGGTGTCAAGGCAAGATGAAGTGAGGCAGGAAAGAAGAGGGAAGGAAAGTGAAAGAGAAGGAAAGGAGGAAACATAACAGAGAGACCGAGGGAGGAAGAACCAGGAGCGGATGAATTAACGCCCGCCTGCCTGCGCGCGCCCTCGGACTGGGCGGGCAGTGAGTCTCCCAGCTCCCTGCCAAGGCCGCGCCGCAAAAGCCACGCGCGCGAGTGATGGGACCCCAGCCCCTGGTCTTCCGGCGGAGGAAGAGCGCCGCTGGTCTCTGGGGGTCTCGGCCCCGCCCTGCGGGCCGCCCGGCGCCGGCCCCTCCCCTCCCGCGCCCCCTCCCCGCACCGCCCAGCGGCGCGCGGCATTGTGGGAGTTGTGGTCCCCGCGGCCCCACGGAGCGCAGCGCGGCGTCGGCACCCGCGGGGGACCGGCTCGACTCCGGCTCGGGCTCCGGCGGCGTGGGCCGGGCAGCGGCCAGGCGGTGGCTCCGCGGTGCGGGCAGGGGGCGTCCGCGCCCTCGGGCGGCAGCGTCGCCCCGGCCCGAGCGGCGGTCCCCGCCGCCCGCAAGCCTGGGCACAGGTAAGTGTTGTCTCCCGGGGCTGCGGGGCGGGAGGGCGGCGCGGCCGGGCCGACCCCGCGTGAGGAGGAGGAGGAGGAGGAGGAGGAGGAGGAGGCGGGGGCCGGGCGGCTGCAGGCCCGCGGTCCCTACGCCCGGCGGCGCGGCTGCTGAGGATGCTCAGCTCTCCGCCGAGCGGGCCGAGGGGCCCGAGGGGCCCCAGCCGCCCAGCGCGCGCTGCGTGCTGAGTGCCGCCGCCGCCGCGGGCAGTCGCGGCCCGGGTCAGGCATCACCCACCTCCTCCCCTTGCCCCATCGCGACCCTCTCCACCGCGTTAACACCACCTACTCTTACCACTCTGCTCCTCGGTGACCACCTCCTTAGTCCCTTCCTTTGCTCTCATCCCCCCCATCTCTGTGCATCACCCACTTCCCCTATTTCCCGTGCTGACCCTCCTCGCCTGTCCCATGAGTTATCACCATAAATCTCCTTCCCTTCCCTGATTGCCCACTTTTCCAGTCACAGCTCACCTTTCTATCGTCCCATCCCCCCCCCCCCCCCCCCCCCCCCGCCACCTCCCGGCGGTCACCATCTGTGTCAACCACCCTGTGCCCTCCCCCTTCCCCCCACTCTCCTGAGTGGGTGGATACTGAAAAACCTTGCCAAGAAAGTGAGGAGGAAAGGTCTCCGGTTCCCCGCAGTGGAGGGCTGGCCCCAGGGCAGCTCTCAGGCTCCTGGGTGGCCTCACGTGGCGTCACACTCCCTTGCCTTTGCTCCCTGGGGGGCTTCTAGGGTGGCCTGGCAAGTAGTACCCTAAGAGTGACCAGAAGCTCTTTAGCGCTGGGCAGCCTCCTGGACTGGTAACGTGAACTGGATTAACTAGGTTAGAGTGATGAGTCTGTCCCCCACGCGTTCAGAAGTTATGTTTGATTGGACTTGCTCACCAAACAGTGGCCATGAATTCAGACCTTATTCCCCAGAGCCAGCTGTCTCTTAAAATCTGGAGTTGCGTACTATTAAAGTGCAGAACTACATGGAGGTGTCCCCATCCCTAATGAGGACAAAACGGAGCAGATGTGTAAAGGGAGCTGGAAGTTACTGTGGTCACTGAGATGCGGTAGGGGTGGCGGAGAATTCATGCCCTCCCAGCTGGAAGGGGGGCTCCTCACGAGGCTCTATGAGGGTCAGATGTTTGAACTGGCATTTGATAAACTGCCAATCACCCTGCAAAGGGAAAGGTTTAATTTAGTGTCACATTTCAGCTGTGAGCTTGTTAATCCACCTCTGAGCTCAGGCACCTGCCAAGCATGGTTTGGCAAAAAGTAAATGACAGGTAGGAAAAGCCTTTCCTTGAGCTCTCAGTGCTGTTTGTGTTCTTGTGAGCAGAGTTCAAAGCTGGGGTTCAAGGCATCAGGATGTCCTGCTCCCTTTTGTTTATAGCTCAGCCTAGCTAGCCTTCATGGCTGGCATTGTACAGAATGAGGCTTCCTCACGTGAGGGGGGCGGGGTGTCCGGTGGAAAGATTCCCTCATCTTCTACCTGGTCCTCCATGTCTTCATTTTGATTGACTTAAACTTTAAGCAGGGCTGATGGAAACTAACACTTAACAGGTGTTTGTTAAATTATCATCATCTCACTCTTAGAACATTGAAAGAAAACCTCCCCTCCTGAGAGACTCAGTTGAAGAGTTCCAATTAGGGCTTTAGCTCAGTGATGGGGGAAATCCTTTTAGTAAAAATACTTGTTATCACGCAGATGATAGTTTCACACTGAATTTCAAGAACCTGGGGTTCTGTTTGGGAGGAGGCTTGCAAACAAAACACCATTTTTCTTCTCTTTCTGTCAAGAGGAAACAGCTGCCAGTTCTGGTAGAGCCAGGAGAGAACCAGGGCCACAGAGTGGGGGTGGAGGGTCTGTTTCCATCCAGTGGGGCCCAGCCTTTTCCCCTCTTCCTGAATCTGTGAAGAAATGGAGAACGTGTGAGGAAAAAAATTAGCTTCTAACCTTCTCAGTCTTGTATCTTTCCTAGAAACATAAAAAAATCCATGAATATTCAGCATGTGTGTTTTTGACTTACTAAATATTATAGTCAAGCCATTCTTTATTCAACCTAAGCTGGGAAGATGTAAGTAGGGAGTTATGGAGCACCGAAGGTTTCCCTTCATTTTAATAGCTTTGCAAGCCTTTTGGGGAAAAAAAAATCCCTTGCAATATGGAGCCACAGGAGTGTCCAGAGTTTACCTTTGGCTGTTGGAATTCTCAGTCCTGAGATAACTTTTCCTGATGCCCCAGCTTTGGTTGGCTGGCACGTGGAGATAGGATGCCACTGCGGTCACCAGCACACACTGAATGATGTGACAGCACATCATAAGTGCCATCCAGTCATTCCCCTTCATCCGGTGAGAGGAGTGTTACCCCCATCTTATAGATGAGGAAACTGAGGCTTACAGCAGTAACCTACCCTGTTGGGTTCTTAAAACTCTCTGCCATGTTGTAGGAATGTTCAGGCCAAATTTAATCCCTGGAGAAAGGGGAAGGTACAGCTTTCCTGATTTGTTTAGTGCCTTCTTGTATTCCTGAGAGAGAAGAGAGAGGGTAGAATACAACACAAGATTTCTGAATTATTCTGCTCCTTGAAGAGAGGGACTGTATTACGCCTGTAGCAGACCACAGACTTGGCTGTTCTCATTGGATTAGAAAGAGCAGAATGGACAAAGATTCAGCTGGGAAACACAGCCAGGGTTTTATAGATGCAGGCAGCAAGACAGCTGGGCTCCAGTCATCTTTTGGGTATTAGGATAATCAGCGTGCCTGACACTGGCCTGAAACCATCAGTGAGATATGTGGCAAAGCCCTCCTGTCTGTTTTTCTATTTTCATTCTAGCCATCATTTCATTTTCATAACCCCGTGGGTGAGGCCAGTAGGTTAGTCTCCCAAGCGAGTAGACAGAAAATGTCCGGTGTCTGCCATAGATGTGACCCCAGGAAGCCCACTTCCTTTCCCAGCTTGATTTAAGCCTGACCTATGTCAGAAGGGCAAGAGAGATTAAATAAGAGTGATGGAGTGCTATGAAAAGAGAAAGTAAAATGGAGAACATGCAGTTTCAAGTTCCTTCGCCATTTGTAAGATTCTTTTGAGTCCAGATTTCTCTTTACTGAAAGGTACAGAGGTTGAAGGAGAATAAGCCTTTATTACATACTGACTGTGAAAGAGTATAGCAGATTGGATAGACATTGCTTCAAAGCGGTGTCTGTGTCCCTGCCCCAGCTGCATGAACTAGGGTGGGTTATAGAACCTCTCAGAGCCTCAGTTTCCTCATTGGTACAGTGGGAATAATAGCACCTCCTAAGGATGACACAAAGCAGATGGGACTACTGTCATGATCGAATGATACTTGGTGCAGATTAAATAGCACTCCTGGCCTTTTGGGGAATGGGGTTGAAAAGTGTGTCCCCTTCCAACAAGGCCCTTACAGAATGATCTGGGGCTTTGCATTTTAGTTGAGGACTTGTCCAGCTGTAAAAATTTATGCCAGTTTATTTTTTTTTTCCACCCCAGGTCTGGACTGCCTGAAACATTTCATAGTGACCAGCCCTCCTTGCTAACGTGACCTAAAGCTGCTCCTTCGCCCCTGTCCTCAGTGACTTTAACCAGGAGTGGAGGGGTGGGTACAGTCGTCTGTCAATGCTGCCCTTGCCGGGATCTGAGGAACAGTGGCAGCCATGCCCCCCCCCGCCCCAGCCACCCCTCGTCCCCCACGCTGACCTGCATGGTGTGGATGCCCTGGGGACCACAAAAGACTGACTGGCTGACCCGGCTTCGGACCCCCAACAGCTCCCCCCAAGATGTCGCTCGAGTGGCTGGTGGCCTGGGGCTGGTCACTGGATGGCCTGAGGGACTGCATCGCCACCGGCATCCAGTCTGTGCGGGACTGCGACACCACGGCTGTGGTCACTGTGGCCTGCCTGCTGGTCCTGTTCGTGTGGTACTGTTACCACGTGGGCAGGGAACAGCCCCGGCCCTACGTCTCGGTCAACGCCCTGATGCAGGGCCCTGATGCCAATGGGCTGCAGAATGGCTTCGTGTACTGCCAGTCCCCCGAGTGCGTGCGTTGCAGCCACAATGGGGGCCTCAACCAGAAGCTCTACCACAACCTGCAGGAGTATGCCAAGCGCTATTCCTGGTCTGGCATGGGCCGCATCCACAAGGGCATCCGCGAGCAGGGCCGCTACCTCAACAGCCGGCCCTCCATCCAGAAGCCCGAGGTCTTCTTCCTCCCCGACCTCCCCACCACGCCCTACTTCTCCCGGGATGCACAGAAGCACGACGTGGAGCTGCTGGAGCGCAACTTCCAGACCATCCTGTGCGAGTTTGAGACCCTGTACAAAGCCTTCTCAAACTGCAGCCTCCCGCAGGGATGGAAAATGAACAGCACCCCCAGTGGGGAGTGGGTCACCTTTTACTTGGTCAATCAGGGGGTTTGCGTCCCCCGGAACTGCAGGAAGTGCCCACGGACGTACCGCTTGCTGGGAAGCCTTCGGACCTGTATTGGGAACAATGTTTTTGGGAACGCGTGCATCTCTGTGCTGAGCCCCGGCACCGTGATAACGGAGCACTACGGACCCACCAACATCCGCATCCGATGCCATTTAGGTATGTCGCAGGGGCGGGGTCTCCAGGCACGCGCTGTTCCAAGTAGCGCCCGTCTAACGGATGGGAGTCTAGATACCACGAATGGTGGCCCAGATTGTGCTTTTTCACATGCTTCACTATCCTTGGACCAAAAATTGATGAGTCACATGTAAACTCATATCTTCTGGGATTCCCTGGTAGCCTAGCAATTAAGGATCCAGTGTTATCACTGCTGAGGCTTGGGTTCCTGCTGTGGCTCGGTTCAGTCCCTGGCCTGGGAACTTCCGCAGGCTGTGGGCACAGCTTAAAAAAAAAAAAATTAAAAAATAAGCTCATTTCTTTTTTGACTTGATCAGTGTAAACCTAATTTGTGACAGAAGCTTGGCCCAAAGGAACTCTCTGCTGTGGTGGGTCTCCATCTGCACTGTAGTATGACAGCCACCAACCCCGTGGAACTGTTGAGTGCTTGAAACGTGGCTGATGCAGCTAAGCAGTTTGATTTTTACCTTAATCCAAGTTTAAATAGCCGCCTATGTCAGGCGGCTCCCTATCAGACAGAGTGGCTCTAGAGCCAAAGACTGTTGGGATAGTTACTGAGGTTCATGACGTCTAGGAGGCTGAAAGAGACCTCCCTTCTGAATCACCAACAAGGAAGTGATGCTTGGTGTGAAGTTGATTTGGCTTCTGGGGAAGTTGATAATATGTGTAGTGTGTGTAGCAGTGGTTTTGAGAACAGCACCTGGAGGCACACCGCCTGTATTTGCGTCCTGGCCCCACCATGAGCTGGCTGTGTTACTCTGGGGAAGTCACTTCACCTCTCTGGGCCTCAATTGCCTCATTTGGAGAGCGGAGGTAAAAAGATTACCTTTTCGGAGTTGCGTTGAGAATCTGGTAAGATAAAGTGTGTTGTAAAGCATTTGTTCCTGCAGAGCCTGATAGAGAGTTTTTAGATAAAAGTAGGCTGGAAAACAATTCAGTAAAGAGGGATATTAGTTCTCCAGGATGCCTCCTTCCTAGTGAGTCATGATAACTTGTTGGTTACTAGGGCAGCAGCATCACTGGTTAGCATCCCAGGCCAGAGGAGCTGCTGAGAGCTTCCCAAGGTCCAGCTTTGGAAGTTTGCAGGGTGGCTGCCCAGCTTTGGAACAGAGGGAGGAGAAACACACTCAGGAGCCCCAGTAGAGTGGCCAAGAGGTTCATGGCTACGCTTGGCAAAGGCAGCTCAGGGGGACCTGAGCTGGACACCCAGAGCCTTCTGCTGTTCCTGTTCTCTCTGTGGTAGGGATTGGACAGAGGGCCTTATGAGACAAAGGAACTTGACTCAAGCGGTTTGATTCTGTGAGCAAAAGCAGGACAAGGGGAGTTCTCGTCGTGGCGCAGTGGTTAACGAATCCGACTAGGAACCATGAGGTTGCGGGTTCGGTCCCTGCCCTTGCTCAGTGGGTTAACGATCCGGCGTTGCCGTGAGCTGTGGTGTAGGTTGCAGACGCGGCTCGGATCCTGCGTTGCTGTGGCTCTGGTGTAGGCCGGTGGCTACAGCTCCGATTCGACCCCTAGCCTGGGAACCTCCATATGCCGCGGGAGCGGCCCAAGAAATAGCAACAACAACAACAATAACAACAACAACAACAAAAAAAAAGCAGGACAAGGTAGGGGCTCTGGAGGAGGTGGCCTGGCTTTATGGCCAGCCATGAACCTTTGGGCAGTAACCTTTTCTCTCTGGGTATCAGTTTCCACATCTGTAAAATGAGGAAATGATGCAGGAGAGAGGCTTAAACAAAGTAATGTCTTCCATGGCTACTAGACATGGTGCCTGGCATGTGCCATTCAGAAAATGATAGCTAATAGCTTTTATGATTCAACCCTGTGTTGGGCAGTGTGAAAAATGACCCATAAGCGTAATCTCTGTCTCCAGGAAACAGTGGAATATGAACAGACTCTGGACGCAAACACACCTGGACTCAGGTGTTGGCTTAGTGCCATTGGCCCAGTGACCTTGGGCAGGCTCTGAGACACTCTAAAATGGGTGCTATAGCTGCCTAGGGGCTGCTTGGAAGGTGAGAAGTATGGACTATGTGTAAAGTTCTTGGCAGCTCATGCAGTCTGCCAGAGGGGGCTCTGGTTAATCTAAGAGTTGAGATGTCTGTCTAAGTGATGATCGTGGCCAATAAAATCTCTGTGCGAGTCACCGGGGCACACTCTGAGCTCAAAGGCTGCGGGGGGCTGCGGTGGACTGCTCTGTGGGGGTGGATCTGACCCGGAGGGAACCCTGGTACCTCCAGGGTGGAGCAGAGGGGAAGCCTTCCTCCAGGACTGGGGTGCTATGCCTGGAATCCCTGGGGAACCACTGGTGGGAACTGAGCAAGCTGCAGAGGGCCCCTTGCCAGGCCGAGGAATCAAGGCTGTGGGCGACAGGGACCATTGCTGTTCTTTTTAAAGGTTTTCCTTGTGGGCTTTTTAAAAGCTTTATAACGATAGGTAGGGAAGGGCATTGGAGGCTGATGTGGTAGAATTCTGGGCAGGTGTGTGGAGTAGGAAGGGCTGGTGGTAAGAACACCCAGGATCTCCCTTCGGGGTGTTAATAGCTGTTGTATATCTGCAGCCCCGTGTGTGTGTGTGTGTAAAACATGCCCTGCTCAGGCCTCTTTATGACCTGTCATTCCCCTCCCAGCCCAGAGGGTTATTTGCCACCAGAAAATCTGGGTCATCTGTGTCACCCTGGACAGCAGGAGGTGTTGGAAGGTGTCCCACCATCATGGGGCTGTCCCGGTGACTAGGGACAGTGCCAGGGCTGGGTTTGCCCCATTTCCTTCTCTCCTCTGTGTGCCCAGATGTCTCCACCCACAAAGGAAATAGGCATGTGAGACGCATGTGACCTTGTGTGTTGACAGAAGGGGAGTCTGGAGGATGAGGTCAGAGGCAGGGAGGGCCTGCCATATGCTGGTGGCCACAACTCTGATGTTACCTGGCCAACGTGGGGAGGCACCTGCGGTTCCAGAACCGTGCCCTTGAAATGCCAGTCCAGCCTCCTTTTCTGCCCTCTGACTGAGTTGTGACCGGGGACATCCTCCCTCTGTAAAACCAGAGCCCCAGCCACTGCTCTTCTGACGTTGGTCTCTCAGGATGGCACATGTTTGCCAGAACTGCTCTGAGCTAACTCCAGAGGTGGCATCGCTTAGCCCCCACTCGCTGCGGGACCACAGGATGGCTCTGGCTCAGCCTTCACCCAGCATCATGGCCAGGGCTGTGATGTCACCACCCACTGCCACAAACCTCTGTGGAACAACCTCTGAAACTAGCTAGCCAGTTGTTAGAGGGGAGGCAGATGCCCGTCTGAAAGGCTAACCTCAGGGAAGGGTAGATGGAAAGATGAGTGTATTCAAATTCTTGCTAAATCAGCACAATTAGGCTCTCATTTTCCTTTCGTGAGTATATTGTTGGATTTCTCGGCTGCCTGGCTGGGTGGTGCAAAAGGGTCAGCTCAGGCCTGCCTTCCCACCCTGAATGCCACCTGCCAGCTGTCTGAAGCAAGGCCGCTGCCAGTGGGCAGAGCCCTTTCTCTACCTGTCTTGCTTTCAGTGGGTAGTGGGGCCAAAGCAGCCTGCCCTAAGCTGGCTGAATTCTGTTTGGAGGAGTGCTGATCGTTTCTGCCAGCCAGGCTGGTTTGCGGCAATGGGCAGGGGTGGTGGCCACGGGAAGGCTGGAGCCCAGTGAAGGGAAGGCGGTGGAGAATAAGCGGCGGCCTGGGAAGCCAGCAAGTCAGGCCTTGTTTCTGTTGGATCACAGTGCGCGGCAGTGATTCATCTCGTGGCCCAGAGGAAGGGAAGCTTCTTTTGGAAACCCTGGGGTGAACTGTCCCTGCAGAGAACTACCTATTCTGGAAGACCTTCTCCACCTGAACCAACAGTGAGGGCACGTGTGGAAAGATGTGGCCTGTGGGCTCTCTGTACAGGCCAGTGAGCTGCAGGCTGAACCCGTTTACAGCACTAACCTCCCTCTACCTGACCCTGGCAGTTGTTAACAGGAGGGGGAGAGATCATGGTTCTAGAGGCAGAATGGACAGTGTCAGCTGACAGTGCTTTGACTCTTGATAGTTGAAACATATTAGCTCCAGAAAAATTGACAGTCCTTTAGTATCATACTACCGATATAACAACAAGCATTTATATCACATTGTCCAGTGTAGTAAGAGCCTGTTCTGTGGAGTCAGACAGATTTGGGTTCAAATCTCAGTTCCTGCAGGACTGAATAGCAACTTCCAGCTGGTCATTTAACTTCTCTAAAGTTCAGTTTCTCCATCTGGAAAGCATGTGAAATGATGTCTGTAAAGTGTTTATTTAATACAAACCTGCTCAGAGGTAAGTCTTCAGTTATTGTAGGAAGGACAGTGGTCTCACAGCCAGGAAGCCAGCTATGCTCATGGCCTCTCTTTACAGACAAGGAGGCTATGGCTCAGAGAGGTTGAGTGACTTGCTCAAAGTCCACAGCATGTAAGGTCAGGGGCAGTCGTCTGACCTCAAGTCCTGAGTCCTACCCACTCCTCCACATGGCCTCTTTGAATTCTAACTCAAGACGCACTTCCTGGAGCCATCCATTTCTGGTTCAAAGTGTGCCTTAGGGAATTCTCTTTGTGGCTCAGTGGTTGACAAACGTGACTAGGATCCATGAGGATGCAGGTTCCATCCCTGAACTCGCTCAGTGGGTTAGGGATCCAGCATTGCCGTGGCTGTGGTGTAGGCCGGACCTGTAGTTCCGAATCGACCCCTAGCCTGGGAACTTCCTTATGCTGTGGATGCGGCCCTAAAAAGGAAAAAAAGCGAAAAAAGGGAAAAAAAAGTGCCTTAAATACTCTGGCTGTTAGAGAAAAACTGTTTCATGTGTGTCAAAAAGGACATTACATCATAGGGGGATGCCTACTGGCGGCCCAGGGTCATGGTCATCAGAGTGAATCGCTGAAGACCGATGAGAACGCTACCATCGCCGTCCCTCTTCCAGGGTTCCATTTCCTCCCGGGTCAGTGCTGACGAACCTCTTCTGAACTGGTTAGACAGCTACGCTGGTGCCTTCATTTATAGATGGCCTGGTGGTGCCAGGGGACAAGCATTCCTTCTGTCCCTGGGATGGGAGATGGGGGCATGAGAGTGCATGTATGGCAGTATTTCATCCAGACCTCCTTTCTGGGTTATGTTCAGGAGCCCCCACTTGCATCATGAATATATGGCTCCCTACTCAGGTAGCTGTTTCCTTAGGGATGTGTCCAGTTTCCCAGAAGGAGGCTGGAAACTTAAGACTGTGAACATGCCCTTCTTGGGCCTCACATGGATTTAAAGTGCCCAGGAAGCAGGCACTGGGTCTCTGCATCTTTAATCTCAGCTCAACAGCCCTTGACTGTTAGTTAGGCAGGTAGGGTTCTGAACCTGCCTCTCTCAATTTCCGGGGGTCCCGTGGCTGGGCTTCAGGAGTCCGAACGTGTAGTGCAAGCCTCGGTTGGGGCTTTAATCGGAGGATCGGAGGAGTCCCTGGCCCAGAACAGAGTAAGCCAGTGGAGGAATGAGCTTTTCCAGGGAGCACCGTGAGGATCCCAGTGCACAGCCTGGATCTGTCCTGTGGAGCCTCGCCCCCTCAAAACGTGGCTCCCAAGGGGTGAGGTGGAAGGTCAGGGTTTGGAAAGTTGAGAGCTCTCTCCAAAGCCAGTCACCCCTGATTTGCAACGTCTCTGACCCTGCCTGCCTTCATTCTCTTTTCTCTCCTTTCCCCCGACCCCAGGTCTGAAAACCCCAGGTGGCTGTGAGCTGGTGGTGGGCGGGGAGCCCCAGTGCTGGGCAGAAGGCCGCTGTCTCCTGTTCGACGACTCCTTCCTGCACACTGCGTTCCACGAAGGTGAGTGGCCGCCTGCTCCGTGGCCGTCTCTTGAAAGAAATATATATACACAAACGTTACTTTTTAGAGCGGTCTCTGGTCTCCAGAAAAATTGAGCAGAATGTACAGAGTCTGCCCCTTGACGTGTCCTCCCCCCCCCACACAATTTCCCCTTTTAATAACACCTGGCCTTCTGTGGTACATTTGTTCTAGCGGATGAGCCAACTTTGACGCATTCTTATCAACTAAGGTCCGTAGTTTACATGAGGCTTCGCTCTTGCTGTGGTATACATTCTACGGGTTTGGACAAACGTGTGTGTCGTGTACCTGCTGTGACAGGATCATATGGAAGAGTTTTCCTGCCCTAAAAATCCTCCGTGCTCTACCTACCACTTTTTCACCTCTCCCTCCGCTTCCTCTACCTATTTCCTTTCATGCCCTCTGGCCAGAACCTTCTGGAACCTTCTGATAACATTGTTGAGGAGAGAGGAGGCGATCTTGCGATCTGTGCCAAGGGGCAGGAGGGGGCTGGCTGTGAGGGGTCAGCTCTGTGTGGGTCTTGGCTCCTGGCGGTTTGAACCTCTCTTCTCTCGCCGCCCTCCCCCAGGTTCAGCGGAGGATGGCCCGCGGGTGGTTTTCATGGTGGATTTGTGGCATCCAAACGTCGCCGCGGCCGAACGGCAGGCCCTGGATTTCATCTTTGCTCCGGGACGATGAGAACATTGCCCGTGCTGGAGTCGGCGAGAGTGGCTGTGGGTCAGCTGGGCAGACTGGGGTGCGGCCCAGCCCTGCCCGGGTTACCATTTCTGCTCAGAAACCTGCCTCAGCAGAAAGCTCTTACTTGGGATTTTTTTTTTTTTTTTAAGCTCACGTTGGATCCCTCTTTCCTTTGGTTCTTGAAAATGGGAAAATTTCAGCTTGTTTTTCCTTAGATTTTTTTTTTTCCCTTCCAGTCATTTGCTTCTGCAATTCCTTTCTGCCTAGTAGTGCATTACTTTGCTCTGTGACCAGAGGCTCGGTGTCCCTGTTGTCTGTGTCACGCTGCTACCTGGTTTTGTCAGTGCTCTGAAATAGAGTCGCCAAATGGTTACTTGTCTGAATGTAATAGCATAAATCTTCTTGTGGCCATCTTAAAAGAAACAAAAAACAAAAAACTGCAAACCAGAGAGCTGGAGAACTTGGCCTCTGCTGATGTCACCGTCACTTGGGGGGGCCCCTTCAGGGAGGCGTCTGCGGTCACCATCCCTGCCAGGTTCCTTGGCAGGGCGCCCGTCAGGGTGGGCCAGACCCACTGTCGCTCACCTCACCCCAGGCCCCATCAGGTCCCTGATGACAGAGCGCATCAGGCTGGTGGGACTGGAAGCTTTCCTGTGAATGTTGCTTTCCCACAAAGCTGAGGCTGGGGCTCCCATGGATCAGCCGCAGAATGTGCGATACGCTTACCTCACTGCCTACAGAAGCCCTACTGCCAAACCGGGCCTGGAGAATTCCCTGTTTGAGCTGTTTGGAGTCCACGGCGATGAGTGTTCAGACCACCAGGCTGGCTGATGGGCCCTGAGGTGGGATAAGCCCTCAGTCGGCTAGCGACGTTCTGGGAAAGCCTTTTCTCTGGCAAAACTGGAATCGTAGATCCAACCAAAGTGTCTGTTTTGCTTTGAAGTTCTGTTGCCTATGATTTTTGGTTTATTTGTCTGTACATATGTGTTCAACGCTGGGCTTGGAGAGCATGGCAGAGTCAGTCCTGGGTCTCTGTCACTGCACAAGGGTGTGTGCCGGGTGAGGGCCACCTAAGCCAGTGTGTGCGCGTGAGAACGCTGGGGGAACCTGTAGACCCAGCATGGTCTCAGCGCTGGCTCTGTGGTCTTCTGTGAAGGACGAGGCCCCATGTAGCCAGTGTGTGGAGTCGCCTCCGGCCATACTAGAGATGCCTTTTTTGAATAATGAATTATGGCAGAGTCAGGTTCATAAAGCCATGGAGCGGTACGGAACATACCGCTTGTCACGTGTCCAGGTCCAATGTTCCTATCCGAACAGAAACCAGCAGCTTCTGGGAGGAACAACCATCAGAAGTAAACATGATCTGAAACGTACTAGGTAGTTACTAGCGAGTGTGCAAAGAAAGCGTGTCTACATTTGAGTAAAATTTCTACACATATTTTTCAGGGATTAGAATGCAGGAAAGGGCAGAAATTTCAAACACACCTGAAGTCTTTTTACTCGTTACGTTTCTTGTTAAAGAATCACTGAGGTGCATGATTTCTATACATCCCGACTGCTCTACGTTTACGAAGCCAACAGCCCACCCAGTTACCTGGCTGCCTGTGCTCATGTGACGCGGCTGGGGACCAGGAGGTAAATAAAAAATCTCGCTGAAACCCAGAGTGAAGTGCTCCCGTGGTCTGGTGGAGAGGAGACTTGACTGGGGCAGAAGCTCCGAGAGGGGCTGCGTGTGAGGCTCTTGGTTTCCGGATCATGTCACAGAGACAGGGGGGCCCTGAAATGTCATCTTGTCTGTGAATGAATCAAAACGTGGTTCTAAGTAATGGGCGTGTGTGTTGGGGGGGAGGGAGCAGATCCATGGAATGTGCAGGAACTGCAGATGTCACTCTGGGCACAGAACAAGGACTGTGCTTCGGAAAAGCCAAGGATTCAGACTCAGGGCCAGGAATGTGGTCACTCACTCTGATGTGAGCTTGGGCAAGTCGTGGAGCCTCCGGCAGCCTCGGTCTCCTTTACGGTGGAGACAGCACCTGGCATGCGAAGCAGCGATGTTGGTTCCCTTCCCGACATAGCAGTGGTTCTAAGCAGTTGTAGAGAAACAGGTGAGGAGGATGGTCCGGTGAGAAAGAAAGGGATGGACACACTGGAGCAGTCATAGGCGTGGCCAGGGAGCCAAGGCTTCTTTCAGTTGTCTGTATCTAACCTCGGGGGTTGGGGGGGGGGAGGGGAGCAGGGCCCTCAACAGCTGCATTTGGAATTTCCCCTTATCTTAGAAGGGGGATGGGGACTCTGGTGGCCTGGAGCCCCAGGGGCTGCCTGGCTGTTGGGTGTTTTTGTAGCAAGTGCACTCCAGCCTGAAGCTGTGGCAGGGCCGCCACAGCAAGCAGGAGGGAGGAACACCAGGCACGCAGGGCCGTGACAGTTCTCACTCTCCTGAAGTGTGCATTGCCAGCTAGGCAACTGCTAAAGTAATTTCCAAGTTGCAGCTGAGGACGCCCAGGGTGAGAGACGGGAGCCGGCATGCCCTCCCAGCTGCAAATGGGAAGCCCTGCCTTCCCCCCACAAACAGCCTGCCTCAGCTACAAGGCCAGACTGTTACTCAGTTTCACATCCCAGGTCTCCCAGGCACCTGCTCATCATCCCCCGAAATCAGCTAACTTGTCTGGATTCTGAGCCCTCCTTTAGTGACAGTGGCCATACTTGTAGCATCTAGTACCCTGTAGCATGTGGTGGGGGAGGGGAAGGGCAGCCCGCACCTCTTGGTTCTAGACTTTGGCTGCACACTTGCAATCACCTGGGGAGCTTCTGAGAAATGCTGATACCCATGATCCGCTCCCAAGGCATCTCATTTCTTTGCCCAGGTCTTGGTATTTGTTTCACCTTGTTTCCTGGCCTGACTCTATAATGTGTAGCTGGGGCTGGGGGTGTAGCTGGCCCTGAGTTGCAAGAGTGGTAAAGCCTTTGAAACCAACCAGCTGGAGCTTAGAGGCTGGACTGTGCCCCTGCATAACAGTGGGCAGGCCTTTGAAACCAGCCAGCTGGAGGTTAGAGGCTGGGTCCCTGTGTAACAGTGGGCAGGCACCTAACCGTTGTCTGTGCTTTTAACTCTCCTCCACCT
Organism: Phacochoerus africanus; assembly: GCF_016906955.1. Classification (NCBI taxonomy): domain Eukaryota; kingdom Metazoa; phylum Chordata; class Mammalia; order Artiodactyla; family Suidae; genus Phacochoerus; species Phacochoerus africanus. Next base: position 44,159,564 of record NC_062558.1, read on the forward strand.
GTACTTTGATGAGCCTCCTCCAAGACCATAACATTCCCACTTCAGTCCTTGGATCTTCCAGGACCTGACCCAACTCCAGCTGCCAGGCTGGGCACATGACCCACACCTGACCAATCAGAGCCTTCCAGATTCCTGGGTACTCAGGGGTTGGGGTCAGAGCTGGGCATATGACCCATGCCTGACCAATCAGAGCCTTCCAAACTCCTGAGTACTCAGAGGTTGGGTCAGAGTTGGGCAAGTTCTTTTCTGGGACTGTTGACAAAAAGAGGCTACTTTTCATAGGATGGAGGTTGGGGATCCAGTGTAAAGAAAGCTTGAGAGTGAAACTTGTCTCATCCTGTGGAGATCATCTGAATCCTGAATATAGCTTTGCCTGGAACCAGCCCTACCTCTGGACTTTTGCGTTACATGAGCCAATAAACTCCCTTTGAACTCAGGTTTGAGTTGTGGTTTCTGTTCGTTGCTACCCAATGTCCAAATCCACTCCATGAGCTTCATCTATAAAAGGGCCTAATGCCTCCTGTTATAGGCTTAAGTTTGAATAAGGTGGTGTTACGTCAGGTTGTGTTTGGGTGGGAAGTGCCCCTTACAGGCTTTAGATGTGTAAATATGAGAAAAGAAGGCTAAGTACAAAATGCTGTTTTTAAGGACCATGGTGCCCTGCTGCCAGCAGCCTCCCCATGACATGTACATCCCCAGCTGAATCTTGCTAACCAGATGTAGACACAGGGAACAGGACAGAATAAGGCCATGTATTTTAGAGCTGCTGACAGATGGCAGGGAAAATACTCAAACAGATTGTAGCATTAGGCTGCAGGAGGCAACACACACAGATTGACTGACTTTCCGCCTCCTTCCCAGGCACACACGTTGGTCCTAACTTTGGATTACCTACCCTTCCCCATATTTCCCACTTCTGCCACATTAGCCACCCAGATTCAAGGTGTGTGTGTTTCCCCCTCAAGTGCAGAGAGCACTGCGCCCTCTGGGAGATTGTTCGCATAAATTGTTATAATATTTGTGGCCTCATGGGGCGGGGGCAGGGAGAATTATGCACGCTTAACAGGAGAAAAGCTAGACTCAGAGCTCAGAGGGCAGTGGACATGATCAAGGTCGTTGTGCCGGCTGGAGGACAAGCTGGAAATAGAAGCCAGGTGTCCCAGCTCGCAGCTCAGCATCCCCAGGCTTTTGAACTCTGGTCATGCATTCAAGTCTCTCTCCACGGAAAGGCCATTTGCCTTCTCAGGACACACACACCGAACCCCACTTTCTCTGGATCCATAGCATGCACACTTTCACATACCTTGACTTTCCCCTCTGTTTTAAAGACACTGAGGGCTGTTCTCTGGTGGTCTAGTGGTCAGGACTCACACTTTCACCACTGCAGGTTCAGGTTCAGAGAAATACATTAACTTGGCCCCATTTCCACAACACTAAGTCTTATTAGAGCTGGGGGTTTGAACCCAGGTCTCTTGATGCCAAAGCCTTGTGCTCCTGCTGCCACAGGAACCAGCGGGGGCTGTTTGGAGAGTAAGAACACACCCCATGCCTCTTCACCAGCCCATGGGAGATGGAGGCGGGAGATGGCTCGGCTCGTCCTCCCCGCCCCACCCACTTCCTGGGAGCACTCAGCCCCGCTGAGCGGGGGAGGCAGGGCAGAGAAGGGCCGCCACTCAGCTGGGACCCGCCACTCAGCTGGGACCCGCCACTCAGCTGGGACCTGAGCACACTCGGGCCATCGTGAAATGGCCTCTTCTTGGCTCTTGACTGCATTCAAAAGCCACTCTGGGTTTTGTTCTCCAGAGAAATACAGCTGGCTTCAGGTTCAGACTTTTAAAATAAACAGAGAAAGTGTCCTTTTTTAGCCTTGAAGCCCTGAGAATCTTCACCTTAAGCTTCCCAAATTCAGTGAACATGTTGAGAAAAGATCCAGGGTGTTTTTTCCTGTGCTAGTGTGGGTCTTACCCCCTGACCTCCCCTCCTGCCGCTCTTTCCCCAGGACAAGCCCACAGGGAAGGGGTGGGCCAGGCTTGTGGGGGGCGGGGGTGGCAGACTTTGATGTTGCTGGAGGTTTGAGAGCCGTTGGTTGTCTGCTCACTCCTCGGGCTCCTTCAGAGTAGGAATCTCCCCCCATCTCGCCACCTGAGGACAAGTGCCCGTCATGAAGCAGGCATGTCCCTCGACCCATCCAAAGTGCAGGCTCCTCCCGTCTCCCAAGTATTCCTCAAATGTGCCTGATTCTCTCCATCATCTTGTTGCCTTGTTGCCTCCCTGCTCTGGGCCACTAACCCCTCCCACCCAGACAACTCCAGCCTCCTGATGGTTTCTGCTCCTGCCGTGCTGCTCACCCATCCAGGAGCCAGTGATGAACCCAATGGAGTCACTCCCCCTGTTTAAAAACTTCCTTTAGCCAGGTGCCTCGGCAAGCCTGCAAGGCCCTTGTGCAACCCCAGCTGCCCTCACTCCCTGCCTGTGCTCCAGGGCACTGCACTGTCGAGGGACAGGGGACTTGGCACCGGCAGGACAGATCCTTCAAGTTTGTGGGGTTGGCATATTCATTCCCGTGGCTGCTCTAACAAATTACTGCGAAGTCGGTGGCTTAAGACAACAGAACTCATTCTTTGATGCCTCTGGGGACCAGAATAGGTTTTGCTGGACCTGAATCACGGGTGGACAGGGTCACACTGCCTCCAGATGCTCTAGGCAGAATCCATCCCTTGCTTCTTCCGGCATGTGTGGCCCAGGGGTTCCTAGACTTGTGGCCGCGTCACTCCCTCTCTGCTGCCGCCTCACATGGCCTTCTCGCATGTGAATAGTCTCCTCTGCCTCTCCCATAAGCATACGGTGATGGCACTTGGATAACCTGGCTCTCAGGATCCTTTATCACACCTGCAAAACCTTGATCACAGAACCTGGTTGGTGCCTTTGCGGGCCATCGTTGGGCCCATGAGAGATGGCCTGTGGCCTGGCGTGAGGATGCACACATGTGGGAGGCGGGCGAACCTGCTTATTGCAGGACGGGTGTGAGGAATGCAGTAACCAGGGGCGTTTGAAGAGCGTTTCAGCCAAGTTGGAAAGGACCACCATGGGAGTAAAGATGACCCCAGAGTGGGTGACCACACCCAGAGTGCAGTCTCCCCTTGCTATGCTGTCAGGGTGACAAGAGCCAGGAGCCTAGGTGCTTCCCTCCAGCAGGAGGCAGTCTGATTAGGCTCAGCATCCCTCCAGGGAACAGTCTGATTGCCACTGTTAATCACGCCACGAGAACTTGTTCCTCGAGGTTCACGGGTGGCAGCCTCTGGGCTGACCCAAAACAGAGCCTCTCCCTTCCTCTCCCTCCTCCTGGGCTCCCTGCTCACTGGTGGGATGCTATTGTCCTGGGTGATGGTGGCACACTGGTGTCAATAAACCAAGGCAGGGGAGGCTGTCCTGAAGGTAGGGCAGGCGTGGGGCTGGCTCCCGCAGGAAGGGCCAGACTATGGAACTTGTAGGAAGAAAGGCCAGGGGGTGCCCACGGGTCCTTCCTTAGCTGTGCAGCCCAGATCTCCACCAGGGAGAGGAGTAGCTGGGATCCAGGACAGGCTTTATCTAGCATTTGGCTGAAGGGTCCCTGCACCAAAGCTGTAAAGGGCCTGTTCCGGTGGATGAGGTATGGGCTCGCAAGCGTATCCATTATCCATCACCCTGTGACAAATCACCCAGGAGCGCCTTAAAATAACATACATTTATCATCTCCCATACTTTCTGAGGGCTCGGAATTTGGAAGTGGCTCGGCTTGGTGGTTCTGGCTCTTTCTCATGAGGTTGGGTCAGAGGTCGGCAGGGGCTGCAGTCCTCTGAAGGTGACCAGACCTGCTTCCAAGAAGCCTCATGACCGTCGGCAGGAGACCCTCACCATGGGGGCCTCTCCATGGGGCTGCCTGAATGTCGGCTTCTCCCCGAAATAGATGAACCCAGAGAGATGGCGGCTGTGACGTTCTGTAACCTACTCTCAGAAGTCACACTGTCATTCTGGCTACCTTCTAGTCATTAAAAATGAATCACCGAGTACAGCCTGCACTCAAGGGGAGAATTAGGTCCCTAATTTGTAGCAAAGAAATTGTGGATTTATTTTAAAATGACTGTGGCACTTGGGTCTCACCATCTGCTGTGCATGTGATTGTTGAGACTCAGCTCAGAGGGAGGCCCAGGTGCCTTGAGTGCTGATTCTCAGGAACAAGCATTTTGTATTGCATGCATTTTAGGTTCAACAGCAGCCCTGGGAAATAAGGTGGGAAGAGAGTTTTCTGAAAGTAAAACAGAGAAGATTAAGATCTGCAAATGGCCTGAGTCTAGGAAAGGGCCCAGGGGCAGAGAGTTTCTTGCAAAGCGGATCTTGTCTGGAAGACCCCTCAGGCAGGTAGCTGAGCTACCGGGGGCAGAGGAAAGTGGGCTCAGGGGCTCCAGGTTCTGTCCCCGTTTCAATATACAACAGGTTGGAACTTTACCAAACTCAAGACTTGGAGGTCTCACAATTCTGGAGGATTAGTGGCAAAGGAAGAAAGTTTGGCTGCTTGAAAATAAATCCCCCACAACAGCAAGGGAGCCTGTTATGTGCAGGTCTGTAGTGGGAAGGCTCCTTGGGAGGTTGGCACTGAGACTCATGAGGAATTTTTCCTTGCAGAATTTGGCAGAGAAGTAGGACAATATATATTTCTCCAAGTGTGAGGTATAGGCTTCCTCCATCTGGGAAGCGCACCCTCTTAGGTCAGCCAATGGCAGGAGGGACCCCAGAGAGGTGAGAGGAAGGGTGAAACAGGCCTGGTGTGCTGGTCCAGCCACACTGAAGCTGGTGCTCCCTGCAAGAGCCTGCCACCCTCACCTGGCCAGGCTGGGCCAGGTGGCACAAAGAGAAACGTGCCCATGCAAAACACACACACACACACACACACACACACACACACACACACACACACACAACATATATGAAATATCTTCACCCTTACTTTGTCACTAGAGATGTCACCATTTATTCAGAACTCAGCTTTTTGGCTATTTTATTTTTAGCCCTTAGAAACTTGTTTCAAGAAAAAGAGACCAAAGTTATTAACATCACAGTTTTCAAAGGGAATCTCAGGTATTTCCAGTAATCATCTGGTTCGGATTTGGGAAAATGATTTCATCCTGTGTCCTGCATGTATTTTCATAAAATGTCTGGCTGTAATGTAACAGAACTGATGTTCTACGTGCCACACCGGCCCAGAAACACACAAACGGATGCTGTTCCCTTTCACGCAGCCACCACTGAAAAGCACAGCTCTGCTTTTGCACCAAAGTCTTTTGGAAACTCCTGTTTGGGATGCTCACTCAGGAGGGACCGGCAGCACATCCCACTTCCAAGCAAGGGGCACAGTCTAGCCTGTCCCCACCCAGTTCACAGTCTTGCTGACCTGAGGAACTACCCCCCTCCAACCCCAGTCTTCAGAAGGAGTAACAAACACTCCAATGTTGTTCCAGTCCTTAAAAAAGGGACTATTCCAAGAAAAAAAATACAGGGACTTTCCCGTTTAACAAGGCAGAGCTTCCTTTGCTGGGCTGTGATGTGACAGTCATCTGCTGGGTAATGAATGTCTGCTTGGGGCTCGGTTCAGAGCAAGTTCACCCCATGCTTCAGCAGCTTCTGCTTGGCTTTGCCTGGGAGGCTGAAGGCACCATCCTGTGGGCTTGGGAAGCCAGAGCTCCGTGCTGCTGATGCCAGCTGCTGGAAATAGGTCTCCTGGACAGGGTTGCAGCAGGCATACACAGCTGTGGAGGCATTCCTGTTAGAGGAAGAAGAGGCAACAGTCCAGTGCTGCCTGTGCAGGACTCAGACCCCAGAGGCCCCTGTGAGGCACTGGTTATTGGCCCACAGGACAAGTCATGGACTAGTCATGATAGCCATGGAGAGGGGATAGTGCGGCCTGCTGGCTGTGAGCGTGGATCTGTAGTCACATACACCTGTAGCTAACCCACCCGTGACTTCCTGGCTGTGAGCCCTTGGCTAAGTTACTCAACCCTTCTGAGTCTCAGCTTTCTCATCCATAAAATGGACATGACAACAGTAAATTCCCTCACTGAGATCATTTTGAGAATGAATGAGTATGTACATTCACCATTGCTTAGCACAGGGCCACAAGGTGGTTGATGGATCAGATGCTGACATTTAACTTGTTTCCATCTCATAAAATAGCCTCCAGCCTCCAAAACAACCAGTTCCCAAGCTATAGACGCAAACCACATCTAGGTTGCTAATGAGGCAGCAGCTCTGACTTAAAGCCAGAAGAGACACATTTATTTTGGAAAGACATTCAGAAATATTGGCTGCAGATGGCGCTGGGCAACAGAAATGCGCACATTCCTGTGTGGCAGGTGACAGGCATTAGGAATTTGTCACCATGACAGTGGAGTCAAGGGCCCACACCCCTCTCTCTCTTGACCACACTGCCCCCCGGAACTGGAAATGCATGAGGAGGGGGTACACGCTTTAGAGGTGAGACACCTGGGTTCAAATCCTGACTGTGCCACTAAATAAGAATGTGGCAGAACGAGTCATCCATCCTATTCGTGCTCCAATTTCCTCGTCTATAAAGTGAGGTTTAAAAAAACATACTTGGAGTTCCCGTCATGGCGCAGTGGTTAATGAATCCGACTAGGAACCATGAGGTTGCGGGTTCGGTCCCTGCCCTTGCTCAGTGGGTTAACGATCCGGTGTTGCCATGAGCAACTGTGGTGTAGGTTGCAGACGCGGCTCGGATCCAGCGTTGCTATGGCCCTGGTGTAGGCCAGCGGCTTCAGCTCCGATTAGACCCCTAGCCTGGGAACTTCCATATGCCGCAGGAGCGGCCCAAGAAATGTCAAAAAGACAAAAAAAAAAACCAAAAAACAAAAAACCATACTTGACCAAATCATTCCAAGGACTTAACTGAAAAATATACACAGAGAAGGCACTCCCCTTCTGACCCTGTAACTTGCCTTATTTTCTGCTACCGGTTTCATAAGAGAAGCATGTAGAGAGAAAAAGTAGAATTTGGTTGGTTAAATACTGCAAATGACAATAATAATGAATCTAGATCTTCTGGCATGAAGGTTTGCAACACGTGAAAAAAAGGAACTCGTAAAGCAGCACATTAGAATGCTCCCGTTTTCTAGAACCATTAAAATAATTTAAAATACTAATCATCTATCTTTTATATGCGAAAAAATAAAAACCAAAAGACACAACAAAACTTGGAGTAACACACACCACAAACTAGTAACTGGGTATCTTCGGGGGGGGGGGGGCTGGTGAGGGGAGGGTAATGTTTCACTTGGTGCAGGACTTGTTAAGTTAGATGCACTTCAGCATTGTTTGCGGCAAAAAGACTGAGCTGAGCCCCCCAACCCCCACAGTAACAGAAGCCCCAAGATGGCGAGGGCCTTAGGTCCCCTTCCTGCTGTACCTGGTGCCTAAAGCAACCTGAGCCCCAGGATGGGACCAGCAAACACATGCCACGGGGAAGCACAAGGGGAGATGACAGCAGCCACTGGAGCGATCACAGAGGGCCGGGAAGGTGGCTCCTGGTGCAGGGATGAGTGACCCAGGGGACGCTCACCTGACGGTTACCTCGTACAGTGTGGGCAGCCGGGCGAAGTCAGAATGCATGAGGCTGACGGCGTGGAGGAAGCGGCGGTCCTGGGCTGTGGCCTCCTGAGGCAGGTTGGCTTCCAAAAGAGGGCATGGAAGTTGTGAACAGCACCCACCCCAGGACTGTTAACTGGGACAGATCAAGGCCTCAGCCATGAGTGCAGATGCCAAGGGCCAGCGGGACAGAGGCTGGGATGCTGGGTCTTGCAGTGGCACCTCCCACAGGAAGCATGGCACCCCTGACAGGAAGCAGCATGGCCTCTGCACATGCATGTTTGAATCGGGGGGAGGCAGCCTTATACAGATATTTGAACATGTGTGCGCTTCTCTCAAAACACTGGAGAAACAGCTAAAAAAGGACAAATGAGCAAAGAAATGTCTGCCATGAGGATTTGAACCCAGTGGGAGCTGGGCTCCAAGTGAGAAGGCAGCATCCTGAGTACAGGGCACCACCCCGTGTGCTGGCCGGGTTTCTGAACCCCACCCACCTCCCGGAGGCACCTGGAGCCTCGGGGACCCTTGGACCTTGCTCCTTACCTGCCAGCACATTCTGGACGCGGTCGTAGTGAGTGAAGTTGTAGGTTCTGGCCATGGAGGCTGCCTGGTCCCGGGGCAGTGTCTCGCTCAGGTGCACCTCGAGCCCATTGAGGGACGCCAGGCTGCCATGGTACTGTGGAGACCGGGACAGGGCAGGCTGCAAAGTCCAGCCAGCGTGCCCCCCACCCCCCACTCAGCAAAGCACCCACAGGACCTGACTTAGCAAAACTCTGGCCAGTGCTTTGACCGGATTTTGGAGAAGTCCTGACTTCCGCCCTTATGTTCTAATGCTTTTTGAACTTGTAGAAAATTCAGGAGATAGAGGAGAACAGAAAATAAATTTTAAAAGAAAGGAAAAAAAAGGAAAAATGGCCCATAATTTCACCATCTAGACAGAGCCTCTGCCGGCGCCCTGGTGCACCTCCTCCTGACCATGGCCCTCCTGCCCTGGCTGCACGGCTTTGGGTACGGATGGCCTGCCCCCCCACCCCCAGTGCTGCTCCACAGGACTGAGAAATTGTCCACTGCCTCCCTCCAGTGTGGTTCCAGCCACTGCTCTCAAAGGACAGAGGAGCGTGTGTGGTTTTCTGTGCTGTCTGGCTCCAGGAGGAACCCAGCTGAGGAAGGCTGTCCAGGAGGTGAGACCCAAACACCTGTATTTCACCCCAGGGGGTGTCATGTGCAGGCACAGGTGGGAACACGGGACTGTCCCAGTGTGTATGATGCTTTGTTTATAAACCGAAGAAGTTTATAAACCATAAATGATGATCTATACTAGTTTTATAAGCCAATGATACAGCATGAACTTTGTTCTTTATCCTTAAACTGCTTTCCTGCAACATCATTCTCAAATGGCTGAGCTCCATTTTGGGCCCAAGCAAGTACATCAGTCCCGTCCCCATAGATTCAGTCTGAAACAGGGCCTGCTGGGGCCTCCCGGGGGGTGGGATGGGGGCTGCTTTAGCCACAGGAGGACTCTGCCCCAGGGCAGCAGCTGGCTCCAGGTGAAGGGCATCCTGCTCAGCTTCTTCCCAGCCAGAGGACCAGGGCAAATCACTGAATTTTCTGTGCCTCATTTTTTTTTCATCTGCTGAGTGGATGAAGTCAAATAACATATACTGTACATGTTAACATGCTACCCACCAGGCAAGAATTTTCATAAAGTCAAGAATATGAAAATGAGCATTATTAGGGAAGTGGACCTCTTTGATGAGCTCTTGTCCCTGGACTCACATGACTTGTCCCTGGACTATTTTACAACAGCTGTGTAAAAAAAATAAGTGCATGTAAAAGGTACAAAGATGCAAAGAGAATGTTCTGAGATGAAAGTCATGAAGCTCAAATGTTATCTGGGGGAGCGTTCTGGGCTTAAGTTAGTTTTTCTATCTGAATGTCACAGAAATGATACTTAAAGGCAGTAAGTCTGGCTCGCAGGTTTTATGTTACACCCTCATCTCTGCATCCCCAGGGCCCAGCAGAGTGCGGGGCCCCCAGGAAGTGCTCAGTAAAGCACCATGCAGTGACTGACAGTGGGCATAACTCATGCCAGGCACCGTCAACTCCTGAGCTGTGTGGGTTGAGTCCAGGATGTGTAGTAAGGGGACAGGAGGACAAGCAGCACTTTGTCCCTACTCAGATTCCAGGAACAGTCTCACCCACAGTTAACAGATGCAGGCAAGGCTCCTGTTTGAGCAGGTGTCTGTGTGGACAGGATTCACCATGAGGTCAAGTCACAGCCTTGCTGGAGGTTTCTGGACCTCAGGAATCTTCAACAGTCATCCCTCCCACCCCCAGCTGGTGCCCAGGGAAAGGGACCATGGGGACAGAGAGTGAGCTGTGCCAAACCCCAAGTTTTCTCTGTAGGCACCAAGCACCACTTCTGGAATCTTCTGCCTAATTTGTCCTCAAGATAAAATCACTTAACCATCAACACAGTTAATCACAAGACCTTATACCAGATGACACGTGGACAGTTTTCTACTGAAAACCAAGTGCTTGCGTATATACCAGGGATCAGCAAACCACAGCCTGTGGAGCAGCTCCAGCCCATTGACTATTTCTGTATAGCCTGAGCACCAAGAATGGTTTTTATATATTTATATGGTTAGGAAAAAAATCAAAAGAATAATATTGTGACATGTGAAGATTATATGAAATTCCAATTTTTGTGTCCATAAACAATGTACTGGAACACAGCCACCTGTTTATTATAGTTGTTTCTGTACTACAACAGCTGAGTTGAATAGTTGTACAAAGCAGAAAACATCTGCTGTGCGCTCCTTTGTGTTAAAGTTTGCCAGCCGCTGAGACATACCACCACGTACGAGACCCTTAGCACAGCCCTAGAGACACAGAGCTGGGGCTGTCCCTGGGTCCTCTGCTTTCCAGTCCACAGCAAAGCAAGTGGTTCCAGTGTCAGTGTCCCCAAACAAGCAGAAGAACTGATGCAGGAACATGCATTTGCTCAGAAGCACCAGTTTCAAGGCAGAGGGGTGCTTTGTCGTATTTTATGCTAGCACACTGACCTCAGGCTTTGTCTGCTATACACACACAGCCCCATGTCCTACTGTAGCAATGAATAATTGATCTCTGTAGTTGAAGGTCAATGAGATGATTATTTGGGGTTTTGAGCAGGAAACAGTGGCTCTATGCTGCCCCCTGGTGAAAGCCTTACTCCGTTCCTTCTGAACCAATCCTGACCTCTCTGGGCTGCTCCCCTACCCAGCTCCCCGCTCCCCACCCTCAGCAAAGGGCAAAGGTGGCAGTTGATCCGCTGATAGACATGATGGCAAAACAACACAGGGCATCTTGGCCTGTGTCCGTCCCATGGGAGCTGTGCTCACGGTGGCTTCTGAGCTGTTGTTTACCATTCTGCAGGTGGTTGGCTTTTCCAGACAGCAGCAGAGAGTATGGAGGGAAATCAGGTCAAGTGTTCTGTGTGTAGGTCTGGGACAAAGAGGCAGTAAGGGCGGTCGCCCACGGCCTGCAGGTCTGATTGCCCGCCCTGTTCTCAAACCACCAAGCTGATCAAAGTCACGCCCTAGCCTTTTCAGAAAGGACTAGTTTCCCTTTTCCGTATTACTGAACTCTTTCCTACCTAACACCAAACTCTACTTTCCTTGAAAGCCCAGAGCAGTCACTGTCCTGACAAGGACGGGCAGTGACAGACCAGGTGACATGTCCGTGTATCAGGGGCCACAGAGAGCAAGGCACTCACTCCTTCACCATCCTGCCTTCCATGTCGAGGTCAGATCCGCGGGGGCGGGGGTGGGGGACGAGAACAAGCAGAAATTTGGGACCCAGCATGTGCATTAGGTCTCTATATTTGAATGAGGTGGTTTTCTTACTGATAAAGTAGGGGTTACCATGCCTGCCCCAGAGCTGTTCCAAGCCTTGGCTAAAGTGGCAGATGTAAGGTATTTAGATACAGCGAATATAGAATATATCTTAATTTACATCCTTCTCCAAGAGCAGCCTGTGCTATATTTTTCGTTTTGGGGGGTTGGGGGAAGTAAAAAGAGAAAGATGGTATCCACTTTACTGCATCCAAACACAGGGCCTTCAAAATGCTGGGTCTAAGCTCGGTGCTCAGCAGGACAGACCGTGAAGCCAACGTGTCTGCTGGGAGGTAGATGCACAGAACTGCATTCATGTGTTCCCGTGCTGTCACAATGAGGAGGAGGTGGAGCCATCACTCAGAGCTATGGGGAAGGAGAAGGAGGGAGGCCACCAAGCCCCCACTCGGTGAGGGTGACGCAGGGCCTATGGAAAGGGGAGAAGCAGGGCAGGTGCTCAGAGGTGCGGTCTCTGAGGGGGACGCCGCCTTCCTCCTTCACTGCGCTCCAAGGGGACCGGCTGGCTCGTTTATGGAGGGTTGAAGGCCCTGCATGCTAATAAGATGGGCTTAGACCAACATAGATTTAAGAACAAAAACAAGACAAGCCCCAGGACACCACTCACCCTGCAGCAATTTCAACCTGCTGTTTTTCCCACTACCGCTTCCCTGCCAACTAAAGCAAGACTGTTACTATGGCAACTGGATCTCCAGCATGGGCCCAGGCCCCAGAGAAGGTCGGTTTACCACTCTGAGTGGGGAAGGGGCTGCAAGGGTTTGAGAGGAGGTTTCTGGAGCGAATTAACATTTCAGATGTCTCAGGCTTTCTCAGAAGGAGCTTCAGACACAGGGTAAGTCGGGGTTAGTGGAGAACTCCCACCCCAGGTGGTGACACTGCAGGCTGCAGGCACACAGAGCCTAGGGCTGCTGGGCCAGGGACTGAGGCCTTTAGTGTGGCGGCGCAATAGCAGCAGAGTGTGGTCATCGCCTACGGGACTGCACTGCACCCACACTGCTGATGGGGAACCGGAGGCTCAGAGAAAGTAGAAGAAGCTGGAAAGGGCAACACTTGTGGATGCCTTTGCACTTGGCTCCATGCCCTGTACTGGACACTCACCTACCTCCACAAACACCCAGGGAGGCTGCCACCTCCCCACTGTATGAACAAGGACGTTTTGCAGGAGGTCATGCAGCGAAGCCTGAGCCCCCATCCCCTCCCTGCCTCTCCACACTCCTAGAAGGCAGGAGGGGGCTGTTAGGTGATGGTAGGGGTGGGGGGTCGGTGCACACTCACCACCTCCTCGATGGCCGCACTGTCTCCCAGCAGCGGCTCCTTGGCCAGCAGCGACAGCACCAGGCCTTTAACACTGTGAGTGTAGAGGTTCATCCGCACAAGCCCCACGCTGGATGTCAGGGTTGACCCGGAGTTGGTTCTGCCTGGGGGTTCTGCCAAGCCGGAGCTGAGTTCCTGACTGGGGGCTGAGTGGCTCTCATGAACCCCATCACCACGTTGCTCTGCGTCTTGTTTCTCCAGGGGAAGCTCAGGTCCTGTCTGCCTCGAATCTAAGCAAGGTGATGGCAACAGCCCACTTGTCCTTCCAAGGGTCTGGCTGCTGTCACCAGGAAGGTCTCCAAGCTGTTCCAGGGCTCCATTCTGGGGGAGCATCTCAAGAGCAGAGGTGTGGAGAAGGCTGCCGATGGCTGTGCCCCCAGGCAGGGCCTCAGGTAGCTTGGGTTCAGGGTTGCCAGTGTCACCGACAGAGTCCCTGCAGCCAGGAGCCCCCCTATCTGGGGCACATACAGGTGATGAAGCAAAATAACCTGAGGATGCTCCCATTTCCTGAGCTTCTGGAATATGGATTTCAGACAAGTCTAGCTCCTCTCCTGCCCTGAACAAACCAGGTTCCTTCCCCAGGGAGCAGCTGAGCCCAGGCCCCTTGCTCCAGGTGGTGTGGGGCAGTTTTACAGGCTTGATGCTCTCCAGATCATGGCCAGACCAGTGTCCATTCTCCCAGTTGCCATTTGACCAAGCAGTGTCAGGAGACGTGGGCTCAGGGGAGGTCGTGGAGGTCCAGATGGTGGATTCCACGTGCTCAGGGGCATTTTCTTCCAGGACAGCTGTGCTCAAACCCTTCTTTGGAGGGCGCTGGGCTGAGGGCTCCTGGAGTCTGGCTGATGATGCTGGGGCACTAGCAAGCAAGGTGGGCATGAGGAAGGAGCAGGTGACCAAGTGCGGGCAAGGGCCCTTCTCTGGGCGAGACTAAAGCAGTGTTTCCCTAAAACGCACGGGCATCCCTGACAAATGGGTGCTGAGGCCAAAGAGCCTAAGACGAGGCCATGGTCAAAGCAGAGGAGTGACATCAGGATCACCTACTGGAAGCGGCAGAGCCCACTGACTCAGAGGCCACCACATTTGGAGGTGGGCTCTGAGGCCTATACAGGGTTCTACACATATACTATGGGCGACTTTCATGATGAACCCAGGAAGGAGATGTAACCGGGTCCATTTTATAGATGAAAAAATTGAGGTTCAGGCAGGGAATGGACTTGCCCAAGGTCACACAGCCTACAAGCAACAGATCTGGAATTTGAAACCTGCGCTCATCTCATTAGGCCAGGTGCCTCCTATCTACAGGCTGAAGCTCCAGATGCCCTTCCAAGGCAGAACATGGAGAAAATGGAATTATGGAAGAATGCGTGGTCCCATGGGCAGCTGTGCCCAACATGTGGTTTAAGAGGAACCCCTGTGAGCCTGCTCACCTGGTCACAGGCTCCCGGGGGAACTCATGGAGGCTGTCGGCTTCTTCTTCGGTCAGGAAAACACGCACAATCTGGACATTTGGAGGGAGTGCCACTCCTGGAATTGCAAAGCAATGTGGACAGGGCTCACCCCCGGATCAGAAAAGATGGGAGGGGGGCAGGACCTGTTCTTGGGGTAATGCTAGCTCAGACAGCAGCTCTCTGAAGCACTCCTCAGCCCAGAGCAAAAGCCACAGAACTGCAGCTACAACTTCTGCAATCAGCAAGGAAAAGCCCACATAGGCAACTTTGCTCCCAGAGTGACTTTTAGTGGCACTTAAAAAAAGGGCAGAAACTAGAAAAAAGCACTTCCAAGTGGCAAAAGGGATCTGCCCCAACTTATGCTTCAAAATAAAACAAAATCCTCCTCTTGGGGACACCTCCATTGTGGCAAAAGACCTTTCTGGCGGTTGCCACTGATCTCACCCTTTCGTATTTGTGACCTTTGGGAACTTATTTGTCTGGCAATGGTGAATTAAGGAGGACCTGAAAACAGGGAGTGAAAAAGTGTGCCTAAAATCAGGACCTTTACAACTAGGAATTGATGGCTAATTTTGTCCTTGAAGCTCTATTTTTGTAATCTTACGGTCAATGGAATAACCCCATGGGACTATTGGGTCTTTGAAGTGACTTGAATAGGGACAGGCAGCTTGGAGACCATGCTCAAGGTGCAACAAGGCACCTCACTACTCACTGTGTTCCTGCAGGGCATCCCCTCCTGTAGGTATTCTCTGAAAATAAACAGGCACAGAAATTGGTACTGGGCACCGCTTCCTCCCCGACCTAACCATCAGGATTGCATGGTGCCATCTGTTCACAAAACGTAGCCAGGCCCAGAGTGCTGGTCCCAACCACATGCCAATAGCGAGGCAGATGGAACAGAAGCTCCCTAAGCTGCCTGCTCCCCACCGAGGCCGGGGTCAGGCAAGAGCTGGGCCCACGCTGGCTGGGGGTGGCTGTGCCATCCAGAATCACAGCAGGCTTTGCATTCTGATTTCTCAGCTTCTCCTCTGGGAATATCAGCAAGCCTGCATGTTCTCTCTCAGACCTCCAGAGAACACAGCTTCTGGAACACAGCCTTATCTGCCACAGCCCTGGCACAGAACTCATACAGATCCCAACAGCAAAAGTGCGAAGGGCCTGTGACCCTCACGGTAAAGGATTCAACCTCAACCAGATGCAAGGCCCATTCTTTCTCCATCTGATTTACAGTTACGGTGAGAAACAGAAATTTTCTCGAAAGAAAATTTCCATCTCCACCTAAAGGCTCCAAAATGACCCAGCAAAACAAAACAAAAAACAAACTGCTTTTCTAACCAGAATGACTTTCACGCCTATATTTCATAGGCTTTCTTTTTTTTTCTTTACATAAGCTAACTCTAGACAAAAATTCTTTAAAAAAAAAATTGCATATAATTCCCTCGCCCACAATTTAGTGCTGTGAACATTGGGCATATTTTCCTTTAAATCTGCATTTTTTTTAATACTTAGAGGCAACATTATATAAAATTTCACTTTTCAGCTTGAAAGAGTGACATGCAATTTCTGTCATTAAAGCATCTTAAAATGCTTTAAAATGCTTAAAATGTCATTAAAGGCCATTTTAAACAGCTGACTAAAACTTTATGATGTTTAAAGTGGTGCAGGTGAAAGAATCATTTCTCTATTTCAGACCAGCAATTGGCAACCTGTCTGTAGAGGGTGAAGCTAGTAAATATCTTTGACTCTGTGGCCATACAGTCTCTTGCAACTACTCAACCTGCAGTTGTAGCTCAAAAGCAGGCCCATAAAACTCTGTCTCTAGGCAGCTGGCCCGCAGGCTATGGTTTGCCCGCTCCTACCTTAGACATTTAGAGTTATATCTGATTTTTCATTGTCATAAACCCTGTTGTGATACAGTTTTGATTCCTAGGAGCTAAATGATTAGGAAAAAGGCAATGGCATCATCAATCCTCCCATTACCAAGTAGTTTACCAGAAAGGTTGTTCTAGCAACATGCGCCCCACAGTGGGAAGGAGCTGCAATAGAGCCCCAGACACATTTTAAATGTCTATTGATTTAATAAGTGTAAGAAGCTAGCCTTATGACACATATAAAACCATAGCTTCATTCACTAAGAATAAACCAGTAAAAGAAAACACGAACTCAAAGGAAACATGCTAGATACCAGCAGTGATGACTTCTGTGCCATCCAATTGCAAGCAATTTTATTCTCAATGAGCACGGATGACTTTTCCTTCATTATAGAAACAAGTAAACATAAGATGGAAGTATTTTAAAAGTTTCTGTTTCCTAAGTCATCTTCTACCGTCTTTCTCTGAAAAATCCAACATCTCTTTGACCTAAAGGCCATTCTTAAGGGAAGTCAAATTCTCATAGCTCCACTTGGATTGAAGAAAAGCCAACTATCCAAGTCTACTGTGCAAAAGAAAACATTGTCTTTCAGTTTCACTCTTAAGGAAAACCACACAGATGGACCTGGGATCCTGACAAGGACAAGACGGCAGCCGCCCCCATCCACGTAGCACTGGGCATCAGCCTCGCCTGACACAAAGACAGTCATGCCGGAGGAAGTGTCTCACCCAGGCGAGTGAGCTTTACCATACCTGGTCCTGATGTGCAGCTCGATGAAGCAGGACCTTGGCCGTGATGGAGGGCGGGAGCTGGGTATTGACGATCCTGGGGAGTCAGACACAGGAACACAGACACAGAAAAGAAACACTTAGAACTCTGGTCATCAGAGAGCTCTGGGTACAGGGCAACAGTCCCCCTGCCTCCACGAGGCCTGGAGGAGGTCTGGATGGCTCTTGGGTGCTCGGGTCAAGAGGCCCTCCAGCTGGGTGAAGAGGTGCAGTGAGGTCTAGGAAGCCAACCTGAGGTGGACCCGCCATGAGGCCGCAGGAGCTAGAGCGGAAGCTGAGGCAAGTGCATGGGGCCCGGGCAGCAATGGGAAGGCACTGAGGGCCTCCTGTCCCTCTCCTGACAGTGCTGGTGGCTGCCACCCAGGGTTGGAGACTGAGCACCCCAAAGGCATACTCCATCCGAGGATTTCATGGACCTCTTCAAAGCTACCTTTTATATCCTTAACTCTTTTCTGGACACAAGTTTCAAATTTCCCAACTTTGCTCAAAGATGTCAAGACCTTACAAAATCTAAACTACCCGCTGTTTGCCTAATAAAACCACCCACAACTGGCCCCCTGCAGAGCTCCCCAACCATATCTGGAGGTGGCCGGATGGTCAGTTCTGTGGCAGGTGGCAGGGTGGAGGAGAAGAATCTGGCATTACTCACAGTCCCTTATAGAGGATGCAGCCAGCTAGAATGTGAGGGGAGCGCTGGCAGGTCTGTAGAATGAGGGCCGCCTTCAGCAACAGCAGGGGCTCCACCTGTGCCGGGCAAGAAACACACCACAATTCAGCACACTCACGGTCAGCAAGGGACGGTGGGGACGGGGGTTTTGGATAGCAGACGGACAGGTCAGAACCCACGCCTGGAAGGAGAGGTGCTACATGGCACCAGCTGTGTCACGCCTCTTACACCCAGAACGGCTGCCACCACCAAATGCCAAAGTCTTGGAACAAGGAGGCCTCTCTGGAAGCTGGAAGTTAAAGTAAATATGGCATATGGCTCTTCATAGGCGACAGCACAGGTTGCCAAGGAGACCCTGACTATCAACACTGAGGGCAGGAGGCAGCGGGAGAGGGGTGCCTGACTCTCAAATTCAGGTCATGGAGCCAGGTGAACACACTCACCCCCAAAGCCTGATGATGAAGTGAGACAAAACGTAAATGACAGAAAGCAAATGCCCAGGAAAGGGTATTATTATTTTGCTAGTGCCCCAGAAATGGTAAAACTCATGGAGTTCCCACTGTGGCACAATGGGATTGGCGGCATCTTGGAAGCGCTGGAACACAGGTTTGATGCCCAGCCCAGCACAGTGGGTTGAGGATCCAGCATTGCAGAAGCTGCTGCTTAGGTGGAGACAATGGCTGGGATCTGATCCCTGGCCTGGGAGCTCCATATGCCTCAGGGTGGCCAAAAAGAAAAAAAAAAAAAGAAGCTCTCCAAACCCATCCCCTTTCTAGCAGGGTCCCCATGCCACATCTCTGTTAAAGGGACACCGTCACCTACAAGCATTGACACCTCACAGAGGGCTGGCTATACAGAATATGCCCCATCCCCTGAGATGCTTGGAGTGCAGGCAGGTGGTTCTTTTTTTGTTTCTTTTTTCTTCTTTTTTGGCCACTTTGTGGCAGGAGTTCCCTGGGCCAGTGGATCAGATCAGAGCCACGGTTGGGACCTACGCCTTTAACCCACTGTGCTGGGCCGGGCATCAAACCTGCGTTCCAGCGCTTCCAAGATGCCACCAATCCCATTGTGCCACAGTGGGAACTCCATGAGTTTTACCATTTCTGGGGCACTAGCAAAATAATAATACCCTTTCCTGGGCATTTGCTTTCTGTCATTTACATTTTGTCTCACTTCATCATCAGAACAGTTCTGGAAGGCAGGTCTAATGTGGCTATTTTCTGGGTAAGAAGAGTGAGGCTCCAAGAGGTGACCTGACTTGTCCAAGCTCACACGACTTGTGAGGGCTGCGTGGAATCCTAATGACCCTGTGGACTGAGATACAGCTCATTTAAGGGAAAAAACAAGTGTCCAGAAGCCTTATTCCTAAAGGCAACGAGCAAGGGGCTGAGCTTGTTACTTTGGTTCGGTCCAGGTTCCAGAGGGAGTTGAATATCTTGTGCAGGTCACCCGTGTCCCTCAGGATCTGGTCGATGAAGGTGTCCCACTCCACGCTCAGTGCTTCCCGAGAGCAGCTCTGAGACAGAAACAGCCATCGGTCACTACCCGAGATTCTGAGGGACATGCTCTCTGGTGAGGACCCCAGCTATCAGCAAAACTGTCCCCACACAGGAAACTGGCCAAAGGGAGGGCCTGTTCTGAACTTCCCACACAGGCAGGGCCCCGACCTCCTGATAACCTGCCCCCACAGCCCAGGGGGCCGGGAGGGGAGGGCGGAGACCAGGCCCTGCTCTTCCCAGCTGTCCCAGGGAGGAGCGGACGGGAGGAATGCTTGCATGGATGGGACTTAGGCCACAGAGGAAGAAAGGCATTCCAGGGCCCTCAGCCTTGTGGCTGGGCACCATGTGCTTGTGGAAAGTACCAGACCCCAGGGTAAGCGCCATGTCCTGGCAGCACCAGTTTTGGTAAAGAGGTTCCACCTGAGACGCGTCAATACCATCTTCATACCTCGTATGCCAGAGAAACAGGTCCATTGTAAAAATGAAATAAGCCAATGAGCTGGTCCAGAAGCTGCTTGCAGCTGACATCAGGGAGCTCCACAGCACAGCCCAGTGCCTATAAAAAGGAGACCAGGAGCACTTTCTTTTTCTCTAAGGCCAAGCCCAGAATCCTGGCATCCAGGGCTAGCTATGGCTAGAATCCACTGGCCCATCAAAATCCTTCTTCTCTGAGGCCCGACACCCTCCACCAGCCATGCCAGTCTCCGCAGGGAACAAATACTTTTTGTACCCACTCAGGTACCCGACCTAAAATGCCCCCTGTTTTCTGTTCATTTGCCTGGGGCTCACCCCGCCCCCTATGCCCACCAAAGATTCCAGCACCCCCAGGGGCCTGTTCTCATCACTCCAATCAATGCTGACCCCTCTCCTAATCCCTCATACTGTCAGTACTGATCTTTGGACCCTGGATGTTTCATTTGGGTTTCACTGCAAACACTAGACTCAAACTGTTTCAAATGGCCACCCCATCTCTCCAGCTGGATGGAGTGTTTCCATCAAGAGCACAGCCGGGATGATCACACAGTCCTGGGGCTCCAAAGTGCCGAGTGTGGTGCTCAGTGCCACAGAAGATAAACACCAGCTCGGTTAGAAAGTAATCAGGCTGTAGGTTTAAAGAGCCTGAAAAAAGTTGGTATTCTTTGACTCAGTAATTCTACCTGTAGGACTCTTTCCTAAGGGAATCATCAGAAACTTAAACAAACAAACCAACCCTGACAGAAAACAAATAAATTTTAAAAATGCCTTCTGAGGAGTTCCTGTCATGGCTCAGCAGAAACGAACCTGACTAGGATCCATGAGGACATGGGTTCAATCCCTGGCCTCGCTCAATGGGTTAAGGATCTGGCACTGCCATGAGCTGTGGTGTAGGTTACAAACACGGCTCAGATCCAGCATTGATTTGGCTGTGCTATAGGCCAGTGGCTACAGCTCCGATTAGACCCCTAGCCTGGGAACCTCCATGTGCCTTGGGTGCAGTCATGAAAAAAGACCAAAGAAAAAACCAAAACAAAAAAAAAAAAAAACAAAAAAAAGCCCTCTGAATGTAAGCTCCACTGAGGCAAGGATCATCATTCCATCTGCAGATGTAATCCAAGCGGAGCAGTCTGTACACAGTAAGTGCCTACTTCTCCAGTTAATCTACAGACTGAATGAAATCCTAATAATCCCAACCAGCTCTTCTTTAGAAACTGACAAACTGATTCTACGATGGAAATACAAAGGTCCTAAAATATCCAAAGCTTACTTGGAGAAGAATAAGTTTGGAGGACTTACATCATCTGATTTTCAGACTTATTATAAGGCTACAGAAATCAAGACAGTGTAGGACTTGGAGTTCTCATTGTGGCTCAGCAGGTTAAGAGCCCGACATGGTGTCCATGAGGATGCAGGTTTGATTCCTAACCTCACTCAGTGGATTAAGGACCTGGTGTTGTCACAAGTTGCCACGTAGGTCACAGATGCAGCTCAGATCTGGCATTGCTGTGGCTGTGGCATAGATCAGCAGCTGCAGCTCCAATTCAACCCTTAGCCTGGGAACTTCCATATGTTGCAGGTGCAACCCTTAAAAGAAAAAAAAGAAAAAAGAAAAAAAAGACAGTGTAGTAATTGTATTGAATCCTCAAAAAGATCAATGGAAAAGAAGAGAGAGCCCAGAAATAGAACCATATTTAAATGGTCATTTGATCTTCAACAAAGGAGCCACAGGAATCCAATAGGAAAAGGAAAGTTTTTTCAACAGTAGTGCTGGAACAACGTGATATCCATATGGAAAAAAGGACCCTTGGCCTTTACTTCACACCATATACAAATGTTTATTCTAGGTAGGTTATAGACCTAAATTTAAGAGCTAAAACTATGAAACTTACAAACAAAAATCCGAGAATGTCTTCTCCAATTAGGTAGGCAATGGTTTTAGACAAGATACAGAAAACAACAATTGTAAAAGATGGAAGTTGCTGTTGTGGCTCAGTGGTAACAAGCCCAACTAGTATCCATGAGGATGTGGGTTCAATCCCTGGCCCCGCTCAGTGGGTTAAGGATCTGGTGTTGCCGTGAGCAGTGGTATAGGTTGCAGATGCGGCTTGGATCCCATGTTGCTGTGGCTGTGGTGTAGGCTGGCGGCTGTAGCTCCAATTCAGCTCCTAGCCTGTGAACTTCCACATGTCGCATGTGCAGCCCGAAATAAGTGAAAACAAACAAAAAACAATAACCATAAAGGATAAAATTGATAAATTAGACTTTATTAAAACTAGAAGCTTCTGCTCATCAAAAGACATTAGGAAACTTAATAGCCACACCACAAAGTGGGAGAAAATATCTTTAAAATATATATCTGACAAAGAACTGATATTCAGAGGATATAGAAGGAACACTACAACTCAAGAAAAAAAGGAAAACCCAATTTAAAAAACGGGCTAAAGCTTCGGACAATTATTTCCCTAAAGAAGATATACACATAAAAAGCCTTAACATCATTAGTCATTGGGGAAATGCAAATTAAAACCACAGTGAGATACCACTTCACATCCACAAAATGGCTAAAATTAAACAGACCAACCTCGCCAGTGGTGATGAGGATGTGGAAGTATCTGGAATTTGCATACACTCTTGGTAGGAATATAAAATGGTACAACCACTTTGGACAAAAGTCTGGCAGTTCCTTATGAAATCAAAAGACACATACCCTTGACCCTGCAATTCCACACCTAGATCTTACCCATGAGAAATGAAACATATGACTACAAAGAGACTTGTGTAAGAATGTTTCTAGAACCTTTTTCTTAAGTGCCCAAAACTGGACACAGTTCACGTGTCCAGAAAAAGGATGAATAAATAAGTAGACTGTGATACATTCAGACTCAACAATAAACAGGAATGAAGTGCCAATACATGCAACGACGTGGATGAACCTCGCAAACATTAAGCAGCGGGACAGCAGCCTATGGAGGAATGCGACATGCATCACGTCACTCATACGATGCTCTAGAACAGGCAAAACTAATCTACAGTGGCCAAATTCAAAACTGTGGTTACCTGGGATAGGGGTGGGGGTAGAACTGAGGACATAAGGGAGCTTCCTGGCATGATGCTAACATTCTGTATCTCATAGGGATTTGTGTTACACATTGGCATCATTCATTCAAATGATACACCCAAGATTTGTGTGTTTCATCATATGTAAATAAATTTTACCTCAAAAGAGAGGAAGAACCACAAGCAGATACTGAACTCTAGTTAATGTTCTGCATGCTGGAATATTTGGATTGGGCAGGGAGGCATATACTTTCTAAACCCTCCAAGACAAGTGACCCTTGGTAGCCACACACCCGTTGGCTCCGGGTTAAACTTACCCAAAGGAAATCGCCGTCCACTTTTATAGCGAACTTAAGTTTCCGCAGACGGATGAGGGCGGGAGGAGAGCCAGAAATGTCAGAAATACAGTGGACAGCCCCGGCAATCTGTCCACAGAGCAACTCCTGTTGGTCAAGCAGGGTCTGGGAAAAGGGGCAAATTCCAGGCGTGAGGTTGAAGCTTTTAAACTCTTGCATCGTTCCTTAGAGCAGTGGTTAGCAAACTAGCCTGCAGGCCAGATGGACTCTGCCACCTGTTTTTATATAATCCATGAGCTAAGGATGGTTTTGACATTTTTTTAAGGTTGACAAAATAACAGCAACACAAAAGAATATGTGACAGAGCCCTTACGCGGCTTGCAAAGCCTAAAACACCCCTTCATTGGCCCTTTTTAGACAAAGTTTGCTGAACCCTGCCCAGAATGACTGAACTATCACAGACACCCACAGTGAACAAATCCGATGATTGCCCAGAACTACATTTCTGTTCCTGGGATTACAGGTATTTACATGGGTAGAAGCGTGAGCCTTTATCCCCAGTCAGAGCCCCTGCGGAGTGGCCAGAGCAGCCTAGTCTAATCCCCACTCTCCAAGTCAGAGTGTAATCACATGAGCGAATATACAGATCTCCTAACTAATCTTCGAACTAAACTGTGGGGCGGACAGACATTATTCGATACAACAAAAAATGAAGAACTCCTGCCTAAAAGAGCTGAACTTGAACCTAATCAAGACTCTAGATCTTACTGCTAGTTTAGAGGAAATGCCCTGGGAAGAAGACATTAAATGATACCATCATGAGGAAGTAATCAGCCCAATCCAGAGAGGGGGATGTGCTGATGTTCTTCTGCATAAGTGACCTGGCTTCTTCAATAATTCAGTGCTGGGGGTGGGAGGAGGGTGAGGAGTGTTGTTATACAATAAAAGAGACTTAAAACATAAAATTTCCAAATCATGTATGTGGACCTTGTTTGGGTGCTGATTAGCAGAAGAAGGGGCGGGGGAGAAAGGGGGAAGGAGGAACGGAAGGACTAAGTACATCGAAGATAATAAAGGCAAAATTTCAATATGATGTATTAGATGATATTAAGGAATTATTGTTACTAATTATTGTCACTTTGCTGAATGGGATGTTAAAAAAACACATCATTTTTGGTGAGAGCTGCTATTTGGTACTGGTGAGATGACACAATGTCTAGGATTTGCTTCAACATAGTCCAGGAAAGAAAAAAGTGGGGGGAGTTAGGATGGGTCCTATAAAATTGGTCAAATGTTGAAAATTGCTGAAACTGGTGATGGGCCATGTGAAGGCTGATGATAGGCTCCTTTTTACTTTGGCATATGTTAGAAGAAAAGTTTTTATCCAACGGGGACAGACAGAAAATCTTGACAGTAACAAGAACTAGAGAAAGCCTAAGTTCTGGGGTGCCTGGGCACCTCAACACCATGACAATAACAAATAGGACAATTGGGAACAAGAGAGTATGGAGTTCCAAGACGGCACAGCAGGTTAAGGACCCTGCATTGTCACTGCTGTGGCATGGGATTGATCCCTGGCCTGGGAACTTCTGTATGCCTTGGGCACAGACCAAAAAAAAAAAAAAAAAAAAAAAAATAGAATAAGAGAGTAGAAGTGGCAAATGCCTGGATTATGCAAAGAGAACTGTCCAGATGGAAACCTTCCACAGACCTTTGAAAAGTCACCACTTGAAGACAGTGGGATCCCAAGGGAACAAGAAGATGCTGTGTAGCTTACCTGAGAGGGATAAAAGTAACAGATGCCGG
Organism: Phacochoerus africanus; assembly: GCF_016906955.1. NCBI lineage: Eukaryota > Metazoa > Chordata > Mammalia > Artiodactyla > Suidae > Phacochoerus > Phacochoerus africanus. The sequence continues at coordinate 44,184,319 of NC_062558.1, forward strand.
CTCTGGTTGGATCTCCTTCTCCCTTCACCTTGGAACCATCATAAAGGAAAAAATAATTCCACCTGGCAAGAGAACAAAAGGGAGCCGTGTTTCCTTCCATCCCGTGAGCAAGGCCTTGTAAACACAGCTTCCTGCTGCCCAGCCAGAGAGGGGCTCATTTCTCAGTATTTGAAAAGCCTTCTCATGGCCCCAGGAGAAAGAACCCAGGAGCTACAGAGAGATAAAACCGTTTCATGAGGGCAGTCAAGTCAAACTAAAAATATGCCTCTATCCAGCCCCCAAAGACAGAGGAGCAGCTAAGGAAAGCCTGGGTGCCCGAAATGACACCTCTGACTTGAGATGCTGAACCTTAACTCTATTACCATGTGGTTTGGTAAAGTGTCTTTTAAGGCTCTGATAACAAAGTAAGTTAGGAATGTCTTAGTCCCCTCATGACTGCTGGGCACGATCTCTGGAAATAGTCCGTTTACCAGGAATTCATTTAACACATATTTGCCAAGGGCCTGCGGTGTGTGCTACATCTGCCAGGCCAGCCTTGGGTCGTGGCGAGCAAAGGGAGACGGGAAACGTAGTCTTCACTCAGGATGGTGAGTCTATGACAGGAAAAGTGGGGGTGTCTGAGAGTTTCCAAAGAGGCACCACACCCCTCTCTGCCTGTCAAAACCTCACTGGTCCTTTAATGCGATCCCTCATCCAACCTCTGATCCCCTTCCAGCACCCCCACCCCAGAAGCTCTCTTCTCAATTTCCATAACCCTCTACTCTTCCCTGAAGACTCAGGGTCTACTCAGGGGTATAATTACCTCTTTCAGACCACAAAGCCAACTCCCCAGGCAGGACCTGGGATTTAACTCTCAATCTATGAAAGCACACGTCAGGCCAGAGCGTATGACTGCTCTGTCTCACCTGCTCTTCTCCCCTGGACCATGCCCTCCCCCTACCACCCTCCTTGGCTCCTACCTTATCTTCCTGATGACAGGCACTAACTGTTTCTAGCAGAGCCCACTTAAGAATCTTGAGTCCTAAGCCCAGTGTGCAACTGGCCTCAGGGTAACTGCAGATCAAAGAGCCTCAAAAATGTTTCAAGCCCAACTCAGAAACCACTGCTGGGTGGTGCACATTTTGTAACGTATAGAAATATCAAATCACTGATTTGGGCATCAGGAACTAACATAGCTTTATAGGTCAATTGTACCTCAAACAAACAAACTCTAAGAGATCCGATTACTTGTACTTATCAGAGGCAGGGGGTAGGGGAAGGCAGAATTGGACGAAGGCAATCAGAAGGTACAGTCTTCTAGTTAGAAAGGGTGAAAGCGCCCCCACTCTTCACGGCTCACAAAACAAAAACTTGCGTGTCATTTCAAACTGCACACATATAATCCGTCACTACATCCTGCCCATTCTATTGAAACCAAGCCTCTCTCTTTCATCTCCCTGATTAATGTTTGCTGAACCAAATTATGACAGGCTTAGCCCACTTGGGTTTGAGAAGGGAACTGAGTTTCGGGCAGACATTGTGTAATACACTTCAAGAGCCAGTCTGGCCAAACCCCTTCTCCTGGGGTAATTCTGCACTGCAACCGTTTCTTGTCTCTCAAACGTGAAGAGTCCTGTGCCCACAGTATTATCAAAGCCCGCTGTAGGATCCAGCCACAGCTGTCTTTTCTACAATCTACCAGCCATGCGGGACTCATCCAAACCCTGCAAGAGGCTCATGTGGTTACAACACATCAGCTTTGAAGAGAAATGGCCCCACACTTGATTTCGCTGCTCTGAGGAAAAAGAATCTTCCCCTCCCCTGCACTTAATAAGATCAAGTGGCTACTTAAAAAAAAAAAAAAAAAGTCAGGGAAATCTGCCTGAGAATTTTCAGTTACACCCAAATATCCATTCAGCAGTCTTTCAGGAACTAGAGCACTGAGAGCCTTGCTACTCACCAGGAGGCTGACTTTGTCTCTGGCAAGGTGGAGGTGGCCATTTATTCTCCGGTGGCCTTCATTCTCTTTATCTGGGTTTTCTTGTCCAGTCTAGCTTCTTTCTCCCCAGTAGTGACAGTTCCTCTGTGTCCCCAATCCAGCAAATCCAGACGTGGGAAGCTTTAAGTATTTCCAGTCACAACGGTCACCTGTTTAGTTTTCACTCAGCATGAAAATACTGCTTCCCTTCCTTCTAGGCACTTCAGTCCCATTAATACCTCCACGCCTCTCAGAACTCTGGGAAGGAATATAATAAAGCAAGAGAATTCTACCAGAAAAGTCAAATCCACCAATCGGATTCAAATCCATCAGCTCTCTGCCCTCTGCAGAACAACCCCTTCGAAGAGTTTCTCGCCCAGGAAGGCTAACAGAGGAGATGCATGCTGAAGGCAGTGCTCTAAAGCAACCTCTAGCTTGTCTGGTTCAAAGCCATTCTGAAGGTTGTTTTTAAAAAGTGTTGAAGCTTCCCGTTTAAACATCCGTGCCTTGGCCCTAAAATAAACACAAGGAATAGATTATTTCAGAATCCCATGAGTGAGCATGTGACCCAGCAGGGTGAAGCAAATGCTTTTCTTCAAAAGAGCTTTCCAGAAAGTTGAAAAGTGTGTTTCAAAATACAAAAGAGAGGGGAGCAGGCCTTCCAAGTAAGTCCTGTAGTTACTTGAGCAGTATGTCACACAAAAGATAAGTAACTGGTGTGAAAAAGCTCTGGGTATAAAGGACAGTTATACAAATAAGGTGGTTGCTGTAGTAATAATGGGACTCAAATTAAGGAACTGTCATCTTGACAGCCCCCAAAATAATCTGAACATGTAGAATCCCAGAGCTGAGCAAGTTTCTAAAAGACAATAAAGAGAAAATTTACCAAGTGGCTTTCAGACTCCCACAAGAGGCAAGAGAACTCAAAGCATCATGAAATTTCAGACTCATAAGGCATGCTGCCATCTCTTACTCTAATCTTTCTCTTTTGGAGTCCTCTTCAAAAACTACCTTGCCAGTCTCTGGCTTACTCCTTCGAGACAGGCAGTTCACAGTATTAAATCTATCCTCCCACCAAGCTGAAATTGCACACCCACACCCCCACTAACCTTCACACACTGGTCTGGAAAACACTCTCCAGGAAAACAAGGTCTAATCTTTCCACAAGACAACCCTCTGGTCACTTCAAAACTGTGTTCCTTCTATCACTTTCTCCAAGCTTAATCTCCCCAGCGTCAAGGTTTCAAATGCTTTTTCACCATCTGTCATCTTCCTAGGAACACAATAGGAGTTTTTTGGTAGGTTAAGGATCCGGCATTGCCATGAGCTGTGGTGTAGGTCACAGATGTGGCTGGGATCCTCTGTTTCTGTGGCTGAGGTGTAGGCTGGCAACTGTAGGTCTGATTGGACCCCCAGCCTGGGAACCTCCATGTGCCGCGAGTGAGGCCCTAAAAAAAGGCAAAAAAACTCCTTTGGTAGAGAGAAGACCCTAGGGAGGACATCACTTTATTTTGAAGGCTGTAAGCTCTCTATGCCTTGGGGCGGGCCTCCACAGGGACACAATCATGGTACCTTGAAGCATATTCCGATGCCTGTGGAGGCGGCATCTAAGCCCGCTGATCCAAGGACTGCAGCCTGAAACCTCCATCCCTTGTTCTCAGAGTAGTGGGTCCTACACTGCCAAGTTCCTCTCGCTTATTTTTGCAAGGTCCAGAAGTTGGTAATGGTCCTGGGATAGGGCAGGTATTGGGATGTGGCCAGAGAAGCTCTGACTTGGGAAGTAGCAGTAGGAAAGACCGGGAGAGTCAAGGCGTGGCCTGCAAAGCCTAGGGGATGGTGGGGATGGTGTAGGAAATGGCTCCAGTAGGCCAGCAGAGCAGGAAACGGAGCGCTAATGACTGCGAAGGTCCAGGAAGCGATCGGCAACCACCGACTGCACCGGGAAGTGTCTGGCCTCAGCTCCATAAGGCTGGAATTGGTGAGCAAAGGCTCGGGGCCGGAGGGTGTCAATTGGTCCCCGGTCACAGCGCGGAGAGGCCTCCCTTCCGTGTCCCCGCGCCGCCCGGCGCCGCCCACCCGCCGGAGTAGCCAGGCAGCCCGGGAATCGGGGTTAGGGACCCGGGACCCGGAGGCTTCAGAGACTCCTGCTCGGTACCTACGCGCGCCGCGGCGAAGTCCCAGGGTCACGAGCCACCTGAGCCCACCACCCGCTAAAGTTCCCGCGGAGCTGGCGCGCGCTGATGACGTAGGGCCAAGCGCGCCGCTGGAGTCAGAGCCAATGGCGGCGGCGGCGGCGGCGGAGGCAGCGGCTCTGGCATCCTGGCAGGAGGCATCTCCGCGGAGAAGGCGCTCCGCATCTCGGCGTCCGCGGCAGAGAGTAGCGGCGGCTGCAGCCCGAACCCTAAGAGCGGATCCAGAGGTGGACAGCGGAGTCGTGCTTCGTCGCATCCGGGAGGCCGGGTGAGTACGAGCTCGGTCCTGGGTCCGAACCTTCACGCCTTTGGAGCCCTCCCCAAGTCCCAGTCTGAGGATTGTGGTAGGATTTAACGGAGGTGGAGTTCTTTACAGACTGAAGCATACATAGTAAGCACTCAATAGTTTGTCATTCCTCTTAGTGCAATTGCAGCTGCGTGCCTTCGGGCAAGGTATGCAAGCTTTGTGCCTCAGTTTTCTCATCTGTGAGATGGGCAAGAAAATAGTACCTATATAGGCTTGTTTTGAGGATTCTGTAAACTAGTGAATCACTCCCAACAGTATCTGGTGCGTGGTAAAAGCAGTGCCAGCGTTTGGTATTAATATTGTGCCAATATTGGTTATTAGTGGTTCAGGGTCAGGCAACCTGAACACCTGATTTTCATCTTCTTGATAATGATCATTCGTTAATTGAGGAGCTACTGTGTGCCTGGCACTGGCTTAAGTAAGCCGTCCGGACACTTTATATGGGCAGCTCAGCGATGGGAGGATCCTGGTGGGGAGACCAGTCTCAAAGACTCATAGATAACCAGATTTCAAACCCATGTCTTTGGTAACTCCAAAGTTTGTGCTTTAAAGCTCTGCGTTATTCTGGTTTATTCCACTCTTCCACCGCTCCATTTCTTGCTGTGCACCTTAGGTAGTATTGGGGAGGAAAAATTTTTCTTCTACCCTCCTAGGTTCTTTTGGCTGGCCTAATAATCAGACTGACCCAAAACAGATTAACAGGAGGGAAAAACTAATTAGGAATGTACAGGAATCCCATAATAATATTACACTTCAAAAGTGGCCTAAGCAGGTGGCTTTTATACTTTTTAGACAAAGGAACAATTGTCTGTGACAAAATAAAGGAGCTTCGTCTTGGGGTAGCAAATTAATGAACCAAGGGAATTTTTTGTATACTTGAATTATCATATGAAGGATATTTTCATATGGGAGATTTATTTCCTGCTTTCAGGGGAGCAAAGGATAGTCTCCTGTTTCTTGGACTGGATATTTTACTTCTCAAGTAACTATAATTCCAAATAATCAACATGCCAGAGTGCATATTTGGGGACAGCCTGCCCAAAATCCCATCAATAGCACACTTAGAACTGTGCTTGACACCAAGGAAGCACTCAGTAAATTTTAACTACTTTAGTTATTCAGCATTATTGTCTTTATTTGCAGTCCTTTAAGGACTCGATAAATAGCAGGATTTGTTAATGCCTCTTCAGATCGACAGCTGAAGGACCATCACAACTGAGAGAAATCTAGACTAATTTTATGTGTGTGTCCCCACCCCCCCACCCCCACTCCCCTAGATAGGGCAGAGAGCCAGGGGTGACTAAGCCTGAGAAAAAAGCAGCAGCACCTTCTTCTAGGATACCAGGAGATGCCAGTGAGAATGAGTGTGCTTAGGAGCTGGGAGATCTCTTAAGGCACATTCCATGTACCCTGATGTTGTTATTCCTCCTCAGCTGCTTCAGTATCCCCCAGGATTTCCCTACTTCTCCATGTACCTCAGGTGTGGTGCAGTCCCCACTCCCCGAGTAGAGTCCGGTACTTTACAGGCCGTTCTCCTGTGCACTCACTCACCAGGTTACAAAGCACTCTCTGCACATTACAGCCCTCCTTTACCGTCTGTGTGCAACATGAGGCAGCGGCTTCAGTTCTGTCTCCTCTCTGAGCCCCCTGGACACTGGCTTGTCAGTTCAAGTCCAGTTGATTTGGTTTTTTACAGATTTTTTTTTCTTGTGATAATAGCATAAGATTTCGCTTAGCAACTTTCAAATATGCAATACAGTTTTGGGTTGGTTTTGCTTTGTTTTGTTTTTTGGCCATACCCGTGGTATGCGGAAGTTCCACAGCTAGGGATCAAACCCATTTCACAGCAGTGACAATGCCAGATCCTTAACCCACTGAGCCACCAGGGAACTCCACAATGCAGTATTTTTTAGTTGCCATGCTTTAAATTACATCTCCATGACTTATTTATTTTATAACTAGATGTTTGTACCTTTTGACCCCCTTCACCTGTTCCACCCCACACTCCCCACCCCTAGCAACCACCAGTCTGTTCTTTGTGAGTTGGTGTGTGTTCGCTATTTAGATTCCTCATATTAGGTACAGTATTTGCCTTTCTCTAAATGATTTCACTTAAAAGAATGCCCTCCAGATCCACCCATGTTGTCACAAATGGCAGGATTTCATTCTTTTATATGGCTGAATAATATTCCATCATTCATGTATATGTGTCTCACAATTTCTTTATCCATTCATTCATGGATGAACACGTAGTTTGTTTTCACATCTTGGCTATTTAAAATAGTTCTGTAGTGAAAATGAGGGTGCAGATATATTTTTAAGTTGGTGCTTTCATTTTCTTTGGATATATACCCAGAAGTGGAATTGCTGGATCATATGGTGGTACTGATTTTTAACTTTTTAAGGCACCTCCAAACTGTTTTCCACAGCAACTGCACCGGTTGACATCTCCACCAACAGTACACCACAGTTCCCTTTTCTCCACATCCTCATCAACACTTGTTATTTCTTGTATTTTTTTAACCTTAAAAAATTTTTTATTGAAGTATTGTTAATTTACAATGTTGTGTTAGTATCAGGTATACATCAAAGTGATTCAGTTATACATTTTTTTCAGATTATTTTCCTTTATAGATACTACAAAATACTGAGTATAGTTCCCTGTGGTACGCAGTAGCTTCCTGTTGGTATCTTGTCTTTTTGATACAGTCATTCTAACAGGTATAAGGTGATATCTCTTGATGGTTTTGATTTGCATTTCCCTAGTAATTAGTGATGTTGAGCATCTTTCATGTACCCGTTGGCCATCTGTATGTCTTCTTTGGAAAAATGTGTATTCAGATCTTCTGCCCATATTTTAATTGGGTTGGGATTTTTTGCTGTTGAATTGTGTGAGTTCTTTATGCTGTGGATATTAACCTCTTGTCAGATACATGCTTTGCAGATACTTTCTCCCATTCAGTAGGTTGCCTTTTCATTTTGTCAGTGATTACATTTGCCATGCAGAAGCTTTTTAGTTTGATGTGGTTCCACCAGTTTATTTTTACCTTTGGTGTCAGATTAGAACAATCATCTCCAGGGGTTCTTTTGTGCCACAGCAGGTAAAGGATCTGGTGTTGTTACTGCAGAGGCTTGGCTCACTCCTATGGTATGGGTTCAATCCCTATCCCAGAAACTTCCACATGTTGTGGGCTCAGCCAAAAAGAAAAAAAAAAAATCATCACCAATACCTATGTCAAGGAGTTTACTGACTGAGTTTTCTTCTAAGAGTTTTATGGTTTCAGGTCTTTTTTTTTTTTTGTCTTTTTGCCTTTTCTAGGGCCACTTCTGTGGCATATGGAGGTTCCCAGGCTAGGGGTCGAATCGGAGCTATAGCCACCAACCTACGCCAGAGCCACAGCAACTCGGGATCCGAGCCGCTTCTGCAACCTACACCACAGCTCACGGCAACACCAGGTCCCCAACCCACTGGGCAAGGCCAGGGATCGAACCCGAAACCTCATGGTTTCTAGTCGGATTCGTTAACCACTGCGCCATGACGGGAACTCCGGTTTCAGGTCTTATATTTAAGTCTTTTTTATTTTTTTATTTATTTTATTTTGTTGTTGTTGTTGTTGTTGTTGCTATTTCTTGGGCCGCTCCCGCAGCATATGGAGGTTCCCAGGCTAGGGATCTAATCGGAGCTGGAGCCACCGGCCTACCCCAGAGCCACAGCAACGCGGGATCCGAGCCGCGTCTGCAACCTACACCACAGCTTACGGCAACGCCAGATCGTTAACCCACTGAGCAAGGGCAGGGACCGAACCCGCAACCTCATGGTTCCTAGTCGGATTCGTTAACCACTGCGCCACGACGGGAACTCCATATTTAAGTCTTAAATCCCTTTTGAGTTAAGTTTTTTAATTTTTTTTTTTTATTGAAGTGTAGTCTGTTTACAGTGTTGTGTTAACCTCTGCTGTACAGCACACTGACTCAGTTTTATATATATATACATTCTTTTTTATAATCTTTTCTGTTATGGTTTATCCCAGGATATTGACTATAGCTCCCTCTGCTATACAGTAGCATCTTGTTGTTTTATCCATTCTATATATAATAGTTTGCCTCCACTAACCGCAAACTCCCAATCCATCCTTACCCCACCTCACCTCCCCCTTGGAAACCACAAGTCTGTTCTTTATGTCTGGAAGTCAGTTTCTGTTTCATAGATAGGTGCATCTGTGCCATATTTTGACTTTATTTATTTATTGTATTTATTTTTAGGGCTGCACCTGTGGCATATGGAAGTTCCCAGGCTAGGGGTTGAATTGGAGCTTCAGCTCCTGGCCTACATCACTGCCATAGCAATGCAGGATCCAAGCTGCATCTGAAACCTACACCAAGGCTCATGGAAATGCTGGATCCTTAACCCACTGAGCGAGGCCAGGGATCAAAACTATGTTCTCATGGGTACTAGTTGGGTTCATTACCGCAGAGCCATGTCAGGAACTCCCTGTGCTGTGTTTTAGATTCCATTTATAAGTGGTATCATATGGTATTTGTCTTTCTCTGACTTACTTCACTTAATATGATAATCTTGAGTTGCATCCATGTTGCTGCAGATAGCATTATTTCATTCTTTTTTTAATGGCTGATTAGTATTCTATTGTATATGTTTACCACACCATTCTTACCCACTTATCTGTCGATGGACATTTAGGTTGCTTTCATGTCTTGGCTGTTGTGAATAGTTCTGTTATGAACATAAGTTACATGTATCTTTTTGAATTACAGCTTTTTCCTGATATATGCCCAAGAGTAGGATTGCTGGATCATATTGTAATTCCATCTTTATTTTTCTGAGGAACCTATGCTATACTGTTCTCCATAGTGGCTGTACCAACTTAAATTCTTACCAACAGTGTAGGAGGGTTCCGTTTTCTTTACCATCTCTAGCATTTGTTATTTATAGGCCTTTTTTAAAACTTCTTTTGGCCTAGTCCATGGCATGTGGAAGTTCCCAGGCCAGGGATCTAACCTGCACCACAACATGACCCGAGCCACTATGGTGACAATGCTGGATCCTTAACCTACTGTTCCGCAAGAGAATTCCCAATAGACTCTTTAACGGTGGTCATTCTGACTGGTGTGAGGTGGTACCTTATTGTAGTTTTGATTTGCATTTCTCTAATAATTAGCGATGTTGAGCCCCTTTTCACATGCCTAGTGGCCATCTATATGTCTTCTTTGGAGGAATGTCTATTTAAGTCTTCTGCCCATTTTTTCGATTAGGTTTGTTTTTATTGTTGTTGTTGTTGTTGAGTTGTATGAACTGTTTGTATATTTTGGAAACTAGGCTCTTGTCAGTCACATGGTTTGCAAATATTTTCTCCCATTCCATAGGTTGTCTTTTTTTTTAATAGCTTCCTTTGATGTGCAAAACTTGTAAGTTTATGTTCCATTTGTTTATTTTTGGTTTTGTTTCTATTGCTTTGGGAGTCTGACCTAAGAAAACATTTGTGTGGTTTATGTCAGAGAATGTGTGGCCTATGATCTCTCCTAGGAGTTTTATAGTATCATCTCTTATGTTTAAATCTTTAAGCTATTTTGAGTTTATTTTTGTCTATGGTGAGAGGATATGTTCTAACTTCATTGATTTACATACAGCTATCCAACTTTCCCAGCACCACTTGCTAAAGAGACTGTCCCCATTTTATATTTTTGCTGCCTTTGTTGAAGATTAATTGACTGTAAGTGTGTGAGTTTGTTTCTGGGCTCTCTGTTCTGTCCCAGAGATCCATATTTCTATTTTTGTGCCAATACCACACTATTTTGATTATTGTAGCTTTGAGTATTGTCTGAAGTCCGTGGGTTATACCTTGTGCTTTGTTCTTTTTCTTCAAGATTGCTTTGGCAATTCTGGGTCTTTTACGATTCCATATAAATTTTAGGATTATTTGTTCTAGTTCTGTGAAAACTGTCATGGGTAATTTGATAGGGATCACATTAAATCTGTAGACTACTTTGGGTAGTATGGCCATTTTAGCAGTATTAATTCTTCCAATCCAAGAACATGAAATATCTTTCCATTTCTTTGAATCATCTTTAAATTCCTTTATTAATGTTTTATAGTTCTCAGCATATAATTCCTTCACCACCTTGGTCAGGTTTATTCTTAAGTATTTTATGTTTAGGGGTGCAATTTTAAGAGGTTTTTTTTTTAACATCCCTTTTCTGCTATTTCATTGTTAGTGTGAAGAAATGCAACCAATTTCAGTATGTTAATCTTGTATCCTGCTACTTTGCTGAATTCTTCTGTCTGTTGTAGTACTTTTTGTGTGGGATCTGTAGGGTTTTCTATATATAATATCATGACATCTGCATATAATGACAATTTTATCTCTTCCCTTTCAATTTAGATACTTTTTATTTCTTTTTCTTGACATTGGTGTGGCTAAGACTTCCAATACTATGTTGAATAGAAGTGGTCAGAGTGGGCATCCTTGTCTTGTTCTATATTTTAGCAGGAGGGCTTTCAGCTTTTCACTGTTGAGTATTATGTTGACTTTGGGTTTGTCATTAATAGCTTTTATTATGTTGAGGAGTTCCCTTGTGGCACAGCAGTTTCAGGATCCAGTGTTGTCACTGCTGTGGCTCAGGTTTGATCCCTGGCCTGAGAACTTCCATGTGCTGTGGTTGAGGCCAAAAAGGGAAAAAAATAGCTTTTATTATGTTGAAATATGTTCCCTCTATACCCACTTTGGTAAAAGTTTTTTCATGAGTGGATGTTGAATTTTGTCAAATGCATTTTCTGCATCTACTGAGATGGTTATGTGGCTTTTGTCTTTTGTTAATGTGGTGTATGTATCATGTTGACTGATTTGTGTATGTTGAACTCTCCTTGTGAACTTGGGATGAATCCCATTTGGTCGTGGTGTATGATCTCTTTGTGTTGTTGGTTTGCTAGTGTTTTGTTGAGAATTTTAGCATTTATATATAATTTGCATATAAATGCAAAAATTCTCAACAAAATAATTATCAAAGATATTAGCCTGTAATTTTCTTTTTTGATGGTATCTTTGGTTGTGGTATCAGGGTGATGATGGTGTCATAGAATATCTTTGGGAGTGTTCCTTCCTCTCCAGTCTTTTGGAAGCATTTGAGAAGAATCAGTGTAAGTTCTGCATTAGGTATGTTTAGTAGAATTCACCTGTGAAGCCATCTGGTCCTGGACTTTTGTTTGGAGGAATTTTTTAAATAATAGATTCCAGTTCATGTTTAGTGATCTGTCTAATCAAATTATCTATTTCTTGATTCAGTTTTGGTATGCTGTATTTTTCTAGAAAGCTGTCCGTTTCTTTTAGGTTTTCAAATTTGTTGGCATATAATTGTTCATAATATTCCCTTATGGTTTTTTGTATTTTGGTGGTATTGGTTGATGTTTCTCACTTTTCATTTCTCATTTCATTTGTTTGGCTTTCCTCTCTTTTCTTCTTGATGAGTCTGGCCAGAGATTTGTCAGTTTTGTTTACTCTTTCACTGAACCAGGTCTTAATTTTATTGATTTTATCTATTATTTTTTAATCTCTATTTAATTCCTCTCTGATCTTTATTAATTACTTCCTTCAGCTGACCTTAGGTTTGTTCTTTTTCTCATTCTTTTAGGTGGTAGGTTGTTTACTTGAGATTTTTCTTTCTTTTTTTTTTTTTTTTTTGAGGAAGACCTGCATCAGTATGAACTTCCGTCTAAGAACTGCTTTTGCTGCTTCCCATAGATTTTGTATGGTCATGTTTTCATTGTCATTTCTCTTAAGGTATTTTTTTAATTTCCTTTTTGATTTCCACGATGACCTATGTATTTTTGTTTTGTTTTGGTTTTTTTGTAGCATGCTGTTTATTCTCCATGTAATTGTTTGTCATTTCTTTTCCTGTGGTTGATTTCTAGTTTCATGCCTTTGCAGTCAGAAGATGCTTGAAATAATTTCTGTAGTCTTAAATTTGTTGAGGTTTGTTTTGTGCCCTAGTATGTGGTCAGTCCTAGAGAATGTTCCACATGCACTTGAAAAGAATATGTGTTCTGTTTTGTCATTGGTTTTGTCCTGAAAATTTCAATTAAGTCTTACTGTTCAGGATCTCTGTTGCCTGATTGATTTTCTGCCTAGAAATCTGTTAATTGATGTGAATGGGGTTTTAAAGTGTCCTGCTATTTTTGTATTCTCATCAGTTTCTCCCTTTATGTCTGTTAGTATGGGTGCATATATGTTAACAAATATAAAGTCCTCTTCTTGTATTAACCCTTTTATCATTATAGAGCCCTTTATCTTTCTTTATGGCCTTTGTTTTACTGTCTATTTTGTCTGATACAAGTATTGCGACCCCTGATTTCTTGTCATTTCTGTTTGTGTGAGATATCTTTTTCCATCCTCTCACCTTCAATCTATGTATGTCCTTTGCCCTAAGATGGGTCTCTTGTAGGCAGCATATTGTAGGCTCTTTTTATCCAGTCTGCCACTCTTTGTCTTTTGATTGGAGCATTTAGTCCATTGACTTTTGAGGTAATTATTGATAAGTAAGTATTTATTGCATTTTTTAAAATTATGGCTGCACCCGTGGCACATGGAAGTTCTCGGCCTTGGGGTCGAATTGGAACTGCAGCTGAGGCCACAGCCACAGCTACAGTAATATCAGATCCAGGCCTCAACTGCAGCCTATGCCACAGCTTGCAGTAATGGTGGATCATTAACCCATTGAGCAAGGCCAGGGATTGCTTCACAGAAACAATGTTGGGGTCCTTAACCCACAGAGCCACAATGGTAACTCTTATTTATTGCCACTTTAAACCTTGTTTTCCAGTTAATTCTATGTTTCTTTTTTGTTCCTTTTCCTTTTTTTTTTTTCCTTTTTATGATTTGATGGTTTCCTTTTATTTGTGAACCTTTTGTTCTCCTTTTTGGTTTTTGTAGATCTATTATATGTTTTTGATTTCTTGGTTACTCTGTTTTTCAAATATGTTAACGCCTTCCTGTATCTGCTTGCTTTAAACTGATAGTCATATAGGCCCAAACACATTCTAAAAAAAAAAAAAAAACAGAATCTACATTTTCTTACTCTCCTCCCCCGTATATTTTTTTATTTTTTATTTTCAGGGCCACACCTGCAGCATATGGAAGTTCCCAGGCTAGGGGTCGAATTGGAGCTACAGCTGTCAACCACAGCCACAGCCATGTGGGATCTGAGCCACATCTACAACCTACACCACAGCTCACATTAATGCTGGATCCTTAACCCACTGAGTGAGGCCAGGGGTCAAACCCACATCCTCATGGAGCCTAATCGGTTTCCTTATCTGCTGAGCCTTGAAGGGTACTCCCATGTTTTATTAATTTGATGCCTTCTTTCACATCTTAATGTTTATCCTTTTGCTTGTGTTCATCATCACTTTCACAGATAGGTTTTTTTTTTTTTTTCTTTTCAATCTGTGTACTGGCTTATATAAGTGATTTACTTTCTAAATGTGTTTTCCTCTTTCCTATATCATCTTCTTTTCTACTTAGAGAAGACCGTTCAGTATTTCTTTTAGGATAGGTTTGGTATTACTGTGTTCTTTTAGTTTTTGCTTGCCTGAGAGATTCTTTTTCTCTCCTTCTATTCTAAATGATAATCTAGAGTATTCTAGGTTGCAGATTTTTCCCTTTTGAGACTTTGAATATATTTTGCCACTCCATTCTGGCCTGTAGTGTTTCTGTAGAGAAATCAACTGATAGCCTTATGGGCCTTCCTTGTAATTAACTTTGTTTTTTTCTTGCTGCCTTTGTTTTTATTTTGGCTGCACCTGCAGCACGTGGAAATTCCTGGGCTGGATATGAATCCTGCACCCCTGTAGCAACTCAAGCTGCACCTCAAGAACTCCCTCTTGCTGCCTTTAGAATTCTCTCATTAGCTTTAATTTTTTGCCATCTTTATTTTACTGTGTCTTGGTGTAGGTCTATTTGGGTTCATATTGTTTGGGACTCTCTATACTTCCTTTATCTGAATATCTGTTCTTTAAGTTTGGGAAGTTTTCAGCTGTAATTTCTAAAAGATACATTTTCAGTCCCCTTTTCTCTCTTTCCTTCTGGAATCCATGTTCATATATTCACACACTTTGTATTATCCCATAAGTTTCTTATAATTATTTTCATTTTTATTTTTCATTTGGCTGTCTATCTGCTCTTCTGATTGGGTGATTTCCATTATTCTGTCTTCCAAATCCCTTATTTGTTCTTCTGCATTATTCATTCTGCTGTTCAGTACTTTTAGCTCAGCTTTTGTCTCAGCAAATTAATCTTCTAATTTTTCATAGTTCCTCCTTATACTTTCTAGTTCCTTTTTACAGTGATTTGCATTTCTGTTGATAACCTCTCTTTAATCCTTCAGTCTTTTCATTAATACCTTTTTGAACTCAGTGTCTCTTGGACTGAAGAGGTCTGTTTCATTGTTCCTTCAGGGGAATTCTCTTGGTCTTTTAACTGGGAGAGGTTCCTCTGCTTCTTCATTTTACCTATATTTAGGAGAGTGAGTTTAGGAGAAAGAATTGTTTACTATGGTCTTGGAAGGCTATTTGTATGTGGAGTGTCCCTGTGTAGCTTATGTGGGTTAAAAATTTTTGGCACGAAGGCTGCTTTTAGTTTGGATGTTTGTATGAACCATGCATTTCCAGGACAGTGGGGGCAGCGATTGGCTGTGGGTCTTGTACCATTGGTGGTGTCCACACCCACCTGTGGAGCCTGCAATGGTGGCAGAGGCTCTTTCCTGTCACAGGAAATGTGTAGGCGGTGTCCTGTTGCCATAGAGCATGTGCAGGGAAAGAAGTTCCGATGGCATTCCCACCCCTCTCTTCATGAGCCCCTGCAACAATGGTGCCTGGCTTCTCTGGTAAGCCAGGGCTTCTTCTAAGTACACCTTCAGTTGCCCACACTCCAGCCTCTTCAGGATGTTTCCATGCAGCCAACCCTTGTCCTTTCCCTGGATCTGTTGTCTGAAGCCTGAGCTTCAGCACCCAGACCTCAAATGAAGCAGCAGACAAGCACTGGGGATGCAGTACTGACTGTGCGGGTTACTTTCCATTTTGCCTTCCTTAAAATGGTTGCTGCACTCTCCTCCAAGGCTCAGAAGTTCCCTCTCTGTCCAGGTTGCTCTCCCCATCAGTGGGAACTTCCCAGGTTATGGGAACATTTCCTCCTTCACAGCTTGCTCCCTGGAGCACAGGTCCCCTCCTAATTCCTTTCTCCCTCTTTTTGTTTTTCTTTTTGCTTTTGTTCTACCTAATTACATGGATGTTTTCTTGCCTTTTGGGAAGTCTGAGGTCTGCCAGCATTCAGTAGATGTTCTGTGCCAATCGTTCTACATGTAGATGTATTTTTTATGTGTCTATGGGAGGAGGTGAGCTCTGCATCCTACTCCTCCACCATGTTGATTGCTCTCGAGTTCAGTTTTGTGTGTGTGTGGTCTAAAATAGTGACCTGGTTTCTTTTCCTTTTTCTTTTTTTGCATGTGGCCATTGATTTTCCCCAGTGTTCTTGAAGAGACTGTTTTTTTCCCTTGCATATTTTTTGTTCCTTTGTTATAAATTAATTGACCACATGAATGGGTTTATTTCTGGGGTCTTTAGTCTGTTCCATTGATATATGTGTCCATTTTTATGCCTAAACCACACTGTTTTAATTATGATAGCTTTGTAATAAAATTTGAAATCAGAGAGCTTGATGCCTCCAGCTTTGTTCTTCTTTCTCAAGATTACTTTGGCTTGTTAGGGTCTTTTGTGGCTCCATTCAGATTTTATTATTGTTTGTCCTATTTCTGTGAAAAATGCTATTGGAATTTTGATAGAGATTGCATTAAATCTGTAGAGTGCTTTAAGGTGATATGGATATTTTTAACAATATTAATGCCAGTGCATGAGCAGGGAGTATCTTTCCATTTATTTGTGTCTTCAGTTTTTTTCCTTAATGTCTTGTAGTTTTCAGTATACAGGTTTTTTTCACATCCTTGGTTAAATTTATCCTTAGGTATTTTTTTCTTTTTGATGCAATTGTAAATGAGATTGTTTTCTTAATTTCTCTGATAGGTTATTATTAGTGTATACAAATGCAGCAGATTTTCGTGTATTTATTTTTTGTCTCTTGCAACATTATGGACTTGTTTATTAGATGTAACAGGTTTTTTTGGTAGAATCATTGGAGTTTCCTATCTTTGACATGTTCCCTGTAGAAAGTGACAGTTTTACTTCTTTTTTAATTTGGATTCTTATTTCTTTTTTTGCCTAATTACTCTGGCTAGGACTTCCTGTACCTTGTTGAGTAAAAAAGGCAAGAATGGGCATCCTTGTCTTATTCCAGATCTTAGAGGAAGAGTTTTCAGCTTTATACCCTTAAGTATAATATTAGCTTGTCATACGTAGCCCTTATTTTAAAAAAATTTATGTGTTTAAAGCACTTTATGATTTTATAGAGCATTTTCATATACACAGTATCCTACGTGATCCTCACAACAGCCCTGTGAGGGGGGTTACAATGCCCATTTTATAGGGGAAAGAACAGAAGTGGTGAGATACAGGCACACTATTTAGAATTTGGCTAGAACATTAATGCTGAGAGTCCTGGGACTGTGTGTTAATCCTTGAAGAAAAGGAGAGTTGTGAAAATGTGATCTCTTAACTAACAGAGAGACATACAAATAACATGGAATTCCACTTTTTTCCTTTTTTTTTTTTTGTCTGCCTTTTCTTTTTCTTCTTTGTCCTTTTTTCAGTTACACAAAATATTTTCATCTCTAATGAAATACTCCTTTTTCTACAGGACCTATATTGGATATTTAAACTACGAAGAGGGAGTTCCCATTGTGGCTCAGCTGAAATGAATCTGACTAGTATCCATGCAGACATAGGTTCAATCCCTGGCCTCATTCTTGTGGTTAAGGATCCAGCATTGCCATGGCTCTGGTGCAGGTCGCAGACATGGCTCAGATCTGGTGTTCCTGTGGCTATGGTTTGGGACAGTGGCTACAGTTCTGATTTGACCTCTAGCCTGGGAACCTCCATATGCCATGGGAGTGGCCCCAAAAAAGACAAAAAACATAAAATACAAAGAGCTTTTTTCTTTTCCTTTTTTTTTTTTTTAGGGCCACACCTACTGCATATGGAAATTCCCAGGCTAGGGGATGAATCACAACTGTAGCTGCCGGCCTATACCACAGCCACAGCCATGCCACATCCAAGCCACATCTGTGACCTACACTATAGCTCACGGCAACGCTGGATCCTTAACCCACTGAGCAAGGCCAGGGATTGAACCCATGTCCTCATGGATACTAGTCAGGTCTGTTACCACTAAGCTACAACAGGAACTACCAAAAAGCTTTTTTTTTTTTTTTCTCTTTTGTTCATGTCCATGGTATGTAGAAGTTCCTGGTGCAGGGGTCAAAACCACACCACAGCAGAGAAAATGCTGGATCCATTAACTGCTAGGCCACAAGGGAACTCCACAAAGAGCTTTTTAGAAAAAAATTCAGCATTCTTTTTTTATCATCAAATATTATTGCTTGTGAGTTCCCATTGTGGTTCAGTGGGTTAAGAACCTGACTAGTATCCATGAGGATGCAGATTCAATTTCTGGCCTCACTTAGCAGATTAAAGATCCAGCATTGCCACAGAACTGCGGTGTGGGTCACAGATACGGCTCTGATCTGGTGTTGCTGTGGCTGTGGCATAGACCGGCAGCTGCAGCACCAATTTGACCCCTAGCCTGAGAATTTCCATATGCCACAAATGCAGCCCTTAAAAGAAAAAAGAAAAAAGAAAAAAGCTTGAAATGCCAGGTAGTTTAAAGAAATAAGTTTTTATTTTTTTGTGAGTTTTTTGGTTCATTGTGTTGAATGAACTCTCCTACCTCCACTTTACCTCACTATAAAACTTGAAAAAGATATGCTGTAATTTGGAAAATGAAACAAGAAGGAAATCAAAGTCAATTTTACATGTTAAAATTCTAAGGAATTTTAAAATCTTGATCTACCCTGAACATCCGAAGAGAGCCCTGTTCTTCCCCCATATTAGCTCTGCTGTATTGTATAATTGCCTGTTTACATATCTGTGTCTTTCAGAGATAATTAGCTCTGTAAGGCCAGAGACAATAGTTGTCTCATTAGCTGTTAAGTCCAGCTTTGGAAGGTACATAATGAACATAATGCTGAATGAATGAGTGGATGAACAAATGGATTTTCTTTTATGACATCCCTGTCTCTGGTTGAGACTAGTGTTTTCAATGTAAAATTCCACACACAGTCAGTATCCATGAGATTTCTCCTAGAAGCCAATGGGTTACATCAGGTTCAGCAAGACACTAGTTCATTGACTGGCAGAGGGCTCTTGGGCTGCCTCTGAGGATAGGTAGTTGCAGCCCATCAGTGAGTACATGGGTGATGCCCCAGCCCAGGGGTGCTAGGGGATGGGATGGTGGTGATGGTGGGGTTTTGGAGTAGGGAGAGGTATGAGCATGGTAGTTGAAGCCCAAGAGCACCAAGGACCAGAAGAAGCAGCTGTGTGGAAGCTGGGACCACAAGGGAACCATGGGCTCTTTGGAGGAACTACAAAGGGATCTTGGAGTCAGTTGTGCTGGTGACTTGTCTAGAGGTAAAAGGTCTTTTAATGAGAGAATAGCACAGGATGTCCTGCCCAACCCACCTGATCTTAAAAGGGCCCTGGCCTCCCAGTCTTCCCCATTGGTCTGGAAGGCCAATTGATCTCTGGTCACCTTTAGGACCTGGAGGGCCTGTTGGACCTGGAATGCGCCTCATGGCCCACCTTCTCCAGTAGGACCTCTCTCTCCTTTTTCACCTAGGGGTCCAGGAGGACCTTGAATTAAAGTGATATTTTTCAGTGTCTGCAAATGTTGCCGATTTTTCAGCCTGAAATCGTTAGTGATGTTAAATAGTTTTGCTTCTTTTATTTCCTGTTCCAAATGCACTTTGTCAGAGACATAATTTCTGCTGATTCACTGTACACATTATATGCTCCTTTAACTTACTCATCTCCTGCCACCATTCTGATGATAAGTATGAGGACTACAAACACAAGGAGATAAAGGGCAATCAATGCAGCTTTGAGACTTCAGTTTCTGCTGAAGGGCAAGGCCATTTTTAGGATTCAGAGGAAGCAAAGCTGTCATGAACGAGCATCATAGTTCACAGAATCTGAACAGCTCTTGGTGTTCTCCTGTAGATTGGGAAGTCTGTCCCACTGTTCCATACCTCTGGAGCAGACGCCACTAGAGCCTTAATCTGATGAGAACACGTAAATGATCATTTTGATGAATTGCTGGAGGCCGAGTGAGGAGTCTACTGTGTAAGTCTGAGAGACGTCTGGGGGCTGCAGTCCCCCAGGAACCCCCAAACTTTCCTGGGCTTTACCTCCAGGTACCCCACTAGGGTCTTATGGTGAAGAGCCAAGAAAAATCACCTGGTGCCTTTGGGAGAGAGCGGCAAAACTAACCATTTAAAATACATAAAAGAGCATTCTTCATAACAAAAGTTTACTTTCTAGTGAATAAGCCATACGCATATGGCCTTTATTATGCTGAGTTAGGTTCCCTCTATACCTGCTCTCTTGAGTGTTTTGGGTTTTTTTTTAATCATAAGTGAAAGTTGAATTTTGTCAAATGCTTTTTCTGCATCTATTGAAATAA
Source organism: Phacochoerus africanus (assembly GCF_016906955.1). NCBI lineage: Eukaryota > Metazoa > Chordata > Mammalia > Artiodactyla > Suidae > Phacochoerus > Phacochoerus africanus. Next base: position 44,204,470 of record NC_062558.1, read on the forward strand.
TCATATGATGTGTGTGTGTGTGTGTGTCTGTGTGTGTCTGTCTGTCTGTCTCTTTTTAGGACCACACCTGTAGCATATGGAGGTTCTCAGGCTAGGGATCAAATCAGATATGTAGCTGCCAGCCTATACCACAGCTGCAGCAATGCCAGATCCAAGCCGCATCTGTGACCTACACCACAGCTCAAGGCAATGCTGGATCCTTTACCCACTGAGCAAGGCCAAGGGATCTAACCCAAGTCGTCATGGGTGCTAGTTGGGTTCGTTAACAGCTGAGCCAGGATGGGACCTCCTAATCATATGATTTTAATCCTTCGTTAATGTGGTGTATCACATTGACTATTTTGCAGATGTTGAACCACCCATGCATTCCTAGAATAATACCACTTAATCATGGTATATGATCATTTTATTGTTGAAATTGGTTTGCTAATATTTTGTTGTACATGTTTGCATCTGTGTTCGTCGGGTTATTGGCCTGTGATTTTGTTCCCTTGGGGCATCCTTGTCTGGTTTTGGTAACAGGGTAATGCTGGCCTTGTGAATAAGTTTGGAAATGTCCCTCCCTCTTCTGTTGTTAGAATAGTTTTAAAAGGATCAGTATGAATTCCTCTTTGAATATTTGGTAGAGTTCATCAGTGAAGCAATCTGGTCCTGGGCTTGTGTTTGTTAGAAGGTTATTGATTACCAATTCAGCCTCCCTACTAGTAACCAGCCTGTTGAGATTTTCTCTTTATGATTCAGCCTTGGATGGTTGTATGTTTCTAGAAATTTATCCATCTCATCTAAGTTTTCCGATTTGTTGGCATGTAATTGTTCATAGTAGTCTCTTATGATCCTTTGCATTTCTGTAGTATCATTTGTAATGTCTCTTCATACATTTCAGATTTTACTTTTTTCAGCTTTTTTTCCCCCTTGGTGAGTCTAGCTAAAGGTTTATCAATTTTATCTTTTCAGAGAACTAGCTTTTTGTTTTATTGATCTTCTCCACTGTGTTTTTAGTCCCTCTTTCCCTTCATTTCTGCTCTAATCTTTCTGTCTTTCCTGCTACTGACTTTGTTCTTCCTTTTCTAGTTCCTCAAGGTATAAAATTAGATTGAGACTTTTCTTGTTCTTGAAGGAGGCATTTATCATTATGAAATCCCTCTTAGAATTGCTTTTGCTACATCCTATAAATTTTGGTATGTTTTAAAGTACATTTTGCCTAATAGAAGTACTGCTTTCTTTTGGTTTACATTTGCATAGATTATCCCTCATTTCAGTCTGTGTGTCCTTACATCTGAAGCGATTGATTCTCTTGTTGGCAGTGTATAGATGGGTCTTGTTTTTTTAATCCATTTAGCCACTGCGTATCTTTTGATTGGAGAATTCATTCAGCTCATTTGAATTCACTACTGACCGTGTCTTGCTCCTTTTTGTGCAAACCAGTTGATTTAAAAAAAAAAAAGCCCAGACACTTGGTTTTGTCCCTTCTTTTACTCACCTTGGGATTATTTACAGTAACAAAGGCCATTTGTTGAATACCTGCTCTGCACCCTGCACTGAACATTAACCCATTTAATCCCTCCTGTAACCCTCTGTGATGGGTATGGCTTTATCCCCATTTTAGAGATGAGGAAACTAAAGCACAGAGAGGCTAAAATCTGGGCATTTAACCAGTATTTATGGAGCTGCACCTGTGTGCCAAGCTCTGTTGTGGACCAGGGATTCAGCACAGACGCAGACCTGGCCCTGGGAATCAGGGACCTCCTCCAGGAAGCCCTCTTCCCACATCCCCCCCAACCGTAGTAGCACTGCTCTGGCTACACTCCCAGGTATGCTCCTCCAGTCTCACAGGTGGACTCTGCATCTGAGGGTGTTCTACCATCCCTACACCCAGATCCTGGTCAGGGGGAAGGTCTCTGTCAGGGCAGCCCTGAAAGGGACAAGAGATGACCATGCTGTTTTTTCTCAACAGGGAGGACCTGCTTATCTCTGATTTCTGGAGTTTAGCGCTAGGTGGGTATCATCTGGCTCTGGTTAGAGGTAGTGGGGTGGGAGGAGGCCTGAATGTGGGCAAAGAAAGGAACCCAGCCTACATTTGGTGCCATTTTGCCTCAGTGAGTGGTGTGCATGCTGGGTGTCTTTTGTCACTTAACTCCAGCCCTCAGTTTCTTTATCTGTGGAATGGCCATGATAATGTACATATCCTATAGTGTAATTTTGAGTATTAAAGGAGGCATTTAGTAAAGTGCTTAGAGCAGTGCCTGCCTGCTGCACAGGAGGCAGTAAACGTCAGTTGTCATTATCTGCATTGTTGAGATTTTTTTTGTCTTTTCTAGGGCCACACCCATGGAATATGGAGGTTCCCAGGCTACAGGTCTAATCGGAGCTGCAGCTGCCGGCCTACACCACAGCCACAGCAATGGGGGATCCGAGTTGCATCTGCGACCTACACCACAGCTCATGGCAATGCTGGATCCTTAACCCACTGAGCGAGGCCAGGGATTGAACCCACAACCTCATCGTTCCTAGTTGGATTCATTAACCACTGAGCCACGACGGGAACTCCGAGATTTGTAATAGTTTGCACCTAACCCCAAACTCAGTCTATCCATCCCCCTCCCCCATGCACATTAAATACTCTTATTCCCAGTTATTTATAGTGTTATTTTTGAGAGCTCTGCTCCTCTATTCTGTTACTTTAAAAAGCAGGTATTTCAGAACAAAACTTGCATTTACCAGGTTGCCTCTTATTAAATTAGACTGAGTTCATATGAATGTTAAGCTGGAAAATGTGCCCATGAATGAAACCTTTTTGCTTGACATATTCCCTTAGGTTGTAGGCCGTGGGAGTCCAGGGACCGGGACAGTGGTCAGTTTGGGGTGGATATGGCTGCATGTCCCCTGCATGTCTGGGAGTGAGGCCGGCAGCCCTTTTCTCTGTGGAGTTGAAGCCTTTCCAGCCCCGCTCCTTATCTACCTGAGCCTGTGGGCTTCTTGTGTGGATGACATAGTTCATGGGGTCAGAGCATGCCCTCTGACTGTTTGGGGCCTGCTCTTGCAGAAACCATCAAAAGGTGTCTTAGGAAGCATCTGGAACAACTGAAGGCCCCTGTGGGGACTCTTTCGGAAGCCTTTGCAAGCCTGCATCTTGACCCATCACCAGATGAGTCAGATGTGGCCCGTGGCTCCATCTCAGAGGAGACCCTGGTCCCAGGAGCCTGCCATTTGAAGTGTGTGTGTTATGGCATTGGGAACTTTGCCACCTGCGTCATTGCCAGAAACCAACTAGCATTTTTGCTTCTGTTCTTGGAAAAGTGCCAGGTAAATATCTGTATTCTTCTTTATTGTCCCCTCCCATAGTCATATGCACACAGATGTTGAATAAGTAACTTGTTTTTCTCTGCAGATCCCCAGAAGTCACTGCTGGATATATGACCCTTTGTTTAGCCAAATCGAAATCACAGTTCTTAACACCCTTGGTGTGGTTGTTCTCAGTGAGAATGAGGTATGTAGCTTAGGGAAGGGGAGTGAGGAGGACTGGGTAGCTGCTGACCAAACTGGGCCCGGGCTGTGTCCCTGGGCACCAGGTTTCTGTGCAGCAGCCATTCCTCCTTTGCACTGCTTGCATTCCCGGTGCCTCTAGCATGTGACTGGTCAGTTACCCACATTTTGACCTATGTTGTGTCTGTCAGAAGAAAAAACTTACACAAATGGCACAGACTAAGATTTGCAAAATCTCTTTTTTTTTAACAGCTGCACCCACTGCATATGGAGGTTCCCAGGCTAGCAGTCAAATTGGAGCTGTAGCCGCTGGCCTACGCCATAGCACTGCCAGATCCAAGCCGCGTCTGCAGCCTACGCCACACACAGCTCACGGCAACACCGAATCCGTAACCCACTGAGCGAGGCCAGGGATCAAACTTGCATCCTCCTGAATTCCAGTCAGATTCACTTCCATTGACGGGCACTCCGGGTTTGCAGAATTCTCGTGAGAATTCTGTGTCCTGATTTTATGCTCAGTTGATATCTACTGTTGCTGTAAGAGAGTAAGGAGGGCACAGTCTCTGTGCCTCAACTGCAGTCCTTCTGGCTGGAATTTACCCTGTGCCGAGGGAGGTAGCAAACTGGGAGGGAACGTTTCCCCTCTTTGAAGCTGTAGCCCAGTCACACCCATAGCACCTGGCTGTAAGCTGTGGATATGTCCTCAGCCTATCCCCATGTCCCCTAAAATAGTTGGGACTCCAGATTTCTGAGGCCTCAGATAAAAAAACCATTGCACGAGCAGAGGGCTGAATTGAGTATAGGCAGATACCTCTGACTTAAGTTTTGCATTGTCTTGGGGATTATAGGAAAGTCATTTTATTCCTCTTTGTTCTGAAACTGCCATCTCATTGCTTATTATGAAACATGAATATCTGGCCCAGCTGAGCGGAGTCAGTCACTCAGTGGTGTCGGCAGGGTCATCAAACACTGCCATTCGGTTCAGACCACCTTTCCTGAGCTCCTGCTCTGTGTGAGGCAGGGAGCTCTGGAGAGACAGAGGTCATGGAAGCCAGTCTGTGATCAGGGAGCCCACGGTCACTTTGGGACATGTCCCTGGAAACAGGTGTATGACATGCAGGACAGTGAGGCAGACCCATGTCTAGGAACTGAGCCAGTAGGGAAATCTGTGCTTTTTTTTTGGGGGGGGGGTGTCTAGGAAGGCTCCCTAGGTCTGAGCTGGGATTGGAACGTCTCCTGGGGGTTTGCTGAGGGCCAGAACTGCAGGCAGCCTGTGCAGAGCTGCTCGGGAGACTTGGCCACGTATCAGCAAGGGAAATTGCTGGGAGTGGAGAGGCCCAGAGTGGCTGGGGACAGACGGTAAGGGAAGGGGGCTTGCTCCCTGCCTGGGAGATGATGGGGGAGCCGTGGTTCTCAAAAGGGGTGACTGGACCCCCAGGGAACATTTGAAAAGGACTCAATTACTATAGGGATCTACAGAAAGTGACAAGGAAACAGGACCTGGAGGACAGTGACCTCTGCTGTCCCTCCTGCCCTTGCAGTCAGGACACAGGAACCCCCTTTGTTAGTCCAGAGCTTTCTGTGTTCATGGGACACACAGTCGTTGAGTAAATGTGAGTCCTTTCTGGAGTTCATGATTGCCTGACTCAGCCTCACGTAAGTCTGTAGATTCCACACACACTAATATAACTTCCACAAGGGGACATAGTATCAGTTTTCGATTTGATACTTCAGTTTGCCTTCTCAGCTCATTATTTGTCCAGCTACATTGAGAGGAAGTGACATGTAACAGGTGTGAGTTTAAGGTGTACTAGTTGATTTGGTATGTGTGCGTATATTGTGAAAGAACTGCAATGAAGTTCACACATCCGTCATCACCACGCAATTACATGCATTTTTTTGGTGGGTGGCAATTCGCAGCTCGCTATTACTGTCCTTCCGTCTCCCTCCCCTCCTTGTAAGAAGTGTTTACATCTGTGCACGTTCTACCCCAGGAAGGAAAGCGGAGTGTTTGCGGCGAACCCACTGTCTTCTACATGCTCCACTGCGGGACGGCGCTGTACAACAACCTCCTGTGGAGTAACTGGTCAGTAGAGGCCCTTTCCAAGTTGGTCATCATCGGAAATAGTTTCAGAGGACTTGAGGAGAGGTGAGCTCAAAAATGCCGAGGTGAACCCTTCCCCCACCCCGACCACAGCAGAAAACATTTCACACTTGGCAGTGCCTCTCACTGGACCCGGACAGGGGTTAGAGCTGGGAGGCTTCAGCCTGGAGTCTCACTGGGAAGCAAATTAAGGCATCTTTCTGCCTCTAACTCCTCCTTTCCCTGAGGACAGACAGAATGGGTTTGTGAAAATGGGAAAAAACACTGCTTAAAGCTATATAACCTCCTGCTGCTTCATGGTGCCGTGGTATCTGCTGCTGTTTTTCCCTGGATGCGATGGGCAGTGACTGGGCGCTCACACTCTCTACTGTTTAGCCTTCTATATACATTCCACATTTTACAAAATTTCTCGCTATATTTAAGATTTTGCCTTTCTGCGTCTTGTTCTCTCCTACCTTCTCATCATACTCTTTAAAATTTTTATTTCTAGGTTGTTGACAAGGATTTTGCAGAAAAATTATCTGTATGTTGCAAAGGTCTGTACCTGAATGAAGGGGCTGGAGTGGGGAAGCCTATGAAATCACACCACTGCTGCATCACCCTGGAGCGGTCTGCCTTTATATGGAAGGCAGGAGCTCCCCAGGGGCTGGCGGCAGGCACAGAGGGTGTTACTGCACCGTCAGCAAGCTCTCCCTGTGGGTCTGTGTTCCAGAAAGCTATGACATTTTAGCACATCTCTTTTCTTAATCTCTTTTAATCTCAGTATCCTGTTCAGTGTACACACTGCCCTTGGGGCTGTCAACTCATTGTGCAAAGTACTTAAAATATATGATTCCTTACTTTTAAAAAAAGGAGTCCCTGTTGTGGTTCAGTGGTTAATGAATCCAACTAGGAACGATGAGGTTGTGGGTTCAATCCCTGGCCTCACTCAGTGGGTTAAGGATCTGGTGTTGCTGTTGAGCTGTGATGTAGGTTGCAGACGCGGGTCGGATCCCATGTTGCCGTGGTGTAGGCCGGTGGCTACAGCTCCGATCAGACCCCTAGCCTGGGAACCTCCATATGCCACGGGTCCGGCCCTAGAAAAGACAAAAAGACCAAAAAAAAAAAAAAAAAAAGGATGACGTGGGATGTGACCAGTAAAATGGAAATCTAACCCAGGAGGCTGGAGTTTACATGACTATTATGTTTCTTCTTTTTGAATGTTTCTGCTCAGATTTTGGAAGGACTAGAGGAGCTGGCGTTTCCTCAGACTTCACAGTATGTGGATGTATTCAATGACACCTCCATCCACTGGTTTCCTGTACAAAAGCTAACGCAACTCTCCACGGACACTTGGGTGTTTCGGGAAGAACCAGATTACGAGGACTGTGAGGATCTTGAAATCATCAGGAATAAGACAGAAGAGCCTTCAGCCACTGACTTGAACACCCTGTAACGTGTCTGTTGTTGGCTGAGGCAGAAGCAGCCATCCTGGAGGTTACAGGAACTGTGGCAGCTAAGATTTAAAATAGCATTTTATTCACAAGTATGTCCGTGTTGGGTGGGTGGCCTACTTGGCCATGTCAATCAGGCTCTGCAGGGAGGTGGGCACCCAGGTCTTCTCCCCCTGGACAAACACCACTCCCCGGTCGATGTAGATGACGATGCGGCCGAAGGTGTAGAGCTGCTTGCCTTCGTGTCGCTTCCCGATGACAGGCATGAAGACGATGTTGTGCTCCTCAGCCTTGGTCTCAATCAGGTCTTTAAAGTTCATGGGCACGGAGCTGGCGGCCACACCAATGCCCCGCTGGGCCATGTTCTCGGCCTCCCGTCGCTCCTGCATGGCCTCGTACTGGAAGTCCTTCCTCCGCTCCGTGTGGGTGAGGTAGGCGATGTTCTCCCGCGCACCAGGCTGCATGTAGGCACCTGGGAGACCCAGAGGGGACAGGTGAGGGGTGTCCCAACACAGCAGAAATCGGTTTGGCCTGGGTCTGCCATAGAGGCCTAAGACCTCCTTGTGACTCACTGAGGGGCAGCTGTGCCTCAGTGACACAAAGATGACCAAGCACCTCTGGGGCAAGTTTGGACAGGGAGCTGCTAACCTGAAAATTTCTGGTTAATATAATAACCAGAAATTATTAAATATTCAACATAAAATATCAGCAACAGATTTATTCTTAAGGGCTAGAAACCTTGACAGTCATTGGCCACTACTCTGTTCCCTTCTTGCTAGAATTTTTACCCCACACTTCTCAAGAGGCAGCTTTTAGAACCCTGAAAACATACAGCTTGTACTAGTTAACTTACTTATACAGGCTCTAACCCAAGAAGAAATTTAAATGTATCTGGGGAGCTGACACAAATGTTAAAGGATACTACAGCACCACAAATGGCCAGTGTTAACTGCGGGGTACAGATGGGGAACAGTTCTGGGGGCTTGTGGGTCAAGTGACTGAGGGAGAAAGTGTAGAATATGAAAATAGATGTGGCCCACTGATGCCCCTGGAAGGTCGTGGGTAAGTAGAGAGCATGGACATATACTTGCCTCATCAACAGTCCCAGCTGCCACTCTAGCTGTGTGACCTTGAATGAGCTTGTCTGTGAAACACTGTCAGACTATGCGCTCCAGGGGCCTGTGCTTTGAGATGTAAGCACACTCACACTGGATTGGCTGACTAGGCTCCCAGACTCCTGAGCCAGGCAGTCACTCACAGACAGTGAATGAATAGTTAACTGCCTACTTCTGACACACCAGAGAGTCCACCTACTGAGTGCTATCCACCCACAGTAACTCCATCCCCCAGGTTCTTAGTAAAACCTAGAAGTGGGCACTATTACTGTTTTACAGGTAAAGATGGGCTGAGAGTGGCTAAGCAACTACTACGTGTCAGACTGTCTGCCCAACCTCACGCCCTGAGTTGTGACACTGCAGTGGCGTACCCAACGCTGGCTGGGCAGGTGTACAAAAGCCATTAGCACAGACAGTGGTGACGAAGGTGGGCCCTGGAGATAGACCATACATGTGAGTCCAGCAGCCCGGCCACAGGAGAGCAGGGGTGGGAGGATAGCTAACCACGTGGTGGGCATGGTGCACGGGCGGCGTGTCCTAGGCCAACAGTGAGCTTCACCTTTAGCAGCCCCCCCAGGCACCTGGGGACCCTGCCTGTGTGTGGTTTACGTGCTCAAGGCCAGGCCCTCCAAAATGGAACCCCCACTCACCGACATTGGAGGACACTGCCCTGTTCATGATATCCAGTGCCTCATTAAACTTGTCCTTAACAGATGGGTGCGCCAGCACTTGGTCTGAGAACATGGATTTCCAACCCAGGTACCACTTGGTGATCTCCTCGTAATTTGGGCTGTTACTGAGCCAGGAGCACAGCACCTGCCATAAGGCAACAAATGAGAAACCCACATCCACAGGGGCAACAACAGGAGCAAACCTTCCACAAGGCCTTGTTTTGTGTCCTGGTCCTGGGGACACTTATGGGAGGTTTAGGGGCCAAGCAGGGTCAGCTGGGCAACTCAGTGCCCTCATGTGTGAACTCTGAGCCTTGGTCACTCCCATACCCATAAGAGCTGCCAGTCCCTGGCCCAGGGGCTACTGTGAGGAGTGGAGTAGTGCAGAGGGTTTAGGACAGCACTGGGCGCATGGCAACATTCAACACAGGGTGGTTGCTGTTGTTATTGCCTGACTCATCCCACCCTAACCATGTGCTTTAGTTTTGTTGTGTGACTGTAATACTGCCGTTTGAAAGTTACCGGATTGGGTGCCTCAAATCAGACTGGGCAGAGCAGCTCTTCCCTGCCCCCTCCACAAAGCTCAACAGCGTACCTGAAGCCACTTGGGGAAGAAGTGCTTTTCAAGAAGCCCCACCAGGCTGGAGACAGAGATCATCCCTTCCCAGTCGATGACCCAATAAAAGGCATCCATGTGCTGCTGGTGGGGGTTGATGACCAGCTCCCCAAGGCACATCCCTGGAAGAGAAACCCAGTCTCTAAGGCAAAGCCTCAGAAGCACAAGGTCACCAGTGTCAGCCTTTGAGCTGCTTTCAAAGGTCAATTTTAAGCTCTTGACACCACACTTCTTAAAACTTGCTTTCTTCTCTAATCCAGAAATAGCTCTATGTTTACTTTTTTTTTTTTTCGGCTGCACCCACAGCACATGAATGTTCCCAGGCCAGGGATCGAACCTGCAACACAGCTGTGACCAGAGCCACAGTAGTGACAACACTGGACCTGTAACCTGCTGAGCCACAAGGGAACTCCCAGAAATAGCTCCATATTTGGAATCCAATACAACAAAAGTTTCAGATCACCTGTGGCTATACTGTCACGAAAGCCCATTCTGGACTAATCACTGACTTTGTCACTGCAAGAGGGACCCTGGTTTGTAATATTCAGCCCTAGTGCCCAAAATGGCACCTCTTTCATGGTGAGAAATATCATGTGCTAATAATAATAAGCCTTTGCACAGAGTTCAAAGGCCGTATTTTAAGAACCATAATCATTACTGCTGGCCTCAGAAACCAGGGCAGCAAAGCTGCTGTACTTGGGTGTGTTTCCCCCTTTTCCTTACCCAGCTTGGGCACTATGTTCTTGACCATGAATGCTTCCCAGGAGCCCGGGGTGAAGACGTCTTTCCAGGGCTGGAGGATGAGCTTGGCAGAGGAGTCGCTGGGGTGCCACTTTTGCAGGGCACTGGCCAGCTTGCTGCGGATGGGGGAATACAGCGGCTCCAGGCGCGCCTGCATGAGGGGCAGCCACGGGTGGATCCAGGAGTGGATGGGAACCGTGTCCGTCAGTGGGTTCCAGTTTTCCACCTGCAGGAGGAGTGGGGAGTAAGCAGCAGTTATGGTGGCCTGTGGGCAGTCACACGAAGCCCTGTGCTCTGCTGGCTGAGGTCCACAGTCCTTTGTGCATGCATGGGGGCCCCCGACTCCATGACATTTCCCCTAAACAGGGACAGTGACTTACACATATGCCCATACATGTATTATCTCAGAAATGGCACAATTCTAAGTTTATTAAGGAAACCTATTAAGGGGGGCTTTGGGGCAAAGAACTAGAGTTAGCATTACAGAACAATAACTATGTTGACAAGTTCTGTTAATTCCAGGCATCTTAACAGCAGTGAGAGAATGAAGAGAAATCCTAAACAAGACCCCATGCTTCCTGACGACAGCTCTTTCGCACAACTGGCCCTACCTCCTTCTGCAGCTTGGGGAAGACGAGCTGGTCCAGTATGTTATCCAAGATCCACACGGGAATAATGTGCACCCAGCTATCCAGAAAGTCCACCATTGGGTCACAGTTCCTTGGTTGCCACTGAGTGACGATATTTCGAACGAAAGGCATCCAGACTTCCCATATCAGCCTGTGCAAGAAAGGATGGTTAAATGCACAGATTGGTTGCCACGTATGCAATGAACATTGCCACCAACCTTGAAAATGAGAATTGGAAATGGCAAGAGCACGGCAACCCAGCACAGGAAACCGAGAGGCCAGCCCACATATCAGCCAGACGTGAGCTTGCATCTTCCGTGCTGAGCACCCACTTGGCCTTGGGGCCTGTCTCCTTGGTGCCTGCCTCCCTGGCAGGATTGCTGCTGGGTCACAGGGTCCCCTCCAAGTGTCATCATGTGCTTCCCCACCTAGAGCTCTCCCTGCACGGCCGATGCCACCCACCCTTTGGGTTATAGCTTGAACGTCACCTCCTGAGAGACCTCTGCCCCCAACACCCCCCACCCATCCCAGGTGGGCATCCTTGTCATTCTTCCCAGCCTGCAGCCCACTTATCTGTCCACTTGTTTAGTTAGCACCTGCCTTCCCCACCTCCTGGAGACGTGAGAGGCACATCCCCAATAGCCACGCAACAAGCCTCAGGTGAACTAGCGAATGAACGTCAATTCCCAGAGCGGTGCCAGCCCCACCAGGAGTACCTGTGAAAGGCGTCTGCCGAGAGGTCCTGCCCACCGTGGGACAAGAGCTGGTCATTCTCCAGGAGGCTTTTCCACTTGGAAATGATCTCCGTGCCGTAGGTACAGTCCTGAGGAGAAAACGGCAGCTGAGGTAGCAGGCTGGGGCTGGGCCCTCGCCCTCCAGACCTCCTCTCAAAGCCCAGACCTGCCCCAGACAAGAGGCAGCACATGAGCCTCCCGCCCAGTCACCTTGAGGGGGTCCCACTCCTTGAAGTAGTCCTTCATCAGCGGGTAGACGATGGCCACAGCCAGATCCACACGGTCGGACATCCTGTACTCCTCGTAGTACTTGTCCTGCAGGGTCTCGAAGATGCGGGCACACTCGTCCAGGGTGAGGGGGTCGCTGCAGCCGGGCTGCAGGCGCCGCTCGCACTCCTCCACCATCTCCAGGACCTTGCTTAGGTTGGAGATGACCCGCTCTTCGTGCTCCAGCACCTCTGCCATCTTCTCTAGCTCGTGGGACAGGTTGACCACCATATCATGCTCGTACTGCAGCTGCCGGTCGTTCTGGATGATCTCCTGCTCCGTGAGCTCAATGAGCAGTTGCAGGTTGTGCTCCAGCTCTGGCAGCGCAAAGCCGGGGGCCTTGGCCTCCTTGCCGGGCTGGGGCAGCTGTGACTGCAGTGGGAGCCCGTCATCTGGGACATTGTGCTTGTGGCTGATCTGGCTGTAGCTATAGTAGACCTTCTGCTCCCGGCCCGTCATGTCTATGACCTTGGAGAAGGCGGCAGAGGGGACGCAGGTTAACACTTAGCACTGCTGCCCTACCAGACACACACCTAAGCCCAAGGAAGGTGAGGTGCTGGTGGGAAAGCATAGAAACCAGGCCATTCAGCAGACCTGGAGAAGGGCAGTGTTCATCAAAGTGAGGCCTGGGCTGCGTGACGTCAGAAGGATGGAACAATCAGATGCAACGGGCAGTTCTGGACTAGGTCCCTCAGGACAAACCAGATGGAAGAGACTTTGTAGGACAACTGCTAAAATTTGAGTATGGACAATTAAGTTGATGAAAATATGTTGCCAGGGAAAAGCACAGGCTGTACGGACCAAAACAGACACCATATACCATTAAAATGTCATTTGGGTAAAAAACATGCATATTTAGACAAAAAGATCTGGAAGGATGTACATCATTGGTCATTTACGGGAAGGAAAATATTTTTAATAGTTTTGCCTCTGTATTTCCTAATTTTCTAAAATGTATTGCATGTTGCTCTGTAATAGCTTTTTTTTTTTAAATTTTAAAATAACATGAAACATACAAAACCCACAAAGGCACCCAAGGAGATGAGCTAATTTCAATGTCCGAAGAAGACTGAGGAGATGTGATCATGTCTATACAGTAACAGAAGTACCCGCCACCACTTTAGAGTATATAAGTTAGCATCACCTGGGGAAAGATGACAAGCACGAGCCCTCGCGCCCAGCCAGATCTCTGAGGCAAAACCTCCAGCTATATCTTAAATATCTGCATTTCCTACCAGGTCCCCAAATAACCTGATACACAACACCTTGACCTTTGAGAACCCCACTCCAGACTTTGGGTTCCATGACACACACAATCTCCTACGACAAACTACAAGAGATATCTGTCACCACTGTTCTCTGGCTACTTGGGACAGTGAGGGAGAACCGCAGAGACTGCATGGACAGAACAGAGGCTAAAAGTCTAATGTTAAGTTCAAGGCTGAGGGCCCACTCCTGGTCACAGTGAGTGAGAGCAACCTTCCTATTCTCTAACCTGGTGACTGTACTTCTAGGAATCTATCATTTTAAAAAGTCTAAAACAGGAGTTCCCATCTTGGCGCAGCAGAAATGAATCTGACTAGGAACCATGAGGTTGCAGGTTCAATCCCTGACCTCGCTCAGTGGGTTAAGGGTCCAGCGTTGCTGTGAGCTGTGGTGTAGGTTGCAGACGCGGCTCGATCTGGTGTTGCTGTGGCTCTGGCGTAGGCCAGCTGCTACAGCTCCAATTAAACCCCTAGCCTGGGAACTTCCGTATGCCGTGGGTGCAGTCCTAAAAAGACAAAAGACCAAAACAAAAAACCCCACAAAGATAAGGCTAACCTGCTCTCAACAAAACCACAAAAGTTAAAGATCTAGCAATAGAATACCACGAACATCACTGAATTCACGGACAGCAAGCTGCAGAGCTGGAGTGCTGGATTTAGCACTGTAGTGTGGTGAAGAGCATCTGGCACAGGGTAGGAACAACAATGAGCCTAAATGGGAGTGCAGGAAATGGGCAGAGGCTACTGCCACGCAAGAAAGCAGGACATACAAGAAAGCCTGCCCAGAAGACCCACAGGAACCTTATGAGCAAGTGTTGGGTGACTGATGCTGCTGTGGTTAACTGTGTGTGTGTCTTGCAAGCCTCCATCCTGGACCAGGTGTCCATGGGCCCCCCATACCTTGACTTGAGAAATCTCTTTCTGGGGAGCAGAGAGCTTCTTGCTAATTCTGCCCTTGGCTTTTAACTCTTCCACTGTCTTGTAAGAGTATTTGGGCTTCTTCTTGCTTCCGCTGGGGTCTTTCCTCCACTGGCTCAGCTCCTTCTGAAATTCCTGAATCAAGAATATAACATAGTCCTTCACAACAAGAAAGGGCCACTTCTTCCCGCAAGTGGGGACACTGAGGCTTTCAGAACACCATGCTAAGGACCGTCCCTCCATAACACTAAGACCATCCAAAGACACTGCTTAATGCCCACTCCCTGCCTTACAAATACTGAGGCTCAGACCCCTTCCCCACATAGCCAACCTACTTTCTTCTGAGTACTTCCTGGCACAACTGCTCTTTCTAACCACACCGTGGTTACTTTTTTACTGCTCCCTGTCCACCAGGCTCCACGCCTGGTCACGGCAGGACACCAGCCTTCAGCAGTGTCTGGCACCTGCTGTGCAAGCAACCCCTAAACACTGGTGAGGGAACAAATGAGCAAACAACAGTCCCAAGAGGCAGAGACAGAATCCAGCCCATCTCTTGACTCACCTCCTCAGCTTCTTCCTCAGAGTCAACCACGGGGAAGTCCTGCAGGGACTGGGTGGTGCGCTCTGAGCCATATGCCCCCACCGCGCCTTTCCCCTTTCTCTGCTTGGCTTCAATTGGGTTAATGATACCTGGCAAGTTGCAGCAAAAGACAGACTTCAGATCACAGCTGTTCTTGTGAGTGAGCCACTCAGGGAGACCACACTCCTGGTCCTCACACACAGTAACATGCTACCCAGGAAGGAAACATGCTTCTGCCCTCACGACACCGTTTGGCTCCTGTGTGGCCAGAAGCTTCTGAGCGTGTGTGCTGCCACAGAACAGTGTGCTGATATTGTTTGTATCCTAAATACAGACTTCCATTTCTACTTGGATTGTTGGGTTTTTTTTAGTGGACAGGAATATTTTATAACTGGGATCTCCGGCATATTAGATTCTATACTCTGCTCATTTGGAAGCCCATTAATTCAGATATTATATTGATTCTGACTGAAGTAAGGTGAAGCTGCCATTTAATATGAAACTCCACCTATTTTACTTAGGAGTTCATATCTCCTATGAGCTATAACAAGTTTAAGCCTGGAAAATAAGTATTTTTCTTGAAAAAGTTTACAAACAGGACTGCATTTCAGTGAAGAATTGCCACACCCCAGACTTCCTACCAGGCCCCTTCCAGCTAGTACTGTTGAAATCCCAATTAGCACACTTCCCTCACTCCCATGCCACTGCCACTCAAGTCCATGGATTCTTCATACAGCTGATGTTTTCAACACACAATCCATATCTAACTTTAATAATACCTAGGGACTGAATCTGAATTACAGAGACTACTACTGATGACATCCCATTGGTGAGTGTTGTAAAACAAAAGGCAACACCTGATGTTTTACTGATATTCCTGAAGGACAGGTAACTGGCTTTTTGCAAAACTAAAAAATAGTTACCTGTCCTGCCCCCTCCTGAGCAAGAGTCCAAACTCATATGCCTTTAGGGTCCAGGGAACATTAATATGAACAGGGAAAGTGGGCTGGAGTAAAAGGGGAGTGTGGAGGCAGCTTCCAGGAGAAGGCCTTGGGTGCTGACTGGGACAGCAAGGACTCAGCTAAACCAGTCACTGCCAGGCAACTCTAGAATGGAAGTGAAACTGTCTGCTTTTTAAATATTGGCAACCAGTTTGATTTTTTAGAAACACTGGGCAGGCTAGAAAGAAGCCTGTTCTCAGCCTGTCAGCCTGATTTAAACCCTAACCTCTCCCTCCTGCCGAAACAAGTATTTTATGTAACTTGAGTTCTGATAAAGCATGAAGCATAGAGCACAGCATCTGTGCTGGCAGAACAGGCTGCAGGGTCCCAGCCCTCCGAACAGTGAAAAAGCAGAGAAGAGGAGGCCACTGCCCTCCCTGCTCTTCCCACCTCTGCCTGATGGCAAGTGCAAGACTGTGGGATGGGACTGCCACACCTTGTGCATTCTTCCCAAGGCCCCTTCCAGGGACATAGCCCATCTTCTGAAGCAGCTTCTGTCCAATTCCTTTTGTGTGTCTTTCCCAGCTGCCAAAATCCATGAACGACTTGGTTCCTCCTGCAAAACCTTTCTGACTGGGTTTAAAATTACCACCCTGAAAAGGAGAAAAATCAAAGTTTAGTTAATAGAAAAAGAAGAAAAACGTAATAAAGCAAGCTTAGCTGATGGGAGCATGACCTGGCAGTCACAGAGCATTATGAAAAATATCTCACCAATCAAACCTACCTCTGATGCATCTCAGGGAATAGAAGAGACTGCACTGCACACATCACCCCTCAGGGAGATGCACTACCACAGGGAGACCCACACAATCCCCCCCCCCACCAATTGTGAGCAGATGCTTGCGCCACAAAGATGCTGCAGGGATATTACTAAAGTCACAACACGTCAATAAGGAGGCTACCGTTTTTAACTTCTTTGGTCCGAAATCCTTAGGAAATTCATCCTGCTTAACAGGTTTCTCTTCATCATCAGAATCTTCCAGCTCCGCCTCCTCTGCTGCCCCTTTCTTTAGCCCAGCACTGATGAAGTTGACTGGTGCCGAGTAGTCACGAGCCCTGCAGGTAAACACAAGGCCCCACAGCCCATAGGGTCATTAAGAACTCTCCTGCAACCATCCCATGTAGAAACCTTGCTGGCCAGAGAGTTCCTTAGAGTTGACCTTGTGGGATCCATTTTATTTTTTATTTTTTGTTTTTGAGGGCTGTACCTGTGGGATATGGAAGTTCCCAGGCTAGAGGGTTCAACTGGAGCTGTATCTGCAGGCCTACTCAACAACCACAGCAACGCCGGATCTGAGCCACGTCTGCGACCTACACCACAGCTCATGGCAGTGCCAGATCCTTAACCTACTAAGTGAGGCCAGGGATCGAACCCTCGTCCTCATGGATACTAGTCATGTTCACTACCAGTGAATCACAACAGAAGCTCTTCCTTTTACGTTTTTAAAATTAACTTACTTTAAAAAGCATTTACACCAAAACCAGAAAAAAGAGAAAATTACAGGCCAATATCTTTCATGAATATACAGAAATTCTCAAGAAAATATCAGCAAGCCAAATCCAACAAGACATCAAAAAAAAAATCACACATTATAACCAAATGGGATTCACCCCAAGTTTATAAGGATGGTTCGCCGTGCACAAATCAATGTGATACACCACATCAACAACAAAAAAGACAATAACCACATGATCATCTCAATAGGTGCAGAAAAAGCATTTGACAAAATTCAACATCCATTCATGTTAAAAACTCTTACCAAATCAAGTATAGAGGGAACACATCTCAACACAGTAAAAGCCATCCATGACAAACCCACAGCCAGAATGATACTCAATGGCGAAAAGCTGAAAGCCTTTCCACTAAAATCTGGAATAAGACAAGGATGTCCACGCTCACCAATTTTATTTAACATAGTATTGGAAGGCCTAGCCACAGCAATCAGACAGACAAAAGAAATAAAAAGTATCCAAAAAAAAGAAGAGGTAAAATTGTCACTCTATGCAGATGACGTGATAGTATATATAGAAAACCTTAAGGATGCCACACAAAAATTACTCAAACTGATCAACAAATTCAGCAAAAATTCAAGGATACAAGATTAATGTTCAAAAATCAGTTGCACTTCCGTATACTAAGGATTAAGTATTAGAAAAGGAATATAAAAATACAATATTTTTAAATGGCACTCAAAAAAAATTAAATACCTAGGAATAAACCTGACCAAGGAGGTGGAAGACTTATATGCTGAGAACTATAAAACATTAATCATGGAGGAGTTTCCATTTTGACACAGGGGAAACAAATCCAACTAGGAACAATGAGGTTGCAGGTTCGATCCCTGGCCTTACTAAGTGGGTTAAGGATCTGGTCTTGCCATGAGCTGTGGTGTGGGTCAACAGATGCGGATCTGATGTTGCTGTGATTTGACCCCTAGCCTGGGAACTTCCATAGGCCACAAGTGTGGCCCTAAAAAGCATAAAAAAAAAAAGAAAGAAAGAAATTAACCACAGAAATTCAAAGAAATGGAAAGATATTTCATGCTCCTCGATTGGGAGAATTAATATCATTAAAATGGCCACATTACCCAAAGCACTCTACAGATTCAATGCAATCCCTATCGAATTACCCATGACATTTTTCACAGAACTAGAACAAACAATCCAAAAATGTATATGGAACCATAAAAGACCCAGAATTGCCAAGGAAATCCTGAAGAACAAAAACCAAGCAGGAGGCATAACTTTCCCAGACTTCAGACAATACTACAAAGCTACAGTAATCAACACAGTATGGTACTGGTACGAAAACAGACATACAGATCAATGGAACAGAATACAGAACCCAGAAATAAATCTGGACATGTGGTCAATTAACCTTTGACAAAGGAGGCAAGACTATAAAATGAGAAAAAGACAGTCTCTTCAGGAAGTGGTGCTGGGAAAAATGGACAGTAAATGAAACTAGAACACATCCTCATACCATACACAAAAATAAACTCAAAATAGCTTAAAGACTTAAACATAAGACACCATCAAACTCCTAGAAGAGAACATAGCAAAACATTCTCTGACATCAATGGTACAAATGTTTTCCAAAGTCAGTCTCCAAAGATAACAGAAATAAAAACAAAAATAAACCAATGGGACCTAATCAAGCTGACAAGCTTTTGCACACCAAAGGAAACCATAAAAAAAGCAAAAAGACAAACTACAGAATGGTAGGAAATGGTTTCAAATGATGCAACGCTTAATTTCCAAAATACACACAACTCATACAACTCAACAGCAAAAAAAAAAAAAAAAAAGCTCATCAATAATTATTCAATAGGAGTTCCCGTTGTGGCGCAGTGGTTAACGAATCCGACTAGGAACCATGAGGTTGCGGGTTCAGTCCCTGCCCTTGCTCAGTGGGTTAATGATCCGGCATTGCCATGAGTTGTGGTGTAGGTTGCAGACGCAGCTCGGATCCTGCGTTGCTGTGGCTCTGGCGTAGGCCAGTGGCTCCAGCTCCGATTGGACCCCTAGCCTGGGAACCTCCATATTCCGAGGGTGCGGCCCAAGAAATAGCAACAACAACAACAACAACAACAAAATTATTCAATAAATGCAAATCAAAACTACAATGTGGTACAACTGCACACTTGTCAGAATGGCATCACAAATGCTGGAGAGGGTGTGGAGAAAAGGGAACCCTCCTACACTGTTGGTGGGAATGTAAACTGGTCCCACCACCATGGAAAACAGTATGGAGGTACAGCAGAAAACTAAATATAGAACTACCAGATGATCTAGCAGTCCCACTCCTGGGCATATATCCAGACAAAGATTTCAAGGAAAATGATACACGCACTCCTATGTTCATTGCAGTACTAGTCATAATAGTCAAGACATAGAAACAACCTAAATGTCCTGCAACAGGGGAATAGATTAAGAAGATGTGGTACACATGCACAATGGAATACCACTCAGTGATAAAAAAAGAACAAAATAATGCCATTTGCAGCAATGTGGATGGAACTAGAGACTCTCATACTAATCGTATCAAATGAAGCAGGTCAGAAAGAGAGAAATACCATATGATTTCACTTATATCTGGAATCTAACATGTGGCACAAATGAACCTACCTACAGAAAAGAAACAAATTCATGGAAAAGACTTGTGGTTGCCAAGGGGGAGGAGGTTGGGGCAAGGGTGGAGTGAGAGGCTGGGGTTAGCAAATGCAGCTATTATACATGGAGAGGATAAACAAGGTCCTGTACAGCACAGAGAACCATATTCAGTGTCCTATGATAAACCAATTAACACAACATTGTAAATCAAATATACTCCAATTAAAAAAAATTTTCTTCTGGCCATGCCTGTAGCATGTTAATGTTCCCAGGCCTGTGATCAAACCCATGCCAGAGTAGCAACCCAAGGCACTGCAGTGACAATGGCAGATCCTCAGCCTGCTGTGCCTCAAGGGAACTCAAAAATTTTTTTTCTTTTAAAAATAAACACAAGGAGTTCCCACTGTAAGCACAATGGGATCACTGTTGTCTCTGGAGCACTGCAATGCAGGTTTGATCCCTAGCCCAGCATAGGGGGTTAAGGGCCCAGCATGGCTGCAGCAACGACATAGGTTACAAGTGTGGCTCCAATCTGATCCCTGGCCTGGTAACTCCTTCTGACGTGAGGTGGCCAAAAAAGGAAAAAGAAAAACAAAGCATTTGTTTCAGACACTATTTCAAGCACAAAAATCAAACAAGGAAAGTCCCCAAGAGTATTGCAAAATAAGGTGATGCTTTATAAAATGACTAACCTCGTAAAGAAACCTCTCCATGGCAGCAATAAAACTAAGAGAATATTCTCCTAGAGGTGCAATATAAGAGCCCAAATGTAGAGTAAGGTCCAGATTCTAACAGTTTAGCTGTATGACTTTTGGCTGGAGTTTTTTTCTTTCCTTTTTTTGGCCATGGCAGAAACATATAGAAGTTCCCAGGCCAGAGACT
The DNA here is from genome assembly GCF_016906955.1 of Phacochoerus africanus. Taxonomy (NCBI): domain Eukaryota; kingdom Metazoa; phylum Chordata; class Mammalia; order Artiodactyla; family Suidae; genus Phacochoerus; species Phacochoerus africanus. Next base: position 44,225,022 of record NC_062558.1, read on the forward strand.
GAAACCATGCCACAGCAGTGACAATGCCATATAATTAACTGTTAGGCCACCAGGCAACTCCTGGCCACAGTTTCTTAATCTGTAAAATGGGATGATAATAATGGCACCTTTGTCTTGTACGCAGGGTAATAGAGACCAGGCCTGAACAAGGAAGCAGTGAAGGCCATTACTATCTTATAGACATAAAATTCTTGATCCCTGATCTAGTCATCATTCACTTTAGATTTCTTACAGATGAGAAGAGGTCGCACTGATTTCTGCTCTTTCTCCCAACCTCCTTTTTTCTGTTGGTTTGTTTTTTTCTTTCTATAGCGACACCTGTGGCATATGGAAGTTCCCAGGCTAGGTCAGATTGGAGCTGAGCTGCCAGCCTACACCACAGCCACCGCCACGCTGGATCTCTAACCCCATGAGCAAGGACAGGGATCAAACCCACATCCTCAGGGACACTAGGTTGTGTTCTTAACCCGCTGAACCACAGTGGGAACTCCCCCCCAGCCTCCTTTGTCAAAAATGTACAATTGCAATGGGCTGGAGCCTCCAGGCCTCAGGTGGGGACAGAAAGACAAAGCCAAACCTGCTACACACTCTGGTCAGGCAAGCTGCAGCCAACACAGGCAACTCCACACTGAGGAGGGGGCTTTCAGTCCCAGTCCTCATCCCCTGCCACCAGCCCAGCCCTGGTCTCTACCACTGCCTGGCCCGGGCCTCCTCACAGAGCCCCCTCTTCCACTGTGGCTCAACCCCGAGCCTGCACCTGAGCAAAAGGATCTTCAAACACGCCCCCTCCCCGCATGTCACACCCTCTCCACACAGACCCAAGGCCTCTTTCTCAGGTGACACCCCTTCCCTCTCCCCACTCCAGCTCACAACGTCTCATGTCCTCTTGGATTCCCTGCTGCCTCCCAGCAAAGGCCTTTGTTTACTGGTGCCGCCCTGATTCTCCATCTTCCCTAACCTCCCAGAATAGGTCAAACACCCTAAAATAGGCCCCCCCTCAGGTCCTCAATCAGTTACAGACTTCCACTTCTGCTGTTGATCAATGCCCGTCTCCAACAACCAGAGTTGCAGCTCCTGGAAAGCAAGGACTGGGCCTAAAGCACAAGGCCTAATACACATAATTGCTCAATTAACACCAACTGATGACCCAGTCAGTGAGAGGCCAGCACCCAAACCTAAAGAGGAACGGGCTCCCTGGCTGATGATGCAGCTAAGGGACTCAGTGGGGCTAGGAGAGACAGATGCTTAGTGGGGTAGTTCCCCAACTCCTGGGGAAGCAGCCCATGCCAGCCATACCGTTTGCCTCCAAAGCTGGGCCTCTCTTCATCTGAGTCACGCTCTGCCCACACTCCGTAGGTGGCCTCTTCCTTGGTCTGCCAGTGGCGCTGCCGGTTAGGGTTGAATTCATTCTGGAGATCCCAGTCGGTGATCTCAAAGTTCTCCCGCTCATCCTCGTCATCATCCATGTGGCCTTCTCCGTCTCGGTACAAGTGGGATAGGGACATGACCTGTCACTAAAGGAAGGGATGAAAAAGTATAGTCTGTGACAAGTCCTGCGAGCAGCAGCAGAAGGCTTCCCTGTGAGTCCCTACTCCCTGCTGCCTTCAGAACTTCCTCCAAACTCCAAGTTCACCAAAATTGTTGTTACAATTCAATAAAGCAGACACTAAATCCTTTCAAAAAACAATATGTACTAAGACAGGTGGAACAAAATAGTCCCAACAGCCATGTGATTTTTTTTAAGTATTTCATTTTATTTTTTTAATTTTTTACATTTTTTTGCCATTTCTTGGGCCACTTCTGCAGTGTATGGAAGTTCCCAGGCTAGGGGTCAAATTGGAGCTGTAGCCACCGGCCTACTCCACAGTCACAGTAACTTGGGATCCGAGCTGCGTCTGCACCATATACACAACAGCTCACAGCAACGCCGGATCCTTAACCCACTGAGCAAGGCCAGGGATCGAACCCGCAACCTCATGGTTCCTAGTCAGATTAGATAACCACTGAGCCAAGACAGGAACTCCCAGTCCATGTGATTCTTAAGCATGTTATTTCCTTGTCCTAGTCAATGTTGTAAAATATCAATTGTATACACTCACATACACACAAACCATATAAAAAGAACTAAGTATGCTATCCTATGTACTGTTGCCTCAGAAATTGGATAGACATTTTACCGGATCCCAGATTTTTATTATTTTTCCTATGTTGGGTAAAGAGTTTTATCTAAACCTTTGACAGTCACAGCAAAGTGATCTTTTTATGAAATGGTTTCTGAATACATTACTTGATGAGACTCTTAGACTTAATTTTCCTCCCCAAACAGGAACTTCTCCTGAGGAGCTAGAAGGCAGTAATTACAAACACTACCTTAACAGTCGGACTAGCTGTGAATTAGAAAACAAAATTCAATACATGGTAGCTGGGTGATGAGATTCAGCTGTCTCTTGAACAGTTAAACTACAGTACCAACCTTAGAGAATGCTTATGATGCAGATTCAATGAGATGGGGCCTAAAAAAACAGCTCACAATAAGGGTTCCAGAAACAGCTGTTACTGTAATCCCATGATTAGGTTCATTGCCCTTCCTGTTATTGAATTAGGGAATGAACCTCACAAAGTGATTGTGAAACCAGGTGCTAAAATCACAGCCTGAGTTCAACCCCCCTCTCTACCAGGTACTCAGTGTATGAGTATTAGATGAAGTGCCAAGCACGAGTCCCCACACAGTCATACATTCAATAGGACGGCAGTGATTCCTGTCTAGCAGCCACGGAAAGCAGCCTTCAAGGAAAGGGAGCTCGCTACTTCCACAGGCAGTGTCAAACTCTGGTCAGCTCTGTTACAAAGTTTCCCCTGCTCATTCTACTCAAAGGTGCACTGGTTGGGTGCTGCCGGTCCTAACCTCACCCAGGCGCTCAAAAAAGGTAAATATTCTCAGAGGAAGCGGGAGTCCCTCATACACGGGAGTCACTAACAACACTGCTTCCCTGGGCCCAGAGCATGGTAATAACCACAGTTGTCACCAGTAAGAGAGACCTCGGTAGGTGCTAGGTACTTGCTGGACGCTTCAGGCCAATAATCTAATGTAAACATCAAGACATCTGGAGAGAGAGATACTACTAGCGCCTCCAAAGCTTAAGTAAAACGAAGCAGAGAATTTAAACAACTTGCTCTAGGTTCTCGGCTGGCAAGGCTCGAAACCAGGTGGGCCTGAAACTAGGTGGGCCTAAAGCCAGGGCTCCAGGGTCCAGCTGCCTTGCAACCCAGGCCTCACGGTGGAGGCTCCGTACCTAACTTTGCCCAAGCCCCCAACTGCCCGGTGACCCGGAGCGGCTCCTCTTCTCCCCGCCTCCGCAGAGCTGTCTGCGAAAGTGAAGCGCAACGGGCAAGGCCAAGGCCCACTTCCCGGAGCCACCACTCCCACCGGCGCGAACTCCCTCCGGCGCTCCCCTGCCCGCTTCCAAGCCCCGCTCACCTCTCCAGTGCCCGGTGTTACGAATACAGCCTCCAGCTCCGCAAAAGAAGCGCGCCGCTCGGGGGCGGAACCCGGATGTGCCGCGACCGGCGCACCGGAAATGTCGTTACTCGAAGGCGGAAATGGTGTGTAGGTTGCCATGGCAGCAAGGGAACGCTACGGACGCCTTTGGCTCTAAAGCGGCTGAGCTGTTAGGATTTTTGGGGCCCGGAATGGCTGAGGACTAATTCGTCTGCCCCACCCCCACCCCACCCCCCCGCTTCGTGGCGACTTCCAGCCTGTGACGACTGGTGTGGACGTCATCGAGTCACCCTGGCCTAGAGAGACCCCTTTGCCAGCCTGACGTTCTAAATCTGCAAAATGGGGATATAGGACAAGCTCAAGGAATAGTTGTGTGAGAGACAGTGGGGGGGGCAGGACACGGCATTTAAATAGGAATAATGAATGTCTAGACTACCTCTTGGATATTTAGGTGTTAAGTACAAGCACCGTCTTAGGCACTTTTATAAGTAGTTGTTTTATACAAATGGGCAAACTCTAGAGTTCCCAAGTATTCCCTCCAGGATATCTTTCCATTTTCTTCCTTTCCAACAAGTTGGTAAATAAATCTATTCACGGATCTAATAAAAAGTGTACTGGGTGCCTACACTGCTAGGCTTCTGCGGTCCAAGGAACAAAGGAGAACCAGGCACCCCCAGAGAATCCCTCGCCAGCCCTGGACTCTGTGTCGGCGCACAGGCTCTGGAATTCCAATCTCAACGCTATCACTGAGGAACCGTGGTCGTGGGACAAGGCATTAATTACATCTCTCTAAGCCTCAGTTTTCTCCTCTGCAAAATGGTTTAGCAGTCAATGAAATAAAATATGTTTGCAATTAAAACTGTACCTGGTACATAATAGGTACTTAGGGAGCATTAGCTGTTAATTTTTGCTTGTTTCCTCTTTCTCTGTATGATAAAAAGATCAGGAGGCACTGTTAGAGTATACACAGAGCACTGGATTTGGAGTCAAATCTAAGGAATTCCCATTGTGGCTCAGCAGTTAACCAACCTGACTAGCATCCATGAGGACACGGGTTCAATCCATGGCCTCACTCAGTGGGTTAAGGATCTGGCATTACAGTGAACTGTGGTGTAGGTCACAGACGAGGCTCAGATCCAGCGTTGCTGTGGCTGTGGCATAGGCCGGCCACTACAACTCCAACTGGACCCCTAACCTAGGAACCTCCATATGCCGTGGGTGCAGCCCTAAAAAGACCAAAAAGAAAACAAACAAACAAATGAAAAAAAACTTGGGTCTAAGTTCCCATGGTTTTTAAATGGGATCTTATATAAAGGCAATTACATGCCAGCTTCTTGGGAATGAGGACTGTGACTTAATGGTCCCTGTATCCCCAGTGACATGCCCTGTCCATGTGCCTGATACATAGACATATACTACACACTTTGTACTCAGGAAAGAACCTAGAAAGTGAAGTTTTTGTAGAGAATGCCAGGGAGAGGAAGTCTTACAGAGTGAGAGCAGAGTGAGGGAAAGATGCAGACAAGATAAACTCATTTAGATAAAGCTTAGGCCTGAAAATGTTTATGCATCTGTTTATAGGTCAAAGCAAAAAATAAAAGACCAATTTCTCTTAAGCAATGTCCCAGCTTGAAAGCAGATTTTATGGATCTGCAGTTACTTTGATCTTGAAGGACTGATGCTAGTGTATTTACTTCACCAAATGGATTCGCCACTCCATTCCTGGAGAAGGAATATTTGTGGATGCTTGTGGGGTCATTAAGAGCACAAGCTCTGATCAAGTAACCAGAATGTCATTTGTGTACCCCCAACAATGGGACAAATGGAAATACCTGAGATCTAATCCCAGAGATTGAAGTATTACTCCTGTGATTTCCTAACAAGCTGCAAAACCTGAGTGGAATCACGGGGATATGGAAACAAAGCCAAATAATAAAGGGATTTCTACAGAAGAACTTGTCTGTAACCTTGAAAAGTGCCAAGGTCGTGAAAGTTTAAAAAAAGACCCTAGAGTTGTTCCAAACTGAAGGAGACTAAAGAGACACAACACCTCAATAGAACACATGATTCAAAACTGGGTGTTTTTGCTCTAAAGGAAGTTATTGGGAGTTCCAATGTGAGTCAGTGGGTCTGCTATAGTTCTGCTCACTGCTGTGGTACAGGTTCGATCCTTGGCCCTGGGACTTCCACATGCCACGTGTGCAGCCAAAACCCCCCTAAAAAATAAGAATTCCCCCTGTGGGGCAGGAGGTTAATGATCCAGCATTGTCTCTGAGGCAGTGCAGTTTCAATCCCCAACCAGCACAGTAGGTTAAAGATCTGGTGTTGCTGCAGCTGGGGTATAGGTCACAGCTGTGGCCTGTAAACTTTCACATGCTGTGGGTGCAACCAAAAAAAGAAGAAAAAAAAGAAAGAAATTATTGGGGCAGCTGTTAAAACTTAAATGGGGTCTGAGGTTTTCATGGTAGTGATGTGCCCATATTAATTTCCTGATTTTGATGGTCAACCTGTGGTTACATTGGGAAATGTCTTTGTTGGAAATACTAAACTATTTGGGGGGAGGCAGGTGATAGGGCATCACGTAGGCAACTTAATCTCAAATGATTAAGAGAAAAAAACGTTTTCTCTGTGTACTTAGAAATTTTTTATTTTTTTTTTTATTTTTGTCTTTTTGCCATTTCTTGGGATGCTCCCGCGGCATATGGAGGTTCCCAGGCTAAGGGTCAAATCGGAGCCATAGCCACTGGCCTACGCCAGAGCCACAGCAATTCCGGGATCCAAGCCACATCTGCAACCTACACCACAGCTCACGGCAATGCCGGATCCTTAACCCACTGAGCAAGGCCAGGGATTGAACCCGCAACCTCATGGTTCCTAGTTGGATTTGTTAACCACTGAGCCATGACAGGAACTCCTAGAATTTTTTTTTTTTAATGAAAGTTCTGGAGTAAAATTTCAAGAAACCAAATCTCAGAGTTCCCTCATGGCTGTGGGTTAAGGATCCAGTGTTGTCACTGTTTTCTGGGCCCAGAACTTGCACAAGCCATGAGCATGACCAAAACAAACCAACCAAAAACCCCCCAAATATCCAGTTTCTAGATGTGGAACCTGGGGCACGTTGTTTCACTACTCTAAACCTCAGATTTCCTATCTCTAAAATGGGGGTAAAGACAGTACTACTCGAAAAGCGTTTCCAGGACAAAAAAAATGCGGGGGGGGGGGGAGGCTAAATTAATTCCTGGGATAGTTAAGATTTTCAACAGTTGTGGTCACTTTCATTTAAAAGATCCAATCTCATATCTGCATGGGCAGTCAGATCAGTGGTTTGTCCAGAATTTTTTTTTTTTTTTGTCTTTTTAGGGCCACACCTGTGGCATATGGAGGTTCCCAGGCCAGGGGTCTAATTGGAGCTGCATCTGTGACCTACACCACAGCTCATGGCAACGCCGGATCCTTAACACCCTAAGTGAGGCCAGGGATTGAACCCAAAACCTCATGGTTCCTAGTTGGATTCATTTCCGTTGTGCCACTACAGGAACTCCTTTCCAGATTTTTAGATTCAAATTCAGAGCGTCAGGAAAAACAAGAGAGGCAGCCAGAGGTTTAATTTCAGGATTTCATATGCAGCCTGGCCTCCTGTCACTGCCCAGATAAACCCTTGACTTGGGACTCAGGGACATCTAGGAATGTGTCTAGGTTCCCAATGAGGTGCTGAGACACGTAGCCTCCCCAGGAGGGGTTGCCAGGCAACAAGACTCCTCAGCAGCATCCTGGAGGCCCCTGGGCACTCATTGGTCCCCCACATCCTTTTTTCTTTTTGCTTTTTTAGGGCCGCACCTGTGGCATTTGGAGGTTCCCAGGCTAAGAGTTGAATTGGAGCTACAGCCGCAGGCTTACGCCATAGCCACAGCAACACCAGATCCGAGCTGCATCTGTGACCTATGCTGCAGCTTGGGGGCAATGCCCCATCCTTAACCCACTGAGGGAGGCCAGGGATTGAACCTGTATCCTCATGGATACTAGTTGGGTTCTTAAGCCGCTGAGCCACCATGGGAACTCCCCATCCCTCCCTTTTCACAGGAGAGGCATCAGAGGAAGCCGTGTCACCAGGGAGGTGCCAGGGTCACACAAAGTTTAAAGGCAGAATCAGGCCACTACTTTCTCTGCTATATAGTACATGCCTCCCCCCCTCCACCACCCCCCAACACACCCACAATTACTGTCCACTTATTTGAGCTAATACTTACAGAGTGACTCTGGTCTGTTCAGGGTCCCAAAACCTCCACACATATCATCTGTTGGATTCCGCAACCTTCCAAGGTAGTTTCTATTACCACCTGGATCCACACTCCTCACCACCCCTTAGGCACCTCATGCCCCATAGCACTGGCTCCAAATTGCCTCTAGAAGATGTGGGGGGGAAAATCCTTGCTTGCTGACAACTTAAAATAGGTTGGTTCCATAGAAACAATCTGCAAGTGGCATTTCAAAGATGATATATTTAATGTCTAGCACAAGTACCTTTTCTGGGACACTGACATTATACAGTTGCACATGGCTTAGTCTTATTTTGAGACTTGTCACAAAAATATATATCATGTCCTGAACTTGGCAGAACTGAAAACCCCAGATCGGCTGAGATTAGCAAAATTTGGTTTCCTTTTAAATGTTTCTTACAGATGGTTTCTACCCCACTTATCTTTCAAGATTTTGTGAACACTCTCCTTATAGAGAAAGCTGGGACATGAGGTTCTGCAGGCCTGAGGCATTATCTGTAAAGCCAGCATCCTCAAAAGCACACAGGTGAAGAGAGGAACTGCAGCCTTCATCTTTCATTCATTCATTCACAAATATTTAATGAGTTCCTATGTAACACCTATTGCAGTGTAATAAATACCTTCAAACTGAGTGTCTAGAAACAACTGTGAACTTTATCTCACACAATTTCTATGGGTAGGAATTCAAGAGTGACTTAGAACGGTGTTTCTGACTCAGAGGGGTCTCTCCTGGGGTTGCAATCAAAGTGTCAGCTGGGACTGCAGTAACCTGCAGGCTGGCAGGGGCTGGACGGTCAACTTCCAAGGTGACTGACTTACGTGGCTGGCAGGCTGGTACTGGCTGTTGGCAGGAGGCTTCGGTTCCTTGTCTGGTGAGCGTAGGGTTGCCAAGTGTCCACATGACATAAGGACCAGCCCCTTCCAGAATGAGTGAACCAGGAGAGAAGAAGGCAAAAGCCACCAGATCTTTTATAATCTAGTCTTGGATGTAACACACTGTCATCTCCCTGACAGGTTCCTGGTTGTATGGTCAGCCCTATTTAGGATGACCAGATTTAGCAAATAAAAATACAAGAAGTCCAGTTAAATTTGAGTTTCAGATAAAAAAACGAATAGATTTTTAGTGCAAGTATGTCCCGTGAAATACTCTAAGATACTAACAAAAAGGCATTCATTATTTTTACCCAATGGAAATTTTACCATCCATCCTGAATTCTTCTAGAACGCTTCCCTATGCACTGTAGAAAAGGTCAAGAGAAGTTCCCATTGTGGCTCAGCGGGTTAAGAACTCAACATAGTGTTTGTGAGGATGCAGGTTCAATCGTGGCCCAGTTCAGTGGGCTAAGGGTCTGGCATTGCTGTGAGCTGCAGTGTAAGTCACAGATGCAGCTCAGATCTGGCGTTGCTGTGGCTGTGGCATAGGCCAGCAGCTGTAACTTCAATTCGACTTCTAGACTGGGAACTTTCATATGCCAGAGGTGTGCTCCTAAAAGGAAAAAACAAACAAAAAATAGAATAACCCAGACTTGTGAACACCGAAGCTGGAGAAGGGCCACGTGGTCAAGACCAAGCCCTGGTGAGCGCAGTGGGGATTAGGCCTGAAGAAATCACATTTCACTTAATTATCCTGAGAAGTGCTTGTTTAGAACCGAGAAGGAAGACAGGGGTTAAGAGAGGTCCTCCTGGTTCTAGGCCAGGACTGGGGCTTGGGGAGACCTGGAGGAGCTCCATCAGTGGGAAGGACCATTTCTGATGCCAAGATGAAGCTGGGAAACCCTCAAAGAAGCTTGTGTTTTTAATGACCTTGCCTTTGGGGGGAACCGAAATCACTGTAACTTAAAGAATAAAGGAAATCAAAGAAAGGGAATTTTCTAATGACATCAACATTTCCCAGAGAGAAATTTCTTAATTTATTTGATGAATTCATACATTGTCTAATGACTTGCAGGCAAGGCTGGTATATTGGTTGTTAAGACAGATTGTCACTTCCCAAAAATGGTTGCGACAATCTCTCTCAACCACATGTCCCTCTGTATGGTGTCTTGCCACTCCACCATCAAGAGGAGGAGTCTGTTTCTGGACTTCCCTGACTGTGGAGGGCCCTATGGCTACTGTGACAAACTGAGCGGAAGTGACACTGCACCAGTTCCAGACATATCCCCTGTGTGGCATTTGCTCTGGGGAAGCCAGCTACCATATAAGAGGTCTGTCCATCCTGGGACTGCCATGCCATGGGGAAGCTCAGGCTCACCAGGTGGACAGGCCACATGATAGCAACGCCAGGAAACACCTCAAGATGCTCCAACCATCCTAGCCCAGGCATCAGACACATGAATGAAGAAGCCTTTTTTTTTTTTTTCCTTTTTCTAGGGCTGCTTCCCATGGAATATGGAGGTTTCCAGGCTAGGGGTCTAATTAGAGCTGTAGCTGCTGGCCTACACCAGAGCCACAGTAATGTGGGGATCCAAGCCTCATTTGCAACCTACACCACAGCTCATGGCAACACCGGATCCTTAACCCACTGAGCAAGGCCAGGGATCGAACCCGCAACCTCATGTTTCCTAGTCAGATTCGTTAGCCACTGCACCACGATGGGAACTCCTGAAGAAGTCTTCAGTGGAGAGAAACCCAGCCACCGTCTGATGGTGAGAACCACCTGGACTGCTCTAGTTAAATTCCCACAACTGAGAGACGTGATGATAAATGGTTAAGTCACCAAGTTGGCAGCTGGTAGATGATGCCACAGTAGATAGGTGGAACCGTGAATGAGGCTGGATGTGTCTTCTGCTTCCCCTTGAGGGGTGAGCTTCCTGTGTCCATGACTCCATCAACTGCCCACCCCACTGCTGTCTCAAGACCAGAAAAGACAAGAGGTGCCTCACACTGTGGTCTCATTGCACGAGGCACCACTGCCAATGTCACCCACTAGCCTCTAAACCCAGGAAGTTCTAACTTGCCCATTTTATAGATGAGGAAACAGAGGTTCAAGACACAGCTGCTATGTTGGCCTGATGAGCCAAATCCACTCCTCATGCCACCGTGAGCCACTGCCTCCCAAAGCCTCATTACTGCCTGAGGCTAAGGGAGAGGAGTGTGGGTAAAGCGTTTAACCCTTGAAGATAGGAAACTGCTCTGAGCCCAGCTGCTCCCCAAGCCCTTGGGGGCTGTGCAGTCAAGGACAAACCTGGCAGGCTTGGAGAGGTCAAACCCTGCACATGCCAAAGAAAGGACTGGCGCTTGACCAGCTCCTGGGAGCTCACCTCTGAGCCCTGGGGATGTCCTCACTAAAGGAACATCTTTGAATACCTAAGACTCTGGACCACACCAGGCCAGATGTTCTACATTAACAATGCAATTCATGGGGGCCTTAGGTCACGTTGTATCATTTGACCCTGAAGGGGCTGAAGACTGAGTAAGGTCAGTCACTGGGTGGCCCCACACCTTCGTGACTGATAAGGAGTCCTGGATGCTGAGGTGAGCCTTCCTCTGTGTCACAGCCCACCATTGGTGGGAAAATTAAGCACGTCCATAAGTCTATCCTTGGGAGAGGACATGTGGGAGTTTGTGCCTGGGCTCTCCTGAACTCTGCGCCTTTGTCCCTTGCAAAGTTTAATCTGTCTCCTTTTGCTGTAATAAACCATAACCGTGAGTCCAACAGGTTTTCTGAGTTCCGTGAGTCCTTTTAGCAAATTACCGAATCCGAAGGTAGCCCCGGGGATCTGACACCAGAGTTCAGCCATGCCCTGTGTGGACCATATTCTCCAGCCTTTGTTCATCCTCAATCCACCAGATAACACTTGACACGAAAGAAGCGTATCTATTCACTCCGTAAAGTAAGGCACAGACAAATGAATCCCTGTTTGGTTTATTCGAATTTTTTTTTTCCCTCTGTGAAACTGAGTAGAGCTGAGAAGGAATCAAAGAAAACCTCATATATTAAATTCTTAAATAGATTCTTTGAATTCAAAAGTAAGGGTCAACAGGAGAGGCACAGGTGGTGGGCCCTGTCCCAGCAAACAAAGCCACTGAGGCAATCCTGAAAATTAAGGAAGATGGCAAATCGATCCCTCAAAAGAAAGTTCTCAGGGGGGAAAATATAAAATACCCAAGTTTCAAAAGCCAGACTACTTCCACACTCTTGGTTCTCTACCCCAGACTGTCCTAAGATAGAGTGTTTCAAGGTAAGTTTTTGACGATTCAGCTTTTGCAAACATATGCAAATATGATCCTCATGGGCAGTCCTGTTTTGGCCATTAATAGCAAGCAATATGCTTGGATTAGAGGTCCGATTTCCACTCCAATGCAAAGTTTCTTCTCTCTTGGCAACAAAGCCATTTGCAGAGATCTGAAAGGGGAGAAAATGGGGTGTTAGGCCCGGAGTCGTGATTCTGAAATAGATCTTTTATATTTATATGTGTGATTGCAGGATGGATGGTCTGCATGCATTCGTATAAGCATGCAAGATTTTCTATAGCATCCCAGACAGCTGGAGAGAATTTATTTATTTATTTATTTATTTATTTATTGGTCTTTTTGTCTTTTTAGGGCCGTGCCTGTGGCATATGGAGGTTCCTAGGCTAGGGGTCTAATAAGAGCTGTAGCTGCTGGCCTACGCCACAGCCACAGCAACCCCAGATCCAAGCCGAGTCTGCGACCTACACCACAGCTCACGGCAATGCCAGATCCTTAACCCACTGAGCAAGGCCAGGGATTGAACCTGCAACCTCATGGTTCCTAGTCGGATTCATTTCTGCTGTGCCATAATGGGAACTCCCAGGGGAGAATTTACATTAAAAAATGTTTCTTGGGGGAGTTCCCATCATGGTGAAGCGAAAACAAATCTGACTAGTAACCATGAGGTTGCAGGTTAGATCCCTGGCCTCACTCAGTGGGTTTAAGGACCTGGCGTTGCCATGAACTGTAGTGTAGGTTGCAGATGTAGCTCGGATTCCATGTTGCTGTGGCTGCGGTATAGACTGGCAGCTGAAGGTCTGATTCGACCTCTAGTCTGGGAATCTCCATATACTGTGGGTTTGGCCCTAAAAAGTAAAAAAAAAAGAAAAAATATTTCTTGGGTTCCTCCCCACATCTCAACCTGCTGCCACTTGATCTCAAAGATGCACTTTTCTGGGTGTTCCCTGGTAGCACACTGGGTTAAGGATCTGGCATTGTCACAGCCGTGGCTTGGAGGTGCTGCTGTGGTGCAGGTTTGATTCCTGATCTGTGAACTTCTGTATGTCATGGGAACAGCCCCCAAAAAAGTGCCAGTGAATTTTTAGAGGCCAAGGAAGGATTAGCATTTGTTCCAGAGACGTTCTCTTCCGGGGACTAACTAAAGCACCTGTGTAAGGTACCCCACATAACAGCAAAAGGAGAAACATATCTGGCTTTTGTCAACGAGAAGGTTCAGGATTCTATGAATGAAACCTGCAGAAAGAGAGTGAGGGGAATCGAGAAACATGGAAAAAGACTACTTTCTTTCTTTTCTTCTTCTTTTTTTTTTAATGGCTACACCCATGGCATATGGAAGTTCCCAGGCCAGGGACTGAATCTGAGCCGCAGCTGTGACCTACACCGAAGCTGCAGCAACATTGGATCCTTTGACCCACTGTGCCACAGCAGGAACTCCAAAAAAGACTACTTTCAATGGGAGTCTTTTTAGAAATTCAACAGGAGTCCTGGATCTTAGCACAACTCAAGATGGATACCCTGACAGTGTCAACAGCCCATGGGTTGGGACCAGTGGATTTCAAAAAAAAAAAAAAAAAAAAAGTGCTGATTATTAAAAAAACTGCAATAAGAAGACTGAGTCCTCCAAGTTTTCTTGAGCTTGACAAGGGAGGCTGGGGATAAAATGAAGCAGGCTCACTCACTGGAGCCTTAACCCCAGTGCCCACATCCACAACCAGGGCCCAACGCTCCCACCCAGGCTCACTTCATCTCACAGCTACCCTGGGAGGTGGATAGTGAGGAAGCCCCATTTGCCAGATGGGGAAAACAAATGCTGAGAGAAGTAGAACCTAGAGTTCTTAAAATTTGAACCTCCCAAGTCCAGAACCTGTTTCCCAGCCCCTCAGCAAAATACAAATGGAAAAGCCTGCATTTAAAATCATTTGTTAGGAGGAGTTCCCGTTGTGGCACAGTGGAAACGAACCCAACTAGGAACCATGAGATTGTGGGTTGGATCACTGGCCTTGCTCACTGACTTAAGGATCTGGCATCACTGTGAGCTGTGGTGTAGGTCACAGATGTGGTTCGCATCCCGCGTTGCTGTGGCTGTGGCGTAGGCCAGCGGCTACAGCTCTGATTCCACCCCTAGCCTGGGAACTTCCATATGCTGTGGGAGCACAGCCCTAAAAAGCAAGAAAAAAAAAAATCGTTTGTTAAAAGTAAACTCTGGAAGTTCCCATTGTGGCTCAGTGGGTTAAGAACCCAACATAGAGTCTGTGAAGATATGGGTTTGATCCCTGGCCTCGATCAGTGGGTTAAGGATCCAGCATTGCTGTGAGCTGCAGCATAGGTCACAGATGCAGCTCAGAGCCACTGTTGCTGTGGCTGTGGCACAGGCCAGCAGCTGCAGCTCCGATTGGACCCCTAGCCCGGGAACTTCCATATGCTGCAGGTACCACTGTAAAAAGAAAAAGGAGGAAAAAAAAAAAAAGCAAACTCTGGAGGAGATGACTTTTGAGGGGAGAACTGCCATTTGGTGTCTGTGTGGCCTTGGGCAAAAGTCACAGCCCTTCTGTGGGCTTTGGTTTTCTCCTCTGTAAAATGGGACAGTCATGTCACCAGATGCCCAGGGATGCTGAGGGTTAAAGGAGTGACACAGAAGGAGCCCTTGGCCCAGGGCAGTGAGGGTTATTCTTAGACCAGAACTTTGTGTGACTATTATTAGAATATTAATTGGTTGGGCCAACCTGAGGCTGTTTATAGAAACCAGACTGGCAGCCTGCATTCTGTGCAAAATGGTTCTGGAAACCCACCCATCACACTGGTTCTCCTACCCCCTCCCCAGTGCCAGACTAACCTTTTTCTGGTTAGGCCCACACTGATTCAGAGCCAGGAGACTAAGCCTTGATGCTATAAATAGCTGCCCTAGGCTGTTGCCACGGAAACTGCCCATGGGGTTGGGTCAGCCCACCTTGGCGCCCCAGCCTCCCCAGGGAGGCTCAGGAAGGAACAGGTTTTCCAAAAAGTGGCTCCTGGGCTCTGAAGTCCTGGGACACCCCCACCCACCCCCACAAAGTCCGTAGGCCTACCTGGAAATCATGCGCTTCCTAGGTGGGAGGAGGTACTGTTCTGGTTCACCTGGAGGAAGACAACACAGAGAGGGACAGTCACGGCCAGGTCGGGGAGCCAGGGTCTTGCAGCCCCAAGCGTCAGCGCTCACATTACTCCCTCAGTGGAGTGTTTACCATATACCTACGACGTGCCAGGTTCTGGGATCAGATCCCTTCCTACTTCCACTCAGCTCACATTCTAGCAGGGAGGGCTGCTCGCCAAACACATACATGAGATACTCTCAAATCCAGGCAATACAGTGGGCTGATGTGAGGGACTCGTGTTGGGGGTGCTGCAGATAATGTGGTTCAGAGAGGTTACTACCAGAGGATGACAGCGAAGGTGTGGTGTAATGAAAACTAAACATTTGGTCTCTGCCCTGGGTTCCTGACACAAGGTCCCTAAAAACCTTGGAATCACCCCAGTGATCAAAAGCAAAAGAGATGATGGGTGGCTGGAGGGCCCTACCTTCAGGATGCGGGCTGCTCACCAAAGAGGCCAAGGCACGAGTAAAGGGTTGGAAAATTTCAGCGCCTTCCACTCCCACCTCAACCTCTGGGGAAGGGAGAGGGGCTGGAGATGAATAACCAAGGGTTGATGATTAAACAGCCGTGCCTCCTTAATGAAATCTCCAGGGAAACCCCTCAACAATGGGGTTCAGAGAACTTCTGGGATGGTGAACATGTGGAGGTGCTGGGAGGGTGATGCACCCCGAGGGCAGGGAAGCCCTGGCCCCACCCTCACCCTGCCCTGTGCATCTCTTCCACTGGGCCTCCTGAGATACAGCCTTTATGATAAACTGGTGATCCAGGAAGTGGTGTTTTCCAGAGTTCTGTGAGTTGTTCTAGCGAATTATCAAACTTGAGGGGGGACAGGTCATGGGAGCACCCCCAAAATGTGTGGTTGGCCAGGTAGAAATGTAGATAGCCTGGGTATCTGAAGTGGGGGGCAGTCTTATGGGGCTAGACCCTTAACCTGCGGGGTCAGACACTATCCCTGGAAATGTGTCAGAACTGAATCATGTGGGAGTTCCTGTCGTGGCTCAGCGGTAATGAACCCAACTAGGATCCATAAGGATGTGGGTTCAATCCTTGGCCTTACTCAGTGGACTGAGGATCCAGCGTTGTTGGCTATAGTGTAGGTGGCAGACTCGGCTTGGATCCTGCATTGCTGTGGCTGTGGTGTAGGCTGGCAGCTGCAGCTCTGATTCAACCCCTAGGCTGGGAACTTCCATATGCCACACCTGCAGCCCTAAAAAGCAAAAAACCCCCAAAGAACTGAATCATGCAACACCCAGGTGACGTCCGGAGAATCAGTGGTTGGTGTTGAAAAACACCCCATAAGCAAAGATCTAAGGATGAGCCCAGATCTGGGTGGGAAAGCATGCCCAGCAGAGGGAACAGCAAAGCCCTGGAAGGGATAGGGGGTTGAGTTTATGGCCTGAGTGTACATTTTTGCATGAGTTGCAATTCTAACGCGTGAGCTGCTTTGTTTTGCTGGCTTTCTATCTTCCCATCTTTGGGGTTTCACAATTACCATTTTGGATGGCTACAGAGTACTCTGTAGAGCGGACACACCACCACTACTCAACTGTTGCCCTATGATGGTTTCCAAGTTTTGCAATATCTTGTCATGTGCACAGTGGAGACGACGAAGACAGAGAGCAGGAGTTTAAGATAATGCGTGTGATTTGCGGGGCAGCTCTCCTGAGGGTCGGAGAGCTCATGATGATCAAGCATATGCCATTCCTTTACTCCTAAGACAGCAAAAAACAGTCCCAGGCCAGCTAGATTCATGAATACCCCATACAGTGCAGGAGGATCAATTCTTTTTTTTTTTTTTTTTGGTCTTTTTAGGGCAGCACCCGCCACATATGGCAGTTCCCAGGCTAAAGGTCAAATTGGAGCTGTAGCCCCTGGGCTATACCACAACCACAGCAATGCCAGATCCGAGCTGCTTCTGCGACCTACACCACAGCTTACGGCAATGCTGGATCCTTAACCCACTGAGCAAGGCCAGGGATCAAACCTATGTCCTCCTGGATGCTAGTCAGATTCCTTTCTGCTGAGCCACGACAGGAACTCCACAGTCCAATCCTTTTGTAAAACAAATTTGGCTTTGTAGTTCAAAAAGATCTGGATTCTCCCACCCACTGATGCCACTCCTTACAAATGTATTCTAAGGGAATGATTCCACAGAGGCCCTCCGCACCACTCGCCCCACAGAACAGAGGCAAAACCAGGACAATATGTACATGCCATCATTCAAAATATTGCCAAAAATTGCAAACGATCTTAGGGCAACAGTTAAATAATTGGTGGCACATAATGCATTCCAAAGAATACTAGGCGGTCATTTGAAATGGCCACAGTGAAACCCCAAAGATGGAAAAGCAGTAAGAAAGCAAAACAGGAGTCCTGTGTGGCTCAGTGGATTAAGAACCCTGATATAGTCTCTGTGAGGACGTGGGTTCAATCCCTGGTCTTGCTCAATGGTTTAAGGGTGCGGTGTTGCCATGAGCTGTGGTGTAGATCGCAGATGCAGCTCAGATCTGGTGTTGCTGTGGCTGTGGTGTAGGCTGGTAGCTGCAGCTCTGATTCGACCCCTTACCTGGGAACTTCCATATGATGCCAGTGTGGCCCTTAAAAAAAATAAAAGAAAAAAGAAAGAAAAAAAGAAAAACAAAGCAGCTGCAATGGATGCAAAAATGTATATCCAGGCGGGCCAAAAACATACTCTATGTAAAAATGCAAAGGGTTTCATTCAGATCGTGGTGCATTCCCCTTCCCCCACTTCTGTTTGTTGTTCTTGTTACATCATCTTTTCACTTAAAACAAACACATTAATGATGAGTAATTCTGGCAGCATATTTTTTCACTGTGCAAGAGGTGGGTTTCAGACTCCAACAAAGGGAACGTGGACTGATCCCCAAAGAACTGAGAGGTGCCAGACCTGGGCAATGAGACTCCTTGAGTTTGATAATTCAGCTTCGGATGGTCCAGCCCACCCTTTATTTGCCAAGTTAAATCACACACACACAAACTGCAACTATACCAAGACACTTCATTTAAAAACAGGCACTTTGGCACCAAAAGGAGAATGGCTATAATGTCAGTCTTGGGAGTGGTTCTTCTTGACAAGATCCATGGACGGCCACCCACGGACATACCCAGGATATGTGGGAAGCCTGGCTGGTGGGGGGAATGCAAGTGGGGACACTGGAGAGTATCATGCCTATATTTGCATACATGTACCATGTGACCCTCACGTTTCTCAGGGTTTTTTTTTAAAGCCACTTCAACCTTACCACGGCATGACCTTATTTTATTTTTCATTTTTGGCCACCCCACAGCATATGGAGTTCCTGGGCCATAGATCAGATCTGAGCCTCAGTCGAGACCTAAGCCGAGGCTGCAGCAATGCCAGATCCTTAACCCACTGTGCAGGGCAGGGGACTGAACCTGCATCCCAGGTATTCCTGCACCACAGCAGGAACCCCACGTTTCTCATTCTTTGGTAGACTGATGGAAGTTTTGCACTGGGCTGTGTTTGGAAACTGCCACTTTTTTATTTTGGTCTTTTTAGGGGCCCACCCGAAGCATATGGAAGTTCCCAGGCTAGGGACCGAACTGGAGCTGCAGCAGCTGCTGGCCTACACCACAGCCACAGCAACGCAGGATCTGAGCCACGTCTGCAACCTACACCACAGCTCATGGCAACGCCGGATCCTTAAACCACTGAACGAGTCCAGGGATGGAACCTGCGTCCTCATGGATACTAGTCAGATTCGTTTCTGCTGAGTCATGACAGGAACTCCAGGAAACTGCCACTTTAAATGAAGCTGAATTTAAGGCTAGAGGCAGAACATTTGAATAGCCCCCACCAAGTCCCTCCAACTTGTTTCAAGCTAGGGGATGAGTAAGGGAAGGGGCTCAGGCTGAAGGGCTGCTGAGATGTGGCCCCAGGTGAATCAGACACTTGAGAGCCTCTGGCCTGACCCCCACCCCCACCCAGTTTTCTGATGGGGAAACCATCAGCCATATTGGAGACATGAAGTGTTCAAGGGCATACACAGCTAGCTTGCGGTGCAGCAGAAATCCCCCTGGGGTTTCTAACCTGAAAATATCCTTTCAGATTGGCTGGTGTCTTATAGTCCCCTTTCAAGACCTGGGAAGGAGAAAAAAAAAAAAAGTCACCGTTGTAGAAATGATCAAAAATAAAATTAACCCATCACTTTCACACCCATCCATCCATCCATCCATCCACCCACCCATCCATCTACTCATCCATCCAACAAATATTTATTGAGCTCCTCTTATACCAGGCATTATTCTGAGCTTGGGAGGTGGGAGTACAACATTAACCAGACAATTAAAATTCCCATTCTCCTAGAGCTTCCATTCTAGAGTGGCGGGGAAGGCAGACAATCCGCAAATAACAATAAACACAAATAAACAAGAACGTATCAAACCATAGCAAGTATTATGAGGAAAGACAAAAAGATATGATTAGGAGAGACTGGGGAGCTTCTTTTGAGTGGGTGGTCAAAAAAGGGCCTCTTGGAATGGGTGGCCTTTGAGCTGAGATCTGAGTGACAAGGAAATCCTGCTAAGCCATGAAGGAGAAGCATTCCGGACAGAGGATGTGACTAGGGCAAAAGCCCCGAGGTGGGAGCCAGAAAATTCCAGGCCTTTCCACTTACTCCCAAAATACAAGGCACTGGATAGACCAGCGCCTTGCAACAGAGTATAGTGTGAGCCGAATACAATGTCTAAGTTAAAATTTTCAAGTAGCCACACTAGAAAAAAAAAATGAAATGGGTGAAATTAATTCTAGCGATATTTTTATTTAACCTGATATAGCTAAAATATTACTACTTCAACATGGAATTGAGGGGGTTCAGGGCAGGTCGCCCCCAAATCTACTACTTTGGCATACTCATTTTTTTTTGAATTAAAGTTATTTAAGAAACAGACAGTGCAAGAAGTACCATCTGGGAGTTCCCGTCATTGGCACAGCAGAAACGAATCCAACAAGGAACCATGAGGTTGCAGGTTCGATCCCTGGCCTCACTCACTTAGGGATCCGACATTGCCATGAGCTGTGGTGTAGGTCGAAGATGCGGCTCGGATCCAGCGTTGCTGTGGCTGTGGTGTGTAGGCCAGCAGCCACAGTTCTGATTGGACCCCTAGCCTGGGAACCTCTATATGCCACGGGAGCGGCCCTAAAAAGCAAAAAAAAAAAAAAAAAAAGTACAATCTGACCCTCCTTTGCGGTCCTGACAGCAGGAAATATATCTCCCATGGGCATCAGGAGGTAGAGAGACACCCTTGTCACCAGAGATCGAGCATTTGGGGCTGAGAAGGCTGTGTAAACAAACCTTGTTACTTCTTCACTAATTTACCACCCCAAGCCCAAGTGTATTCATCTTGTCAGTTCTTCACAAACACACTGTCTCTTCATCTAAAAGAGGCCCCCTCTGGCCCTTCCTTTTGAATCTCATATTTTTATGAGCCCCTGTATGGCTGATATTAAGTTTGCTTTCCCTCCTACTGATCTGTCTTATTTTGATTTAATTACCAGACCAGCCAAAGAATCTAGAGGGGAGAAAGGGCAAAGTTTTCCTCCTCTACATAATCAATATAAATATGATTAATGAGAAACGTGACATGCTTTTTGGGGGTATGAGGACGTCAAAACTCAGTGTGTTTTTCACACTCATATAGCACCTTTCAACGCGGACTCATCACATTTCACTGGTCACATTTCAGTGTCCACACAAGGCTAGTGGCTTAATGGATAGCATAGCTATCAATAATTTCATTATCACCAGGGTCTTTTCAGAACTGAGTGTACCATACCCCAGAAGCACCAGGATCTAATATGGGAACATTTAGCACCTTTAGTAAACACAGAAACACACACACGAATTTCAACTCAGGACTTAGCTTTGTAGTTGTAGCAAAAACACCATAAAGACTAAAAAAGGAGTCTGGCATGTGTTAAGATGCGTGGAACCTCAAGGCGTAAACCTCTTTGGAAGAAAACTAGAGACCTCTTTGGAGTTCCCCTTGTGGCTCAGCAGTGGTGAGCCCGACTGGGATCCATGAGGATGGGGGTTCGATCCCTGGCCCTGCTCAGTGGATTGAGGATCCTGTGTTGCCATGAGCTGTGGTGTGGGTGGCAGACGAGGCTCAGATCCTGAGTTGCTGAGGCTGTGGTGTAGGCTGGCAGGTGCAGCTCTGATTTGACTCCTAGACTGGGAACCTGCATATGCTGCAGTTCCAGTCCCCCTCCAAAAAAGACAAAAAAATAAACAAATAAAATTAATTGATGATAAATGTTAAAAACACAAATCCCTCCATGCAGCCTGGGAATCTACATTGACTCTTTGAGTTTTCCCACAAGTAGGTGTTTGCAAAATCAGCTGATGTCGGGAGAAGTAGTGAGAGGTGGGCTTACCCTTCAGTGACAAAGGCTGAGTCACCAGAGCTCAGTGTTAGTAAATTCTCTCTGTTAGAGAGAGAGCTTACACGCAGGAGTGTAAAAAGCTTATTGGTATCAAATGCAGCCTTTCTCCTGGAGTCAACTGAAGATTAAAGGAGAAAAAGAGGAGTTCCCACTGTGGTGCAGTGGAAACAAATCCAACTAGTATCCCTGAGAATGGAGATTTGATCTCTGGCCTTGCTCAGTGGCTTAAGGATCCGGCGGTGCTGTGAGCTGTGGTGTAGGTTGCAGATGCGGCTCGGATCTGGCGTTGCTGTGGCTGTGGTGCAGACCGGCAGCAACAGCTCTGATTGGACCCCTAGCCTGGGAACCTCCATATGCCACGGGAGCAGCCCTAAAAAGCAAAAAAATAAAAAATAAAATAAAATAATAATAATAATAATAAAGGAGAATAAGCAAGGAATGGCTTTCTCCCTCTGTGATTCAACCAAGAACTGTGGGGCTGGGGGAGGGGAGAGGAAATGGAGGAAGGGGTCAAGAGGTGCACATGGCCAGGCATAAAATAAAGACACCAAAGGGAGGTAAAGTACAGCACGGAGATGCCAGTCAGTCAGTACTGCTGCACTGCACAGTCTGGAGCTCCGTATGGTGGCAGCAGGTCATTAGACACAACCTGTGGTGATCATCCTGCTGTGTATACAAATACCAAATCATTCTGTGGTATACCTGAAACTAAAGTATTAAGTCAATTATACCACAATTGTAAAGAGGGAAAAGAAAAAAAAAATTGTTTACTTTCTTTCTTGTCTTTTTAGCGTCACACCTGCAGCATACGAAGTTCCCAGGCTAGGGGTCACAGCTCATGGCAACACCGGATCCTTAAGCCACTGGGAGAGGCCAGGGATCGAACCCACATCCATATGGATACCAGTCAGGTTCCTTAATGCTGAGCCACAATGGGAACCCCCGGAATGGTGTACTTTCTAAAATCAACATGTGTTCAGAAATGCCAGGCTCAGCTTAAATTAAAACTCCGGGTCTTCATGATATAAGGGCCGGGGTCCCTCCTCAGGCCTGGCTCCCCTTTATAGATATTTTCATTAACTTCGTATCTCTGAGGAAGTCAGAACACAGCACCAAAAGTAAAGGAGAAGCTGAGACAGTAACATTGTAAATAAGACTGTGAACTGGTTCATGGTTATTCCACCCAGGATTAGGCTACTTTTTTGCTTCAAAAAACATCCTCTCGAAGCCCTTTCCCCTTAACCACCTACACTAAGGAGAACTAACAAAGTAATTTAAACTCCCTTAAGCTCACATTTATCTGAGAAGTAAACACTGACCTTTATGGAGGCAATAAAGGGACCAATAGTTGATGTATTTCTGCCTAGTCTCAACAAAGACTTGACATGCTTTACAAACAGTTGAACAAACTTGAACAAACAGCCAGGGAAACAGGGGACAAAGGGTAAATGAGAGGAGAAAAGTAGGATGAAATTGGTGCACAGATGAGCCTGCCTTAAGACACTATGGAGTGTGAGAGACAGGTTACCAGTTGGTGTTGAGCTTCCTTGCAGCCCAAGTGATAATGTAAAATACAAGCAGTCATATGATTCACCATGTCCACGAGACAGAAACAAACCAACTGCTTAAGAATCAAGAGACTAAAGAAACTAAATGTTCTCTCAAGTGGCTGAAGCCTCCAAACTGCCCCCCTGGCCCAGCCCTTGAGCGTGTCTCCACTCACCCTGTGTGTGTTGTTGACAACGATGGGGTCAGGGTTGCCGTAGTTGGGTGGGTTTGCATAGGGGTCATAGCCGAGCCGAGCCAGCATGGGGGCGATCTGGGCCATGTCTCGCATCACGTCCCCAGGGATGTGGCCAGTCCACTTGGTGAGAGCTTCCAGGTTCACAGGCTTGATGACCTGGTCTGTGGATCGCTCGAT
This sequence comes from Phacochoerus africanus, assembly GCF_016906955.1. Lineage (NCBI taxonomy): Eukaryota > Metazoa > Chordata > Mammalia > Artiodactyla > Suidae > Phacochoerus > Phacochoerus africanus. Next base: position 44,248,471 of record NC_062558.1, read on the forward strand.
CCTGGGGAGAGAGGAGAGGCTGGCTGGGGCATAGGCAGACCCAGAGGGTGCCTGGCAGACTCCCTGTTCAGTGACTCTGGAGCAGCAGGAACCACTGGGGGGACCCGCCCCCACCTGGCCTGCTCAGCCCTCACCAACTCTAAGAATGCAGGGTAGGGAGTTTCCATTGTGGCACAGTGGTTAACGAATCCGACTAGGAACCATGAGGTTGCGGGTTCGGTCCCTGCCCTTGCTCAGTGGGTTAACGATCCAGCGTTGCCGTGAGCTGTGGTGTAGGTTGCAGACGTGGCTCGGATCCCGCGTTGCTGTGGCTCTGGTGTAGGCTGGTGGCTACAGCTCCAATTAGACCCCTAGCCTGGAAACCTCCATATGCCATGGAAGCGGCCCAAGATAGCAAAAAAAAAAAAGAATGCAGGGTAGTCACCTAGCCTCATCATATCTGCTCTGTACTGTGGGGATAAGGGCATGGGGTGCAAGGTTGGCAGAAAGTGCTGCAAGCACTGGTGGTGCTGAAATTCTGCATCCTTGACCTCTCTGACTTCTGAAAAATAACCTTTTATTTCTACGATTAAGACGGGATATTTTGGGAGTTCCCACTGTAGATCAGTGGATAAAGTACCTGACTAGTATCCATGTGGATGCAGGTTCGATCCCTGACCTCGCTCAGTGGGTTAAGGATCTGGCATTGCTGCAAACCATGGTATAGGTCGCAGATGTGGCTTGGATCTGGCGTTGCTGTGGCTGTGGTGTAGGCTGCCAGCTGCAGCTCCGATTTGACCCCTAGCCTGAGAGCTTCCATATGCCATAAAAAGAAAAAAAAAAAAAAGAATAAACGAATAAATAAACAGAGAGGCTACGCCCCTCAGGGGCCAGATTCCCCGGGTGCAAATGCCAGCTGTAATAACACCAGCTGTGTGACCTTAGGAAAGTGACTGAACCTGTCTGAGCCTCAGTTTCCTGACCTCTACAATGGAAATCATAACAGTACCTACCTCACTGAGCTATTCTGTGGAATAAATGAGTTAATAATAAAAGAATAGCTGGTATATACTGTAAGGTCTCAGTAAGTGTTATTTCTCTCTCTCTCTCCCACACATACACACACAGAAAGTCTATGGGTTTGCTTGCAAATTTAAAAACAGAAATTCTATGCTAGTTAATTCTATGCTGGTTTGTAGACTTTTTTTTTTTTCACCCAGGACCTCATTCTTTTTCCATTCCCCTAAAGATGGACGCTAAGGTTATTTTCAACATTTTGCTGTATGTGCTCCCTTACTCTCCCCTGTAACAGGATTCCCAAGCCAGCCAACCATCAATTATAGTTCAGAGGCTTTATAGGATGGAAGATGGGGAACTCCTAGGATCAAGGACCTATTTCTAGATACTCCCAGCCCACCTAAGTGATAACTCAGGAAAGAAGAACAGGAAGAGATGGAGCAAAAGGAAGATGGAACAGGGAGTGACGGGGGCTGGGGAGAATGAAAGTTGTGGATTGTGGGGAGAGCACGGATCTGTAGTCTGTAGATCCGGATTTAAATCTCAACTCCAGGGAGTTTCCATATGGTGCAGCAGAAATGAATGTGACTAGTATCCATGAGGATGAGGGTTCAATCCCTGTCCCCACTCAGTGGGTTAAAGGCTCTGGCATTGCTGTGGCTGTGATGTAGGTCAGCAGCTGCAGCTCTGATTCAACCCCTAGCCTGGGAACTTCCATATGCTGTGGGTGCGGCCCTAACAAGCAAGTAAATAAATCTCAACTCTAGCTAGTGTGTCAAACATCTCAAATACCATTCTAGGTATTTTCACCATAAACTTCTTTGCTGCAAGCAATTTTGCCCCACAACTGGCCATAAGGTCATTTTGCCACAAAAGAGAAAATAACTGGTTGACAGTTAATTACACTAGAAAATGATACCCTATCAGTTTCTGCAAATCCTTTGTTGAGCTAATCTAAGCCAGATTCTGTAAGCATTTTCGCCATTTTCAAGACACTTATACTCATCAGGAATCGTAACCGTTCCTTTGTGGGGGGATGGGAGGAGCTTGATTCTTCTTTTGTCTCCAACTTTTTTAAAAATCAAAGCATAGCTGATTTACACTGTTGTGTTTGTTTCTCCTGCACAGCAAAGTGAGTCAAGTACACATATTCTTTTTCATATTCTTTTCCATTATGGTTTATCACAGGACATTGATTATAGCTCTCTGTGCTCCATAGTAGGACTTGGTCGGTTATCCATTTTATTTATTTTTTTAAGCTCTCAGACTCTAATGTGCATCAGAGGTTGAGAAAATCTTTCTTTCTTCCTTTCTTTCTTTTTTCCTTTCTCCCTCCCTCCCTCCTACCTATACCACAGCCACAGCAACGCTGGATCCTTAACCCACTGAGAAAGGCCAGGGATGGAACTTTCGTCCTCATGGACGCTAGGCAGATTTGTTTCCACTGAGCCACGATGGGAACTCTGGTTATCTATTTTATGTATAGCAGTTTGTATCTGCTAATCCCAAACTCCTAATTTACCACCCCACCCCCTTTCCCCTTTGGTAAGTCTGCTTTCCATGTATGTGAGTCTATTTCTGTTTCATATAGTTTCTTTGTGTCACAGTTTAGATCCCACATATGTGATCTCATATGATATTTGCCTTTCTCTGTCTGACTTACTTCACTCAGTAGGATAACCTCTAGGTCCATCCATGTTCCTGCAAATGGCATTAATTCATTCCTTTTTATGGCTAAGTAATAGTCCATTGTATATAGGTACCACATCTTCTTTATCCATTCCTCTGTTGATGGACACTTAGGTTGTTTCCACGTCTGGGCTACTGTGAATAGTGCTGCAGTGACCATTGCTCCTGATGTCTAATACTATGTGATAAATCTGTAAAGATGGCAAGAGAGAGCAAGGCGTTGCATCCAAATTAGCTAAAGAAGCATCATCAATGCTCTCAAAGGCTGTTGTTATCAGCAGCTGTCCCCTTCATTTGCCACAGCTGATACAGTTTTGGTTTTGACAGCTGGGAGGGATGCTCACCAAAGGGTTTGCAGAAACCGATACATTATCATTTCCTGGTGTCATGAAACTGCAAGTATCAATCCACGAGTTATTTCACCTGCAAAATGCTTGCTGCAAAGGTTGTTTATGGCAAACATATTGGACATGATCAAACACGTTACATGGCCTTTGTCACAATCCTTGTGTCTCCAGGACTTTACGGGAAGGAAATCACATAGATGCATCCCTGAAATGGGAGCCACACTTGATTTGAGTCAATATCCAACATGCCCAAAAATAGGAGACATCAAATAGAACACAGGAATTGTGTGGTGAATATTATGCAGCCACTCAAAATGATGTCACAGCAGAGTGCTGAGGCCATGGGCACGTGGACCCCAACACAAGGTGAGGGAAGGTTACAGAGGAACATACCCAGCAAGACTCCAGTCTTGTCAGTATGTCCTAATCAATGGCCATCATTAAAAAGTCTACAAATTACCAATGCTGGAGGGGGTGTGGACAAAAGGGAACCCTCCTACACTGTTGGTGGGAACGTAAATTGGTGCAGCCACTATGGAGAACAGTGTGGTGGTTCCTCAGAAAACTAAAAAGAGAGTTGCCGTATGATTTAGCAATCCCATGCCTGGCATATACCTGGGAAAAAATAACTCAAAACAAAGAGGCACCCAATGGTCACAGCAGCACTGCTTACAATAGGCAAGACATGGAAACAACCTAAATGTCCATCAACAGAGGAATAGATCAAGAAGATGTGGTACATACATACAATGGACTACTACTCAGTCATCAAAAGAACAAAATGCCATTTGCAGCAACATGGGTGGATCTAGAGATTATCACACTGAAACTAAGTCAGAAAGAGAAAAACAAGTACAATACAGTGTCACTTATATGTGGAAACTAAAATATGACACAAATGAACCTATCTATGAAACAGAAACAAACCCACACAGATGGAAAACAGACTTGTGGTTGCCAAGAGGGAGGGGGTTTGGGGAAGGATGGAGTGGGAGGTTGGGGTTAGCAGATGTGAGCTATTATACACAGAGAAGATAAATAGCAAGGTCCTACTGTACAGCAATGTACAATGCTGTATTCAATGTCCTATGACAAACCATAATGGAAAAGAGTATTTTTTAAAAGAGTGTATATTATGTATAACTGAATCACTTTGCTGTACAGCAGAAATTAACACAATATTATAAATCAGTTACACTTCAATTAAAAAAAATATGCCCTGACCAAGGCCATATATCAAAACCTGGGAAGTGGGACTATGGGTTGTTTTCTTTCTTGTTGTTTATGTTTCCTCAATTTCCTACAATCAGTACATATTCCTTTGGTCATCTACAAAATCCCAGCTCCAGCATCAACTGGCTGTGGTACCCAGCCTGTGAGCACTTCACTGCCAGGAGGAGAGCTGCTGCAAACCCCCAGCCATGCTCAGGGTTCAAGATCTCTTGGGGGCGGAGCCTGGGAGGGGCCAGCCCTGAAAGAATGGGATGTGTTGCCCCGGAAGGACGGCCTTTCCACTGAGCTCTCAGGGGTGCTGGCACCTGACCAGGATGGAGATGCCAGAATGTCCCACTCTGTTCCTGCACTGTTCTAGAGCTGTGGGTCTCAGGAGACAAACAGCCTCCCTAAAGAAGGAAGGCAGAGAGCTAGGGATAGAAGAAAGAGGGAGGGTGGGTCCCAGCCACGGAGAACACATGCACAGGAGTCCAAAAGACCTGGGTTCAAATCCGGACACCACGCTTTCCTAGCTGTGTGGCCCTAGGCTAGTAACTTTCTTGAGATTTGGTTTCTTCATCTGTAAAATGGGGATAAGAGCAGTTCTTACGTCCGAGGTTGCTGTAAGGATTAAAAGAATGGGAGTTGCCGTTGTGGTGCAGCGGAAACAAATCCAACTAGGAACTATGAGGTTGTGGGTTCGATCCCTGGCCTCGCTCAGTGGGTTAAGGATCCGGCACTGCCATGAGCTGTGGCGTACGTAAGTCACAGATGCAGCTTCGGATCCCACGTTGCTGTGGCTGTGGCTGGCAGCTGTAGCTTCAACTGGACCCCTAGCCTGGGAACCTCCATATGCCACCAGCGTGACCCCAAAAAGCAAAAAAAAAAGGGGGGGGAATAAAGGAATGATTGTTGGGGGCTTAACTCAGGGCTGGCCACACAGCAGGTACTCAATAAATGGCAGTGATGGTAAGGCTGATGAGCATTCCTATAAAAGCAAGATCAACACTAAAACGAGAATGATGAGAACAACATTACCTAACATGCATTAACCTATTTGCTGGTCACACCTGTGAACAAAAGGTGGCCAGATTATATCCCCATGCTACAGATGAGGGAATTTAAGCCCAGAGAGGCCGAAGCATTTGATCAAGATCACACAACTAAAAGGTGGCAGAGTTGGGATTCAAAGTCAGACAGCCTGGTTCTAGAATCTGTACTCTCCACCTTTACCTACTATAGCCTACTGCAAAGCACATTCAAAGTTTGGGGAGGAATGACTGCTTCCCCCCTCCCCCCTTTTTTTGAAAAGGAAGCTGAGGCTCAGAGAGGTACAGCGACTTGCCCAAGGCCACACAGCTCAGAGAGGCAGAGCTGATCATTCTACCTAGCACCTCTGTCTCCAGGACCAGGGGTCTGAGGGGAAGGTGGAGGCGCCACTCACTTGGACAGGGAGACACCACCCGGCTTGCCAATGAGGTCCTCGTGGTGCAGGACAGCATCGCTCCAGGCGATGCCAAGGAAGTCGAGGATGAGCTTGAGCGAGCGCCGGGGGTGCAGCACGAGCTGCTCGTAGTACACGGGCAGGCACTTGTCCTTGCCCACCTCCATGCACTGCGCGTACATCACCTCGATGGCCTTGTTCCACTTGGTGAGGCAGTCGCGGTAGCTGCTGAGGTCAAAGCCAGCGATGGTGACCTTGCGGGTGATCATGGAGTGCACTGAGGCCCGGCCGTCTCGCACCATCAGCAGGAACTTAGAGTTGGGGAACAGGCGTGACAGGTAGACGGAGGACTTGAGGGTGAACGGGTCTTTGTTGCAGAGGACGCGGGCCGGCTCGCCGTGCTTGGCGATCACCTCCAGGATGAAGGCCTGCATGGCGGCGTCCAACACTTCGTCCGTGACACCCGCTTCGTCCAGCCGCAGCTTCTCCCGGCCGGACTTGGACCAGGCCTGACGCATGGCCAGCACCCGGGGGATGATGCGGGTCTCCTCGCCGCAGCGCACTTCCGGGTGGGCGTCCAGCATGGCACGCATCAGCGTGGTGCCGCTCCGGGGCACACCCCCCACGAAGATGAGCGGCATGGCCTTGCCGTAACGGTACTCCACGTGGTCCGTGCCCATCATCACCAGGTCCTCCTGCTCCGGCCGCATAGCCCGTCGGGGGCTCCGGGGGCCCCCCAGCACTGCCCGGCACTCCAGCACCTGCTGCCCTAGCTGGACGGCCAGCACCAGGGCCAGGGCGAGGCCGGCTGCCAGCAGCGCCCTCCGCACCGACAGGCGCATGCTGGGCCTGGGGCGGGGGGCGGGCTTCAGCGACAGGTGGGCGGGTGGCCCGCCGGGCTCACATCTGGGGAGAGAGGGGGACACCAGCGCGGTCAGGGAGGCCTGCGGGCTGCAGGGGCCTTACCATACAGACCCCAATCGCAGCGAACGAACGTGCGGATGCTGACCTTCAGAGAAGAGCGGTTTCATGAGCGCGCAACCCCATGCCTGGTACCCCGCTGGGCACTTTATCCATCTTAACTTGTAAGACTCCACCCAACCCATAAATAAATAAATAGAAAGATATATAAATAGATAAGTAATACATAAAATTTAAAAATAACGCAGATGGAACAAAAAAGATTCTCCCACAATCCTAGGGGGAGCAGCTATTATTATTTGCCCAAGGGGCACTGCAGTCAGAGGACCTGGGGTCAGTTCTCTCCTGGCCACTTCTAGCTGTGGGACCTCACCCAGTTCCTTAACCACACAATGCCTCAGTTTCTTCATCTGACAAATGGAAAGTGTAACAATTATTTTCAAATGGACTTTACGGAACCGCCTTTATTTGAAATTCTCTACAATGTGAAAATAACAAAGCACTAGACTGCCAGATTTCAGCAGCACGTCCGTTTGGTAAGGACAGAGTTTTGGCCTATTTCATACACAGTTGTTTCCCCAGCTCCTAGCACAGTGCCTGGCACCTAGTAGGTGCTCCATTAATACCAATGGTATATGCTGGGCACAGAGTCAGTGCTGTGAAATGATTATGGTAGAGAGAGGAGGAGACCAAGGTACGGAGAGGTTGTTCACAGTCGCCCAGCTGGGAGGCGGCCAAGCCGGGGTCTGTGATTCTGACCCAGGCCAGACGGCTGCTGAAAGACTGCAGTCAGCCTCTGCAGGAGATGTTTTTTAGAAGGTGCCAAAACACCCTGGTCTGGATTTCTTCCAGAATCACTGTCCATTCATTCAGTTTCCACTCAGTCAATGCTTATGAAGCACTAAAAGGTACCAGGCACCTGCTTGAGGCTCCCAGGTCTCTGCCCTCAAGGATCTACATCTTAGCAGAGGATGCGGATGGTACACAAGCTACAGGGCTAGATCGTCATAATGTCTTGCAAAGAAATGAGCTGGACACTATGAGAGGGATCAATCAGGGGAAGGAGGAGGGAAGTCAAGGAGGACTTCTCAGAGGAGGAGACATCAGAGCCGACCTGGATGAGAGGAAGTGGCTATGTGAAGATGGGTGGGAAGGGTATTCCAGGCAGAGGGAACAGAGAGTGCAAAAGCCCAAGACGGGAGAGGGCTGAGGTGTTCAAGAACCTGAGAGGAGGCTGCTGGGGCCAGAGAGGAGGGAGGGGAGGCGGGCCGCTATTGTCAGGTACATGCTCAGGGGATGAAGAATGAGCTGGATTTACCCTGAGGGCAGCCCCAGGGGAGAAGGTCTGCAGGGGTGGGGATGGAGGCGGGGAGGTCAGGCTGGAGGCTCCTGCCCCCGTCCTGGGGAGAACAAGGGATGCCTAGATTGTGGGGTGAAGTGTAAACAGAGGGAGGGGGTGACTTAGGACATGAATTATGACCCTGAGCCCAGGCTTCTCACCCTCCCAAATATCATTAATAAAGATGATCAAATAACAACAACAACAACAACAACAACAAAAGGAGTTCCCGTCGTGGCGCAGTGGTTAACGAATCCGACTAGGAACCATGAGGTTGCGGGTTCGGTCCCTGCCCTTGCTCAGTGGGTTAACGATCCAGCGTTGCCGTAAGCTGTGGTGTAAGCTGCAGAGGCGACTCGGATCCCACGTTGCTGTGGCTCTGGCGTAGGCCGGTGGCTACAGCTCCGATTTAACCCCTAGCCTGGGAACCTCCATATGCCGCGGGAGCGGCCCAAGAAATAGCAACAACAATAACAATAACAACAACAACAAAAAAAAATAAAATAAAGATGATCATACTTCAATGCCAGTCCCCTTAGGGAGAGGCTAGTTTTAAAAAGCAGGGGTCCACCCAGCCCAGGTACCCTCTTCTCCAGTCACTCAAGTGTCAGACCAGCCCTCCTTCTCAATTTCCCCTCAAGGCCCCTTGATTATACAACCTGAGCCCCACGCAGAAGGTGCAGACTCAGGTGCTGGGCCGACACAGCCCACCTCCCTTCTCTGCCTCCCCCAGGGTGTTTCAGAGGCTTCTTCTCCTCTCTCACCTCTTTCTAGAATCAGAGTGAGGGCTTGAGGTGACTGGGCATTCCAGGAGCCAAGACAGGCCTGAGTTTAAATCCTAGCTCTACTACTTCCCGTGGGGCTGTGTGAGCTTGAGCAACAGACTTCGCCTCTCTGAGCCTCATCTGTAAAATGGGTCTAAGGGTATCAACCTCACAGGGCTATTATGAACCTTAAATGATCCACCCAAGGATGTGCCCAGCACATAGGGAATATTTGAAAGAATATTAGCCATGATCGCTGGTTATCCATTTGGTCCAAGATCTACTGAGTTCCTACTGTGCATAGGAGTTGGGCCACGGATTAAGAGACATGGCCTCAGCCCCCTAAGTCCACTCACACTGTCAACCCTCACTGGGGAAGGGGTGATGGGTTCTACTTGTGCAGGTGAAGGAAGGCTTCCTGTAGGAGGCAGCCTTCTGAGCGGTAGATAGGTGGAGTTTTGAACAGCCAGGTGGAGAAGGGAGAGGAAGATATTTCCTGCACATGGAACAGCCCATGCAAAGTCACAGGCAGGAAAGAAGCCAGTGTGACTGGGGAGCTACAAGCTGCTTGGCAAAGGGTGCAGGGTCTGGAGGGAAGGGAGTGGGGGAGCAGCTTTCTTCTTTGGACCCGGAGGTTCGGCTGAAACCACTAAAGGACCGGTTTGCATCTGGACCAACCAGTCCATCCACCAGTGCCTGGGCTGCCTGGGGACCCTCAGGCCACAGCAAATGGAAAATAAACATCAAAGCTGAAAAAACACACAGTGTCAGGCCTGAGGGCGAAACTGCTAAGAGGCCCTGGCATTTCCTGGCCATGTGGCTTTGGGAGAGTCACTTCCTCCATCTAAGCCACAGTTTCCTCAGCTGCAAAGAGGGGTGGGCCCACTGACCTCAAACGCTGCTGGGAAGGTTCTCGAAGCAACTGGCAAAGATGAGTCTCATCCAGGGGTCACCGGCTTCTCTGAGCATCAGAAACGAGCTGGAGATCCCTTCCCCAGAAACATGAGTCTCTCATACACTGCTCAAACTGCTGGTGGTTTGGGGGTACATGGGATTCAGAGCTGGGATACAGAAGTCTAATTCCATGGCTACTCTTGGTTGGAGGGGGAGAGGCAGGCTGAACAGAACATAAAGTCACTCAGAAATCCCTCAAGGGGCCCTCAAGCTTCTTGAAGTGCTCGCAGAAATCCTCCCCTTAGCCCTGAGACTAGAATTCTGCAGGCGATTATTATTTCAGTGTCAGTGGCCCCCGGGGAACTGTCAATCACTCTTTCACTTGAATTGGCGAGATCACCTCTTCTTCCTGACATTTGGTGGGGAGTGAGAGACGGGAGCTTTGGGGAACAGATGGCGAGGAGGGATGCAGAGAAAGGGGGAAGAGGGGGGAATGTGGGAAAGCTGTTTCCAGAAAGGGCAGATACACTGTGCCTGTCACTGTGTGCGTGCATAAGTGTGTGTGCACGCGCATGTGTGTGTGTGTGCTTGAGCTTATGTTTGGGGTTGGAAGTGATCTGGATACTAAATACGGGGGCAAAATGTCTAGAAGAAGGGATAGACAGGATTTTAAAAAATGTTATCAACTCCTAAGTTTTGCTTAATACCTATCCTTCATTTGGCTATAGCACTTTGAAAGAAAGCTCCTGAGAGTTCCCTGGTGGCCTGGCAGTTAAGGGCTTGGCATCGCCACTTCCGTGGCATGGGCTCCATCCCTGGCTGAGAACTTCTGTGTGCCACGGGCATGGCCAAAAACAAACAAAAAACCAAAAACGAAGCAGCTGAGTGGTGTGTTTTTACATATGCTGGGCACATGCTCTGCTCAAGCTGATTCCACGTAGCATGGAGTGGGACCCTCCATCGCCTCTGGGGTATAGGGACGCCTCCCGCCCAGCAAGCAGCTCAGAGAAGAGAAGCAACTTGCCCAAAGTGGGTCACATGGCCAGGGTCAGGGTCAGACTTGGCTGAGGCCAATCTGTTCACTGTCCCTGGACAGGACACAGCTAGGGGCCCATCTCTATCACCAGGAGAAAACAGCTCAAAGCAGACAAGTCGAAGACAGGTGTGAGGAGCCAAGGCAGGTGACCTGGCAGAGAGAAAGCAGCTAGGAACCCGCAAAGGAGAAGGTGGCTTCCCAGCCACCCAGAACTAGAGACGTCACCCACTACAGGAGGGACCAGAGGGCCCAGCCCAGGCCTGTCCTCCACCCCACCACTCTGTAGGACCCCAACAAAGGAGGCATCCTGCCATCTGGCAGGGAGGATGGTGGCTAAGAACCTGAGACTTGGAGTCCTACAGCCCCAGGTTCAAACTCAGCCCCTGCCACTTGCCAGCTGGAGAGGTGGAAAAGGGACTTCACCTCTCTGAAGATAATAACCTTTTGCAGGGAGGGAATGAGGAGGTTCAGGGAACCTTTGTGCGAGGAGCTGAGCAAGCACACCAGGAATGCTGGTGAGGGAAGATGGGACGCAGAGGGTTTGGATTCTAGCTGTGCCTTAAATCTGCCCAGTGACACTGGGTAAGCCCCCGCCTGCTCTGAGACTCGGCCTTCTCCCACCACTGGAAAGATCCTTGTCCTAAGGGAGGAGGAAGAGCAGAGAACAGGCCTGCCCTTTCCACGCTGCTGGGATCCAGCTTCATCTAACACTGGATTTCTTTCCTTCCTTTCTTTCTTTCTTCCTTCCTTCCTTCCTTCCTTCCTTCCTTCCTTCCTTCCTTCCTTTCTTTCTTTCTTTCTTTCTTTCTTTTTTAGGGCTGCACCCGTGGTACATGGAAGTTCCCAGGCTAGGGGTCTAATCGGAGCTACAGCTGCTGGCCTATGCCACAGCCACAGCAACACAGGATTTGAGCTGCATCTGCGACCTACACCACAGCTCATGGCAACACCAGACCCTTAACACACTGAGCAGGGCCAGGGATTGAACCCACAACCTCTCGGTTCCTAGTCGGATTCGTTTCCACTGTGCCACGATGGGAACTCCTTCTTTCTTTTTTTTAATTTTTAATTTTTTTTTTTTTTAAGGGCCGCACCTGCGGCATATGGAGGTTCCCAGGCCAGGGGTCTAATTGGAGCTACAGCTGCTGGCCTACACCACAGCCACAGGAATGCAGGATCCTTAACGCACTGAGTGAGGCCAGGGATTTTTCTTTTTTTGGCCACAGCGTGCAGCAGCTTGATGTGGGATCTCAGTTCCCAGACCAGGGACTGAAAGCACAGAATCCTAACCACTAGATCACCAGGGAACTCCCTAGCACTGGATTTCTAACAGAGGAAAGAGGTGCCAGGGGAGTCTTCGTGGCTGCCCGATCAGGAGGCTGGGGGCATGGAGGTGCCAAGGGCTTTCCCTGGAGGAGCCAGGGCTCTGGGGAACCTCTGGGAAACACTTACCTCCCCTGGGCACTCTCATGCCGGGGCTCTAGCCCTCGTGGCTGCTTGCCAAGATGGTCCGCCGGCTGAGCCCTGCAAAGGCAGACGAGATACTGCATTAGGGGTGGTGGGTGCCATGAAGAGGGGCTGGGCCCCCTCAGTGGGGGGGAGGGGGGAGGCCAGGCTTCTCGGGGAGCACCCGCCAGTGATTCTGGGGGAAAGAGCTCTGGTGGGGGGGGACAAGCTGCAGTGCAGGACAGGCGACTTCAGCCCTAGAGGTCACAGCTGGGGTCTAAATTCACTGATTCAGCCAGGGAATGAACTGGCCCCCTTCTCAGACAGAGAGGTGTGAGCTGAGCATCCAAGTCCCTGTTGCCTTAGGAGAAGTGGGTCTCTGCCCTTGGGCTCTCCCTTCTTCTTCGCCCAGAGACCTTGGACTTCAGGGAAAGTAAATATAATAAGAAACAACAATTATCTCCACTAGATCACTATTCACCAGCTGGGAATGCCAGGTACAGTTGAACAGGCTATGCACGGCCCAACTCCAAAGGGCACTGTGAACTGAGTCTGTATGATAAATACAGCAGCCCCTGGGGTTGGACAGTGCCTTCCCACCACCAGCAAACACTGACCAAATGCCTATGGGAGGGCCTTGTGCCCTTTAATCCCCCCACAAGGAAAGTATGATGGTCTCAATTTTTTTTGGAGGGGGGGGCCACACCCATAGCATATGGAGGTTCTGGGGCTAGGGGTTGAATTGGAGCTGCAGCTGCCGGCCTACACCACAGCCACAGCAACGCCAGATCTGAGCCAAGTTTGCAACCTACATCACAGCCCGCAGCAACACTGACCCTTAACCCACTGAGCCAGGCCAGGGATCAAAACTGCATCCTCATGGATGCTAGTCAGATTCTTAACTTGATGAGCCACAATGGGAACTTCCTGATGATCTCAATTTCACAGGTAAGAAAATGACAAGGGCAACTGAGCCGGGGAACCAGGATCACCATCCAGGTCTGTGAGATCCTGAAGCCTGGCTCTTAACCACAGCATTAAAGGAACGGGGCCATGAACTTGATGGGGTCTAGCATGAAGCCCGGCTGACAGGGAACCTAGGGGGTCCTGGTGTACATCTCACTGCTGTGTCCTTACCCTTTGAGGGGAGAACTTTTTAGTCCAATTATCACTTTCTCCCATTTTACAGATGGGAAAATTGAGGCCCAGGAGCAGAAAGCACTTCACGAACTCACAGAATCTGAGGCTCCATTTCCCTCCTCTCACACCCATTTCAGAGGTAGGAGTGGTTAAGGACGCAGCTCTAGAGTTGGATGGCTCCCTGACCGCCTAGATAGTGGCTCTTCTGAGCCTCAGTTTTCCTATTCTGTAAAATGGGCTGCTGGGAAGTTCAAACAAGGTAACACCAAATACTCAAAAATCTCAGCGATGATTTTATTTGTGCCATGATGGAAATAAACTGGTGTCGGCTGCTAGTCCCTTTGATTGGTCCTCTCTTCTTATTTGCTCACTCCCTGCCTCTATTCAGTTTTTCTAGTCCTGAAATATCAACCTGATAGTATCTAAACCCAGAAGGAGAAGGGCTCCCAGCTCCCCACCTCCCACCAAGCTACAGACCACATGGGCCCAGCCTCCCCAGGGCAAGGGTGGCCAATGGAGAGAGGCCTGGCTCTCAGAACAACAACCACAAAAAAACTCAATTAGGGACTAGGGCACTTGAAGCTCTTCTGGAGACCAGATGGCTCAGGCCCAGCTGCCCTCAGGCGGCCCTTGAAATGCCAGAGAGTTCGAGAGGCCTGCCAGCCGGGCAGCTCCCACGGCCCCTTTCAGGGGCTGTCAGCCTTCAGGCTCTCAGAGCTGTGCGGCCAACATGGTGCACTAGCCACAGGTCGGTATTTAAATTGAAGTTCAGTAAAATTACCTAAAATTTAAACTTTGCATTGGCCACATTTCAAGAGCCCGTTGGCCCCTGGTGGCTCCCATAGTGGGCAGTGTAGCTTCAGAATAGGGTCACCACACTATGGCCCTTGGGCCAAATCCCACCAGCCTGTTTCGTAGCACCTGTGAACTAAGGATGATTGATAAATATTTAAGGGAAAGAGGAGAAAGAAGACGAGTTGGAGTGAGGAGGGTGGGGAGAGGCAGCAGCAGCAAAAAAAAAAAAAAAACCTCTTTTGTTCCACAAAACCTGAACTATTTACTATCCGGACATTTACAGGAAAGATATGTATGGACCCTTGCCCTAGAATATCCTAGAACAGAATGTGAATAGCATTCACACAAAGTCCTACTGGACCCAGAAGACTTGTGAGAGGCAGGGGAGGAGTCAGTGAGCCCTCTTTCTCTTGTAGGAGGAACACCAGCATTTATTAAGCACCACTGTATCTTTAACAACAGACCAAGGGCTTTCCTCGTCCTACCTCGTTTTTTCTCCTGACAACAGCTCAAGGGCAGGGCGGGGTGGGGAGGGGGCGGCACCTTGATTGTCCAGTTTCTGGGGGTGCAGGGTAAGCACGGCTGTGCAGAAAAGCAAAACCACCAAATCAGCCAAACCAGCCAGCAAACGCAAAGCACAGGTAAGAGAAAAAAAATGAGAAGGCAAGAGACTCAAAGGCCACCAGGGATGGCACAGGGAGGGGGGAGGTGGCAATATTTTTCTCCTAAAAACATACTTTCATGGTGTTGCTATATTTTTTTCTATGTAATAAAATAATACAATGACCAGTAGCTTTTGAATTATATGCCAGGCATAGTAGGGGCGGCCAGGCTGCTTGGGCTTAAATCCTGGCTCTACTAGCTCTATTGGCTGTGTGACCTCGGCAAATCACTTAACCTCTCTGAGCCTCACTTCCCTCATCTATAAAATGGGGAGTACCCCCCTTGGAGGCTCACATGTGGCCCTTGCAGTGCAGCCAGTGGAAATGAGAAGGAGCCTCCTGGGAGCGCTGGGAAGAGGGAAGAAGTCAGAATGTGTTGGAACAGCACCTGGGACACTGTCAGTGCCATGTGCTTGTTGGCTTTCATTTTCTAATTTTATCCTCAGCCAAAACTTCTAGGGTAGGGATATTTCTCCCATTTGACAGGTGAAGAGACTGAAAGTCTGAAAGTTGAAGTGATTCATAGAAGCCCCCCAACTACCAAGAGGGGAAGAATTTCCAAATCTGGCTCCATCCTCACAATAACGTCCCTGGTCTCATGTCACGTGGCTCACAAAATAGGGTGGCAGGAGAAGTTGGGAGGGAACTTCACATCCTCTGTCCACTGACTCCTGGACTGCCCTGAATGACCAGCACAAGGAAGGGGAGGGGGAGGGGCTGGACAAGCTTCCAGATGCCCTTAGGCCCCAATTAATTCATTCCACACATGTTTATTGAGCACCTACTGTGTGCCGGGCACCCATCAAGATGCTGGAACAGGGAGTTCCCTCTGTGGCTCAGTGAGTTAAGAACCTGACAGAGTGTCCATGAGGATATGGATTCAATCCCTGGCCTCACTCAATGGGTTAAGGATCTGGTCTTGTCACAAGCTGCGGCACAGGTCGCAGATGTAGCTTGGATCTGGTGTTGCTGTGGCTGTGGTGTAGCTGCAGCTCCTATTTGACCCCTAGCCTGGGAACTTCTAGATGCTGCAGGTGCGGCCATAAAAAAAGAAAAAAAAAAACAGATGCTAAAACACATCAAGGGCTCTGCCCTCATAGAGGTGACACTCTTGTGTGGAGCCAGGAAGCCAGCATGGGAGACAATTACAGCTGTGACACATGCTTGGAAGGCAATACCCAAGGTGAGGCTGGAAGATGGACTCATTTGAACTTTCTAACTCAGCCTGGATTTCAACTTGGATTTCTCCGAGCTCCACAGATCGAGAGGCTCCCAAGACAGAGGAGGTAGGGCTGGAACACGGGCCGCTGGCTCAGAAGGCCAGTCACGGCCCTTGTAGAATCACCTTAGAGGGGTACCTGGTGCTCCCGTGCCTGAGCTCAGCCATCAGCCTTGCAAGCCCTGTCCGGGGGGACCAGCTCCAAACATTCCATTGCCATGGCTACCACCTACCCCGCTGCCCCAAGCTCCCAGCCTCCTGTGCAGAGCTGGGGAGACAGGAGTTCCCCCTTCAGGGCTCCTGGAGATCAGAGACCACCAACAGACTCCGGAGGAAGCCAGCCAAGAAGAGCCTGCCAGAATCCAGTGGGGCGAGAAGAAGAGGAAAAATAATTCTGAGGCTTTGGATGGGGCTTGAGCTTAAAAAACATGTGGGGTGGTTCAAGGGAGCAGAAAAGGCAGGCTGGCATATGCTGCCTTAGAAATATTAGCTCATTGCAGCAACAGGGATGGAACTAGAGACTCTCATACTAAGTGAAGTTAAGTCAGAAAGAGAAAAACAAATACTATATGATATCACTTACATGTGGAATCTAATGTACGGCACAAATGAACCTATCTACAGAAATAAACTCATGGACTTGGAGAACAGACTTGTGGTTGCTAAGGGGGAGGGGGAGGGAGTGGGATGGATTGGGAGTCTGGGCGTCTGCAAACTATTGCACTGGGAGTGGATAAGCAATGAGATCCTGCTGTATAGCCCAGGGAACTATATCTAGTCACTTGTGATGGAACAGGATGGAGGATAATGTGAGAAAAAGAATGTACCTTTATATGTATATCGGGGTCACCTTGCCGCACAGCAGAAATTGGCAGAACATTGTAAATCAGCTATAATTAAAAAATTAAAACAACAAAAAATAGAACTATTAGCTCATACTATACTGAGCACTTATTATATGCCAGGTACTGAGTTAAGGGTTGAAATATATCACTGGATTTTTGTCCTCACCACCTCTCTGCATTACTTCATCTGACACTCCCTTATTAACAATCTCTTTACTGGGGCTCAGAGAGGTGGCTTCACTTGCCCAATGCCACACAGCTGGGAAGCAGAGGACCTAGAAGGAAAACCCAAATCTCCCCCCCCCCCCGCCCCCGTAGCCCATGCTCCTAAATCCAGGCTCTCTCTTTCCTGGCTAGGTAATTTTTACCTAAAATGATCCAAGCAGGGCCCCCACAGGCTGTCCTGCTTCCACTTCCAAGCCCAGTTCAGCACCCTACTGGCACAAGCTCAGGGTAGGTGTCGAATCCCGGCTCTCCTACTCAGAGGCTGGGTGTCCCGGGTCAGTCCTGCTCGCTAAGCCTTGGTGTTGTCATCTGAGAAATGGGACTGACACTTGGAACAAAGAGAGTCATGAGGAATTTCCTAACTTCCACCGTGCTTGGGATGGACATGCAAAAATGTCAGCATTGAATACAATGATCATTGTCAGCACAGCATGTGGATAAAGAGGGACGGAGCACGGAAACGAAGAAGCCAGTGGCCAGCGAGGTGGGGTCAGCAAACCTTGGCGGAGAAAGGCAATGATTTCAGCCCCCTGTGGTGTGACAGCAGCCTAGCCAGCACACATCAGTGGATGCACTAGCTGGGCTCCGGTCAAGATATTTTACAACATCAGGAGGCGATGGTCCCGAGGGCCACAGAGCGCCACGCCCCTGCTCTTGTAGGAGCTGCCAGTGGAACCGAGACAAACCCACAGAACACAAACCCAGTGGGTTCATGCGGAAGCACGTGTGTATTTTGGTTCCGGGTCCCATCTTGACACAGCCAGTGGGGGGAACTCAGGCTTTTGGTGAGTGAGAGAAAAATGGATTTTGCTTTTGCTTTTTTTTTGTTTTTTAAAAAAGAAAGCAAGAAAGAAAAAGAAAAGAAATGTAAGCATGCACAGTCACCAGTGTCTGTTCTGTGGCCAAGCGATGGTTTCAGGAGAGAGAGAGAGAGAGAGTGCGTGCGTGCATGCGCCTGACACCTTGGTGTCCATTTTGCCTCTACCAACAACCCAGGGAGTTGGGGGAGGCACTATTTTTAGCCCCACTTGACAGAGGGAGAAGCTGAGGCTCAGAGAGGTGAAGCACTCAGCCCAAGGTCACACAGCCAAAAACAGGCTGAGCCTGAACTAGAACCCAGGTCTGTCTGTGGCCAGAAGCCAGGATTCTAACCATCAGCCCCAACTCTGCCCAACACACAGGTGGGGACGACGCATGTCCAAAGTCACACAGCTGCTGGGGCAGTAACCAGCTCAGCCTCCTGGCTCCCGTATCCCAGCCTTGCTCCGCATGCCTGGCACAGCACCCACTCTGGACTTCCTGTTCGGGAACACTCCAGCCCCTGCCTGATAAAGAGCATAAACAGGAAAGGGCCAGGGTGACCTCGCAGTGCCGGGGGCTTCCTGCACCCGCCACAACACACACACACACACACACACACACACACACACACGACCCTGTCTCCATTCCTCTGCCCAGAAGCTGCCAGAAGTTGGGGGGCAGGGGGACAGGTGAGCACTGGACTAGGGGGTCTACACACCAGTTTTGGGGCCTGGCTCTGGTGACTAGCAGGGGAGCCCTGGTCGGAGCAGGGGAAGTAAAGAGCAGGTGTTGTCACCTAACTCCTCTGTGCCTCAGTTTTCTCATCTGGGAGATGGCCAGGATTAAATCAATGAATGATAGACAACACCCAGAGCCTTGTTACTGTATCATTGTTATTTCTTTCCTTGAAGGTGGTTTGAAACTTCTGCCTGCATCAGAATCAGCTGAAGTTGTTAAAAGACAAGATTCCTGGGTCCTGCCCCCCCAAATATTCTGATTCGGAAGTTACAAGATGGAGCCCAGGAATCTGCATTTACCAAGTGCTGCCCCTCCCCCATGCTCTATGAAACACTGCTGGGGACACTGAATTCAGCATTTGGGGTCCATTTTCTGGCCAGACAAGGTCACAGTGCGGGGATGAAGCGTTGGACAGACCTTGATACAATCTAGGCTCAGCCACGCACCAGCTGTGTGACCCTGAGCCGGAAATGTCTCCCCTCTGGGCCTTCCTCGCCTCCTCTCCAGAATAAGGGTGCAAACAGCAGTCTCCTGGCCAGCTGTCAAGAGGCTGGCACTGGGCGTGAGCCTAGTGACATTAACTGCAATGAGGCACTATTGTTTCTTAGGAGAGACACAGGCCTGCTGGTAAGGAGTGTCAGAGCCACAGATGCAGTACAGACAGACAAGCCACCCAGAGGGGGACGGACGCCAAGATAAGATGGGGGAATGTGTACGTGGCCATGAAGCACCTGCAGGCTCGTGCTGGAGCAGCCAGGGCCACGCTCAACGGACAGCTAGATGGACCCCGGCACCGAGCAGCGCCCAGCACTGTCACTGACCCCGCACCACAAGCTGAGGGGAGAAAGCACGTCTTTGATCAGGCCACCAGGAAGAAGTACAGGCCAGAGAAGCAGCTGTCATGCTCACAAAGGCAGGGCTCAAACCCAGGCCCAGTCAGGTCTCTGACCTTTCAGGTGCATGGACCCCATCCGCTATCTGGACCCCTTCCCAGAAGAGTGTTTTCAAATGGGATCAAACCAGGAGGAGTCAAAGGAAGCCAATTACAGCCAAGCCTGGCTAAGAATACAACAATTAAGAAGCTATGATACAGGACCTCCCGCCGTAGTGCAACGGGATCAGCAGCGTCTGGGGAACGCTGGGATGCGGGTTTGATCCCCAGCCCGGCACAGTGGGCCAAGGATCCAGCGTTGCGCTGCTGGGGCCTGGGCCTCGACAGTGTGGCTGGGATCTGATCCCTGGCCTGGGAACTCCATGTGCCGCAGGGTGGTCAAAAAAGAAAAGAAAAGGGGAAAAAAAAAAGTCTGTGATATAGTCACCTCTGCACTCCTAGATGAAAGCCATGAGTAGCCAGGTGGAGGGGAGTCTCATGACTGCTGTGCATGTCGTGATGGGCAGAGGTGTCTGCGGCAACAGAAATACGATATGACGACCTATAGGGTTTCTATTGGTGACCCAGGCCCAGCTGCCACTCTTCCTTTGACTGCACCTACACTGATGCCTAGAGGTGATGTTAATTAGGGTAAACAAAGATGTCATTTTTTTTCCCATCCAAATTCCTGGGCCCCTGAGGGGACCATCCAAAGACTGTGGCTTGGGGGGCCTGGGAGCTACACCCCTGCCTCAGGGGGGCCCTGGGCTCTCATCCCCTCTGCTTTCTGCCCATTTCCTCCCTCCACCATCCAACATGAGCATTGGAAAGGGTTCTTACCGGGAAAGCTTGAAGGCATATTCTGGGGCATGGTCTAGGTGTTTGGATTTTTGTTTAAAAAAATCAACGTCAGGGACAAGAGAACTATTATGAAAGACATGTGACATCCATGCACGCCGGCCTTGCACATGCCACCATGTGACCTTAGAGATTAACTCGAGTCAGAAGTGGGTGGAGGACATCAGAGACCAGAGGGGGCGACTTTGGCTTCTGACATGGCCCACATGAGGTGAAGCAGAACAAGGCATCTGCCTCTCCATCGCCAGGAGAGAACAGAGTCCCAGGTAGGCACTTGCCTCTGCTCCGGACCCCTAGCCACGTCCGCTCTTCTCCCTGGGCCCCAGTTTCCTCATCTGCAAAGTGGGTCTAGTAACTCTTAGCAGCAAGGCTGCAGTGAGGGTTTCAGCGAGACTGAGATTTAAGCGTGAGAAGGGGCAGAGGACTGGAGGTGAGACTCCAGGTGGGGGTGTGGCAAGAGTGGGAAAAGGGGTCAGCAGGGCCCAGGCTGAGGCAGGTGTTGAACGCCAGGTAATGAGCACTTGGTGATCCTGGTGGCAGTGGCAAGTGGTGAATGCTGGTGGGGTTAGGGTCTGGGAGGGGACACGGGCTTTTTCTGGTGTTGGATGACTTAGGAGATGAGGGTGGGAGGCCAGGGGAGAGCTGCTGGAGGACCAAGGGAGCCACTTCAAAGGACAGGAGACGGAGGACAGAGGCGAGAAGGTGGCAAAGAGGCCAGATACTCTGGGCCGGAGGAGATGACACACAGAGAGACCCCACTCTAGCCTCGGGCCCAGGCAGCCACTCACAGCCTTTCTTGAGGTGACCTCACTGGCCTCATCTGTCAAACGGAAAGAGGAAGAGAGAAAGTGGCCGAGGAAGGCCCAGCCACCTACAGAGAGCAAGAACCCTGCCTGGCAGGGCCGGGGTGATAACGCAAGCGAGACGCTGCCCTTGACCGCAAAATTTAAGGGGGTGCCCCCAAACTCAGGAATCAGGAACAATGATGTTTTAATGCAACATTTAAAAACAAACGTGGAACATTTTTAAATAGGATAAATAATGGTACTGTGTGCTAAGCTGTATTAGAGCCTGTAATACAGATCTGGTCTTTATTGAAAATGCTGACATATTGTTCCTCATGGATTTTTTTTTCCCATTTCTTTCTTTTTTTTTTTTTGGTCTTACCTTTACTGAGATCTAATTCACGTATGGTGCAATTCACCTATTTAAAGAGTACCATTCCGCGGTTTTTAGTATATTCACAGGGCTATGCATGGTCACCACAATCTATTTTAGGATGTCTTCAGCGACCCCAGGAGAAGCCCTGCCCCCTAACTACACTCCAACCCCTCCCCGCCCCAGCCCCTGGCAACCACTAATCTACTTTCTGTCTCTGGGGATTTGCCTTTTCTGAACATTTCATATAAAGGGAATAACATAAAACATGGTCCTTAGCTTTCTGCATTCAGCATGTTTTCAAGGTTCATCCATTGGTTTTGATTTTATTTTTTTTATTTATTTATTTTTTTTGTCTTTTTGCCATTTCTAGGGCCACACCTGTAGTATATGGAGGTTCCCCAGGCTAGGGGTCTAATCGGAGCTGTAGCCATCGGCCGGCCTACGCCACAGCCACAGCAACTTGGGATCCGAGCTATGTCTGCAACCTATACCACAGCCACTGAGCAAGGCCAGAGATCGAACCTGCAACCTCATGGTGCCTAGTCAGATTTGTTAACCACTGAGGCCTGATGGGAACTCTGGTTTTGATTTTTTAATATTTGAATGTAAATATTCATCTTGATTGCTGAGATCTGGGGCACTCCCTTAACTTCCGTACCTGGGCAAGTGCCTCCCATACCTCATCTCAGCCCTGGGCTGGATCCCTGCAGACCAAACCCCAAATTGAGAGCTCAGATCTGTTCACACTATACCCAGGAGCTGAGGAGATCCACACAGAGTGGTGGAAATGGGTCCCAACAAAGCCCCACTCCCCCTGTGGTGCCTCTGCCTCCACTTGTGCTGAGAAATTCTACTGTAACTCCTGCTTTGGAGTGAGCATTTATTGAGCTCTGGCTGTATACACCACGTGTCACCTCCCCACACACTGGGCTCAATTGGCAGCCCCTTCATTCTCTTTCCTCAGATAGTCATGGCTCACCTACCCAGGCAGCAAGCAAGCGTGGTGGCAGGAGTCAGAGGGCCATGGAGACAGGTTCATTTCCGCTGCTCCCTGGCTGTGCAGCTCTGGGCAGGACACTCATCCTCTCTAAGCCTTGGTTTCCTCGTCTGTTAAATGGGACACACAGGGTGCCCTCCTCACAGGGCTGTCGGGAGGAGACAATAAGCATCCTTGGTGAACTTGCCATAGTAAATTACATATTCTCAGCAGGCACCAGACCAAGGATGTTCTGAGCATGGTGTCATCTGATGCTCTAGCCATCCCAGAAGGCAGGCAAGGAATGTCCCTTTTTTTTTTTTTTTTTAAGGGCCTCACCAGGGGCATATGGAAGTTCCCAGACTAGGGGTCGAATCAGAGCTGCAGCTGCCAGCCTACACCACAGCCACGGCAACATGGGATCTGAGCCCCATCTGCAACCTACACCACAGCTCATGGCAACACTAGATCTTTAACCCACTTGAGTGAAGCCCAGGATCAAACCTGAATCCTCATGGATACTAGTCGGATTTGTTACTGCTGAGCCACAACGGGAACTCCAGGATGTCCCATTTTACAGATGAGGAATCAGAGACTCAACGAAGTTAAGACTGCTGGGCGTCCTGAGAAGCAGTGTGCATGCCCAGCCCTGGCGTCCCCTCCACATAAAGTTTAGTGACCAAGTCTGAGGCCTTTACGGGAAGGGATGAGGCCGGATGGCCTGGAAAGGCAGAGGGGAGTGCTGGCCAGCTCAGGACATGGGGAAGCCAGTTCTGATCCCAGATGTGCTGCCAAAGGCCCATGCAACCATCTCCAGGTCACAGTCTCCCCACCACTGCCTCCCACCCCGGCCCCACACCCAGCTTCAACAGCTAGTACCTTCTTTGATCCAACACCTGACTGGCACTCTGTAAGAGCTCCCTTGAAAAGGGGAGGTCGTGGTTAATATTGTCAAATGTCTAGAGGGCATGAGTTTCCTCATAGGGAAAATGAGAACCGCCTGGGGCTGCTATACAGGAATAAGATCATATACCCCAAGTGTGCGGAGGAGCCCCTGACTCACGCTCAGCCTCCAAATCTGTGGCTCAGGTGCCCCAACACTCCCCATACTCTGTGCCGTGAGCTGCGAAGGTGACCTTGCACCTTGGTGTCCCCACCTGAGGAAGGAACCCACTTCATAGGCTGTTGAGAGGCCTTGACGGCTCAGGGCAGCCACAGCAGGCAGCCTGGCCCTTGGTACGCTGAAAAGCCTTACGGAACAAGAGCCATCGCCCAGAACCCACAGGGGGAGAGGGAGGTCTCAGCTGCCCACATGCCTTCTCAGGTGGAACCATCCAGGGGTGTCAATCTGACCTTCACCCCAGGGGCTCTGCTCTGGCAAACTCCCCGGCCAGGTAACTCTCCTGCCCAGGAGGAGGCTGCTCCCAGCACAGACACCCACCCTTCCTTTGGCCAAAGCTGCATGCCCAGCCACTGACGACCACTGTGACTCTTCCTATTCGGGCTTCCTCCCTCTCCTGGCCAGCACCCAGCTCACTTGCCCGCCTCAAGTTACCAGGCCACCCTGAGAACACAGAAGGCCAGGTGCACGGCAGGGTGGCCCAGTGGTTAAGGTCTTGGGTGGAGGGTTTGGGAAGGGCTGGGGCCATGTCTGGCTCTGCCAAGGATGGGCCCAGAGACCCGGGCCTGGTTGACTTCAATGGCCTTGGTTTCCTTATCCGTAAACTGTGGCTGAACTGCCTTGCCTCTGTGGGTTGCTGTAATGGCCACTGAGGCAAGAGCTTAGGGCAGGACCTGGCAGCAGGTGGATTTCAGTAAATACCAGTTCTTAATTTATCATCATCCCTAATTAGATATCTTAATTAAATATTCCATTATATTACATAGCAGACCTGGATACAACCATGAGAAAGAAAAATCCATTACCCTATGGGACAGCTGGGATGAATGATAGGTGATAAAAAGGTTATCTGATCCCACTCTGGTAAATATTTACGTAGGAAAAATACTCCAGGAAGATATACCCCAAACTGCTTCATTTATTTCTCCTTTCCCCTCCCTGAATTTTCTAACTACTCCATAGTGGATATTTATCAATGGTGTGATGCAAAATAAAAGAATGGAAAAATGAAATTGAGGCAATTTCCAAGTATTTTGCATAACAGTGAGACCTGGAGCCTTGGGATATAGAGCCAGCCTTGGAGAAAGCCTGGGAAAGACCAGAGAGTCTGGCCAAGGTCACAGAGCAAGGTCCTGGGGCAACCAGGCCTGAGCCTGGCTCTCCAGACACCTAGACCCGGGGTCCTCTCTACTGGCATCATGCTAGTTCATTCTTCTAATCTGATGAGGTAGGCCGGCCTCCTGGTTAAGAGTCTGGCTCTGGAATCAGGCTGCAGGTCCCAGCGGGGCCATGAGCTACATGACCTTGAGCAGGGTGCTTAACTTCTGTGGGCATCAGTTTCCTCCTCTGTACGATGAGAATCAGACTTGCAGCATGACACAGGGGTTTTGTCAGGGTCAAATAAGATAATGCATGTAACGCACTTTCGTACTACGCCTACCAAAGAGTAGGTACTTTAGGCCCTATTATTATTATCATCAATATCATTATTATTATTACCAGGATCAGCATTTGGAATCTAGAAATATCATAAAGAGTTTTGTAGGGCATGGAATGCTCACTCAACAGCCACAGGGAGGAAACTTAGACTTGGGTACTAGGGAGCCATGGCAGGTGTTTGAGCAGGAGAGGAGCAGCATGACTCTACAGCTGCACAGGGCTGGCAGCCAGTAGCCACCTACAGGGACTGTCTCTGCCAAAGTCCCCCATTACAGGTCCCACACCCTTGGCAGTTCTCCCTGTGCTGCTGGGCAAAACCACAGTGCAACTCCCACAGGCTATAGCCCTGCCACCTCTGGCCTTGCCCATCTCCTGCATGCCAGCTGGGCTGGTGAACATCAAGTGATCAACAAGCAGGGGGACTTGAAGCAGCCCACACAGCCTCACACGTGATGGCCAGGCGACCCAGATGCCTGGCAGGGGCCACAGGGTGCTAGAGAGCAGTGGCCCCTACTGCTCCATGAACACTGGTTTCCAGTCAAGCCTAGCTCCTACTTTGCTGTGTGACCTTGGGAAAGTCCCTTCTCATCTCTGAGCTCAAGTATGCCCCTATGCAAAGAAGATCTTAATTGCTTCCTATGCTGAGGGGCTGCCAGAGAGCTGCAACACCATAAAACAACAATGGTTTCCTCTGACCACACTCCCACAGTGTGTCAGGAGACATGGCTGAGTGTTTCTGGTATGTTCATTCACTAAATCCCACACTCTAGAAGTGGGGCCCTGTGCTGTTCCGACGTATGTTTTCCTTTTTAGGGCCACACCCGTGCATATGGAGGTTCCCAGGCTAGGAGTCGAATCAGAGCTATAGCTGCTGGCCTACGCCAGAGCCACAGTGACATGGGATCCGAGTTGTGTCTGCAATCTCTATCACAGCTCACGGCAGCACCGGATCCTTAACCCTCTGAGAGAGGCCAGGGATCAAACCCACAATGTCATGGCTCCTAGTTGGATTTGTTCCTGCTGCGCCACTGTGGGAACTCCTATTTATTTTTTACTTCTTTATTTTTTCTTGGAGTTCCCATTGTGGCTCAGTGGTAGCAAGCCCAACTACCATAGATGAAGATGCAGGTGTGATCCCGGCCTTGCTCAGTGGGTTAAGGATCCAGTGTTACTGTGAGCTGTGGTGTAGGTCGCAGACACAGCTCAGATCCTGAGTTGCTTTGACTGTGGTGTAGGCCAGCAGCTACAGCTCTGATTTGACCCCTAGCCTGGGAACTTCCATATGCTGCATCTGCGGCCCTAAGAAGACAAATAAATAGATAATTTTTTTTTTTTTTTTAATGGCTACACCTGCAGCATATGGCATAAGTTCCCGGGCTACAGCTGCCGGCCTATGCCACAGCTATGGCAACATGGGATCCGAGCCGTGTCTGCAACCTACACCACAGCTCACGGCAACACCAGATCTTTAACCCATTGAGCAAGGGCAGGGATTGAACCCCCATCCTCATGGATACTAGTCAAATTCTTAGCCTGCTGAGCCACAATGGGAACTCAACCTCCATATTTAAAAGGAATAGAGAAGGCTTAAATCTCCTTAGAGCAAAATCTCCAATCCTGTCCTCTTCCTCTTTTCTAAGAGGTAACTGCTATCAATCAGGAGGGGCCCCCACACCTGTTTTTTCTGAGGTTACAGCCAAACTTACACCTGAATGGAAATCTCACAGGGCCTCTCTCCTGCCCTCCCAGACACACATCCTTTCATCTTTCCATTCACCCTTCCCTCCTTTCAACTACAAATTATCCTATTATACCAGTGGATTTCAACTGGGGCTGACCTTGCCCCTGTGGGGACAACTAGCAATGTCTAGAGACAGTTTGCGCTGTCACAACTAGGGGTCATCTGGTGGGTAGAGGCCAAGGATGCTAAAATGCCCAGGCTAGCCCCAACCACAGCAGGCTCCCCTGGAAGCTTGCCAGCCCCACATGCTAGTAATGCCAAGGCTGAGCAGCTCTGGATCACACATACCCTGAAACCGGCTCGCTTCACTCCACACCAGGTTGGGGAGAGGTTCCTGTGTCGATATACCAGTTCCAGCACTCAGTAAACACTGACTGAGCACCTAGTGTATGCCAGGCCCTGTTCTAGCATGGGGCCACATCGACACAAGCAAAGCCCAGGCACTCAGAGTGTTGCCATCCTCTTGGGAGACAAGACACATGGGTGTGCAGGACCTGGGTAGATCTCCCTCCGGCTTTTTTTTTTTTTTTTAATGGCTGCACCTGCAGTATATGGAAGCTCCCGGACCAGGGGCTGAATCTGGGCAGTAACTGCAACCTACACTGTAGCTACAGTAATGCCAGATCTTTAACCTGCTGTGCCTCCACAGCAACCTGAGCCACCACAGTAGGATTCTTAACCCCCTGCGCCATGGTGGGAACTGCCCCCTCCTGCTTTGTAATTGCTGTAGAGCATCTCTGGCAGGGATGGCTGACCGTTCATTGGCCAAAACGTTCCTGATAGACATTTAGGCTCTTTTCAACTTTGTTTTTGTTTGTTTCGGCTGCGCCTGCAGAATACAAAAGTTCCCGGGCCAGGGATCAAACCCACGCCACAGCAGCAACCCGAGCCACAGCAGTGACAATACTGGATCCTTAACCTACTGCTCCATAAGGGAACTCCCCTGTTTTCATCTTTGATGCAACACACCCCATCACCAAGGAACATGCCTTCTTGTGTCCATGAGTGAGAGGCACCCCAGGGCCTTGCTAATGCTTCAGCAGGCTCCCCTGGAAGCTTGCTAGTCTCATCCCAGAGGTATACAAGTATACAATCAGAGCCAGTATTTTCACCAGACCCCATGCATTCCCATTCAAATTCCACTCTAAGTAGCTACCCAAAAGCAGTCAGCTGGCTCGAGGGCTGCATATCCTCTATATTTCAGCAGAAACAGAAAAAAGCGCCCTCCAAAAGACCTCCCTGTCACCTGTCTGCAATTCCCTGTATGTTACAGTTTTTGCTGAATTGATGATTCTTTCCATTTTCCAGATGTGGAGCCTGAGGCTTGACAACCAGATCCCAGGGCTGATGATTTCTAAAGCCTCTCCTGGGTCTGGCTTTCAGGGTTTGGCCACATCCTGGGCACGTTCCATGCCGGCTTCCTGCCTAGGCCCCCTGGCTCTCAGAAAGCAGTTCAGAGTTGAGGGGTGGGGGGTGGGGGGCAGAAGGGCTACAGCTCGCCCAGCAAAGGGAGGTGTCCCGCAAGAGGAAAGAGGCTCTGAAGAAAGGGGGGTAGGAGCTTCTGCGAACAGCACCAGAGAGACTGCTCTGTGCCCATTCATGTCCAGGACCAGCTGGAGCACAGGGCCAAGGTGCCCTTTAATGCACAGAAGGGAACGCCAGGGCTCCAGGATAAGGACAAGAGGGGAGAGGGCTCTGAAGCCCAGGAGCTGGTAAGGACTAAACTTTGCTCTCACTAGCTGCACATCTTTTTTGTGTTTTTTTGTTTGTTTGTTTGTTTGTTTGTTTTTTGCTTTTTAGGGCCACACCTGCAGCATATGGAAGTTCCCAGGCTAGGGGTAGAATCGGAGCTACAGCTGCTGGTCTATGCCACAGCCACAGCCATGCCAGATACAAGCCCTATTTGCAATCCTAGCTGCACATCTTAGCCTCAGTTTCCTCTCCTGAAAAATGGGCTTAGGCCACCCACTGCAGAGAGCTGCTGTGAAGACTCCTTGCAGATGGGTCAACCAATGGCAGCCACCATCTGGAGCACTACCCGGAGCCCTGCCTTAGGCTGGTGCTACTCTGCAGTGCTCAACTTATTGCCGCCTCATGACAATCAACTGCGCTCATTCTCCCCACTTGACAGAGGAGGAAACTGAGGTTCAGAAAGGTATGTGCCCTCCCTTCAACATACACTGAGCTATGGCCTTGGACGTACCTTGCAGGGTCAGATTCCTCATCAGAATCCTGCCTCTGGCATGCTGTGTGCCCCTGGGCAAGCTGCTTTGCCTCTCTGACCCTCAGTTTTCAAAGCAGTGAAATGCGACCACAGGCAGAGACCAGAGATAGGAAGCTGCCCTGCAAACGAGAGAACATACTGAACATTCCCTCCTCCAAGCTTCATGCTGTCATACCCGCAAAGACCCAGCCTAGGAAGACCTGTCACCTGTGGGCAACCCTGAGCTTTCCTGTACTCTAGGTCCGACACGGGTGAGAAGTCAGGCAAACCTGGTGTGGCCCCCAGGGAGGAAAAACCACTTACTTAAGGTCACATGGCTGGCAAGCAGTGGAGAGCAGGGCCAGGCAGCAAGAAGTGGGGTGTCTAACCTGAGCAGGGCACAGGCAGCAGTCAGAGTGGCGTTGAGGGCCAGGGTGGGGCTGGCAGGTGCCAGAGTGGCGGCCACCAGGAGCAGGAGGATCTGTGCTGCCCAGGTCACTCCTACTGGCCCTCAGCGGCAGGGCCTCTTTGAAGGATCCCTCAGTCCCAGGATGTGCCTGCCTCCCACCACAGGCTCCTCCTCCCTCTGGGCCCAGCCTGCCACCTGCCTGCGCATTGGCAGTGGACACCACCTCTCTGGGACATCAGGGCTTCTCTCTGCGGCCAGAGCTCAGGCCTTCCAGGCTCTGCCTCTCCCTATGGCTAGTCTTGTCCCATCCTCTGGAAACTTCTCTCATCCCTGTGGCCAGAAGGTGCAGCGACCACAGAAACCTGACCACGCCACGCACCGTCTAAGCCCTTCTGTGAGCCCTTGACCTCAGAGTGACACTCCAGCTCCTCCCCACAGCTTATGAGAACAACATCCAGGAGGAGTTCAAGGTGAGGCACACATGGAATTCAACTTTCCAGGAGCCACGTTAAAAAGTTAATAAGAAAAAGGTGACATTAAACTTTTTTATGGCCCCACCCAGGGCATATGGAAGTTCCCAGACTAGGGGTCAAACTGGAGCTACAGCTGCCAGCCTACACCACAGCCACAGCAACGCAGGCTCGGAGCTTTATCTGCGACCATGGAAATGCCGGATCCTTAACCCACTAAGCAAGGCCAGGGATCGAACCCGTATCTTCAAGGACACCATGTCAGATACTTAACCGGCTGAGCTACAATAGGAACTCAGACATTAAACTTAATAATAGATTTTATTTCACCCAATACATCCTAAATATTATTAACTAACATAAAAATGATATTGTTTGATTGATTTTTTTTTTTAAGGGCTGCAGGAGCAGCATGTGGAAGTTCCCAGGCTAGTAGTCGAATCAGAGCTGCAGCTACTGGCCTAAACCACAGCCACAGCAATGCAGGATCCGTGGTATGTCTACAACGTGCATCACAGCTATGCCAGATCCGTAACCCACTGAGTGAGGCCAGGGATTGAACTTGCATCCTCATGGATACTAGAAGATTTGTTACCACTGTGCCACATAGGAATTCCCATAAAAATGACTAGTGAGACATTTTACTTTCTTTTTCCCCTGAGTACTAATTCTGTGAAATCGGGCTACCATCAGTGCACCACAATTTGGATGATAAAATTTTTGGTGGAAATACATGGTCTGTAGTTAGAGTTCATAAAATGTACAGCTGAAAAATTAGTCACATCCCCAAATAGTTCTATCTGCCTTTAAAAGTTTTCCAAGAACAAAATGGAGTATTTGTTTGGACATCTAAATTTAAATTAATATAAACAATTCAGTTCTTCCTCTATGCTAGCCACATTCAAGGGCTGATGGCTCCCCGAGTAGACACACAGGTTAACTCCTTAATTGTCTGGTCCCCGGAGCCCTCTCATGCCTCCTTTCCAGTCCTGTCCTAGACACAGGTGAAGTTTCTAAGCTCGCCCTCAGCCTCTGTCTCCGCGATTGATCCATGCCCTTCCTCAACAGTCCCCACTTCCTGCTGGGAACCAGAGCCTGGTACACAGAAGGCACCCAAGTGTGCACCTGAGGCTTACTCAAGTATACCATAAAGCTTGACTCCTCCAGGAAGGCTTCCGTGATGCCCTAGCTTGGTGAGTGTTCTCCTGGGCTCTTAACAGCCCTCTGCTCTCATCTCCTGAGCAACCTCCTCCAAGGCTAGGAACTGGGTCTTGTTCGCTGCTATATTTTCAATGCCTAACCTGAAGATTGGTATTATAGTAGGTGCTTGATTTACAGATTTTTTACAGTATGTAAATATATACTGTAGTATGTATTATACACTATAGTAAGTATATAAATAGTAATATATAAATACACACTATAGTAAGTATGTAAACATATAGTATATAAATATAGGTGCTAAATTTATAGAATTGACCTGAGAAATAGTAATGACTTGGGTTGAAAAGCCCCACAGGACCAGTTTTGCCTGTTTTAGTTAAAGGCTCTCTCATCCCTGCAAAAGTGCTACTAACAGGCACAGCTCCATTTACACACCAAGCACTAGGCTAAACACTCTGCAGGACTGAGAGAGGGAAAGTGAGGCTCAGACAGGTGAGAGCTTAACCTGTGTTCAAATCAATGATTTGGAGGCTCAAAACTCTTACTGATCCAAAGAAGTTACACATGGAAGAGGAGGTTTGCACTACATATGGCAAATAAGACATCTGTATCCAGAATATATAAAGAGCCCTGGGAAATCAATAAGAACAAGACAGGCAATGCATCAGGTAAGAGGGCAGATATGAAGAGACACTTCATCCAAGAGGTTATCTAAATAGTCATTAACCATACAAAAGGGTGCTCACTCTCATTATCCAGCAGGGGAAATAATACAAAACAAAAGCACAGTGTGGAGCACTGTATATCTGAATGGCTCAAGAGGAAAAAAAAAAAAAAAAAGGATATTACAAGCGCTGACAAGGAATGTGATACAACCAGAACTTTCATGTTCCACAGGTGGGAGAGTAACCTGGCACAATCACTTTGGGAAAACTCTGGCATAAGAGACAACAGCTGATCTTGCACCTTCTCTGTAACCCGGCAGTTCCACTGTAAATCAGAAATGTATCATCCACCAAGGGGATATGTCAACATGTTCCTGGCAGCACTATTTGCAACCACTCCTAACTGGAAATTCCTCAACTGCCCATTAACGAGAGGATGAATAAATAAGTAAATACAAATAAATATATCATACTGAACAGCCAGGGGAGAGAACAAGCTGGAACTTCACATAATATGGATGAATCCTACAGATATGCTGAGATACTGGCTCCTAGGCCAATACAAAAGAGAACATATGCTTTAACATGCGCAGAGTACTTTCTAATTTATATATAAATAAAGTACAGAGACAGGCAAAAGGAATCTCTAGTAGAAGACTCTAGGATGTCGGTCACTATCTGTGGTCACCCTTTGTGGCGGGGGGGGGGGTGCCTGGAGTGGGCACAGGTGTCTTGGATGGGGGTGGGGTGCTGGGCACATGGCTTTCCCTGGTCTGGGTAGTGTCACATAGACATGTTTATCTTTGAAAATTCATCGAGCAGTCCACTTATGATGGTGCGCCTTTCTGTACATATGATCAACTTCAATAAGAATCACAGAATATATGTGCGTGTGTGTGTGTGTGTGTGTGTGTGTGTGAATGACTGGCTCACTTTGCTGTACAGCAAAAATTGGCACAAACATTGTAAATCAACTAGGCTTTAATTTTTAAAAAATGTGCATTAAAAATAAAGAAATAAAAAGAATCACACTTGGCCAAAGATAGCTGGGCATCCTTCCCCCCCATACACACACCTTTTCTGTCTGTCACAGAGGAACACACAGAACTCCATTCATTCATTTGATGAACAGTGGCCACCAGGCGCTCTCCCAGGGCCAGGCGTGGTGCCAGGTGCCGGAAACATAAAGGTGTATTGAGCCTTGGCCCCCAATTGTGCCACCCACATCCCAGGGCCTGGCAGTCCTACCCCCAAA
Source organism: Phacochoerus africanus (assembly GCF_016906955.1). Classification (NCBI taxonomy): domain Eukaryota; kingdom Metazoa; phylum Chordata; class Mammalia; order Artiodactyla; family Suidae; genus Phacochoerus; species Phacochoerus africanus. The sequence continues at coordinate 44,281,317 of NC_062558.1, forward strand.
CCCACACGCAATAAACAAGCCACCGGGCTGGAGGTGCTTCTGATCAGAGGCCAAGGAGGTGATGTCTGCTTGTTTTCCTTTCTCCCCCACTTGGTGCAAGCATGTTTTCAGGCTTTTTCCTCACACTGGGCCAAACTCAGCCACTCTGGCACAGGCAGCAGGAGTTTCATACTCTGCCACTTGTCTGCCACCATCTCCCCTCCCTCCCAGCAGGCTTTCCTCTGCTCCCTGTAGGCTGGTGACTCCTGGGTTGTCACCTCCAACCCAAATCTCTCTCCTCAACACCAGACTTGGCATCAACTGTCTTTCTATCACTTCCACTTGTCGTTGAGCTTAGACCTCAAACTTAACACCTCCAAAGTTAATCTCCTGGTTTCTCTCCCTAATTCACTGCGCTCCAGTTGGTGGCAGCTTATTATGTTTAGGCTGAAAGCCTCCGAGGCAGCCAAAACCCCTGACTCCTTGTCTCTCCCACCCCAGTCCAAGCAGGCAGCAAATCCTGTCAACCGCGCCTTCACAACAGAGCCAGGCAATCGTTTCTGGGATTTGACACCAAAGGCACAGGTAATTAAAAAAAAAAAAAAAAAAAGTCAAACTGAGCTTCATGAAAATTAAAACCTTCTGTGCTTCCAAAGACACTATCCACAGAGTGAAAAGGCAACTGACAGAACAGGAAGATGTATTTGCAAATCATGGGTCTGATAAGGGATTCACATCCCGAATCTATAGAGAACACCTCAAACTCCACAACCAAAAACCAAACAACCTGCTTCAACAATGGGCAAAGGGGAGTTCCGGTCGTGGCACAGCGGAAACAAATCCGACTAGGAACCATGAGGTTATGGGTTCGATCCCTGGCCTCACTCAGTGCGTTAAGGATCTGGCATTGCTGTGAGCTGTGGTGTAGGCCAGCAGCTACAGCTCTGATTAGACCCCTAGCCTGGGAACCTCCATATGTCGTGGGTGCGGCCCTAAAAACAACAAAAGACTAAAAAAAAAAAAAAAAATGGGCAAAGGACTTGAAAGGATATTTCTCCAAAGAAGACATACAGATGGCCAACAAGCTCAACATCCCTAATCATCAGGGAAATGCAAATCGAAACTACAAGGATATGCCACCTCACACCCATCAGATGCCATTAAAAAAACAAACAGGAGTTCCTGCTGTGTTGCAATGGGTTAAGAATCTGACTGCAGCAGCTCAAGTCACTGCAGAGGTGTGGGTTCTATTCCCTGCCCGGTGCAGTGGGTTAAGAATTCAGCATTGCCACAGCTGTGGCTCAAACTCAATCTATGGCCCGGAACTTCCATAGGCCACGGGTGTGGCCATAAAAAGCAAACAAACAAACAAAAACTAGAAAATAACAAGTGTTGACCAGGATATAGAAAAAGTGGAACACTTGTGTGCTGTTAATAGGAACGTAAAATGGCAGAGCCACTGCGAAAACCAGTACGGAGGTTCTGCAAAAAAATTAAAAATAGAGATACCATATGATCCAGCAATTCTACTTCTGAGTATCTACCCCAAAGAGTGGAAAAGCAGGGTCTCAAAGAGGTATTTCTACACCCATGTTCACAGCAGCATCACTCACAATGCCTAAAATGCGGAAGCGACCCAGTGTCCAGTGATGGATAGATGAACAAAATGTGGTACATCCCCGCAATGGAATGTTATTCAGTGTTAAAAAGGAAAGAAATCCGGATATACGCTACACCAGGGACATGATGCTCAGACACAAAAAGACCAATGCCGACTTGTACTTATATGAGGTACTCAGAGCGGTCAAAATTATAAAGACAATTTTTTTTTTTTTGGTCTTTTTAGGGCCGCACTTGCAGCATATGGAGGTTCCCAGGCTAGAGGTTGAATCAGAACTACAGCTGCCAACCTACTCCACAGCCACAGCAATGCCAGATCCGAGCCATGTCTGCGACCTACACCACAGCTCTCGGCAACACCGGGTCCTTAACCCACCGAGTGAGGCCAGGGATTGAACCCAGGTCTTCGGGTGTATACTAGTCAGATTTCTTTCTGCTGAGCCACGATGGGAACTTGTAAAGACAAATTGTGATTGTGGTTGCTAGGAGCTCAGGGACAGAGGGTGGGGGGTTAGTGTTTAATGGGTATAGAGCTTCAGTTTCACAAGATGAAGTGTTACTGGGATGATGGATGGAGGTGATGGTTGCACAGCTATGAGGATATATTTAATACCACTGAGCTGTACACTTCCAGGTGGTTAAGATGGTAAATTTTACTTATTTATTTTCTTATTAAAGTCTAGTTGATTTACAGTGCTGTGCCAATTTCTGCTGTACAGCAAAGTGACCCAGTCATACATCTACATACATCCCCTTTCTTATATTATCTTCAGGACAGTATATTTTATGTGCATTTTAACACAACTTTAAGACAAATCACCTACTGAGAGCCGGGACCCGCTCACTTCACATCACTCGTTGCTGAGCATCTGCATTTTGTGTGTGCATGTCTCACCGCCCCCGTCCAAGGCACCCAGGTCTCTGGCTGCCTAGCTCCTAACTGGCCTTGCTGATTCTGCCCTTGTCTCCTCATCTTTAGTGAGCACCCAGAGCGACTACGTGAAGATGGAAATCAGGTCTCAGTCCTCCTCCGCTCTGAATCCTTCCACGGCTCCCATTTTACTCAGGAAAAGCCCACCCCCATAAGCCCGCAGGCCCTACAGGTTCAATCAAACCTGCCCGCTGCCGTTCTGACCTCATCTTCTACCTGACATACCTGGCTCTCCTCCAGCCACACAGCCCCCTTGCTGCGTGCGCATGTATACACACACACACACACACACACACACACACACACACACACACACACACGGCACGCTCCGACCCCAGGCCCTCTGCCCCAGCTGTCCCCACTGCTTGATGCCCTTTCCCCGCACATCTCCTTGGCCTCCCTGTCCTTGCTCACACCCTTCCCCATCTCCCATTTCACAATGCAACCTGCCCTGGCGACACAGCATCCCAGACCCCCGACCCTGCACCATTTGTCTTTTCTCCCCAGCACCTCCCACTGGCAATCAAGTATTTACAGAATTTTCACTCTAGGCCCCTCTCCACGCAGCAATCATGAAATACCCAAGGCAACCTGAACTCACTGTGTTACCTCTTGAGCTTGGTTCTCTTCCAGGCTTCCCTGTCAAACAAGCACAGAGAACCCAGATCCCTGTCAGCCCCTTCACCACCACAAGCCTGATTCAGCTCACCACCCAGCCTGTCCGTCACCTCTCACCCAGTCCCCTGCTCCATCCCCACCTCTCTTTGAACAGTGGACATGTCACTTTCTGCTTGTATGGCACTGCCAAGGCTCCCCACTGCCTTCAGGAGGTAATTCTTCACGTGGCTTATGAGGGCTTCGTGACCTGACCCCTGCACTCTGGCCAAACAGAACTACTTTCACTCCCAAGGGCACCACACAGCCCTGGACAGCGACAGCATCCTGCTCCCAGACCAGAGTGACTTAATCTAGGTCAACGGAAGTTGGCTAGAGACTTTTGCAAGATCCTCTGGGGAGGCTAAACAAGTAGCAATACAGGGCCATCTCTAGTCACCACTTCAGAGCCTTCCTGAGACTGAAGCTGAGAGATGGGGACACGAGTCTCTGATATGAGTTGGGCTCCTGGATCCAGCCCTGCCTGAAGCCATCACTACTTTATACATGAGCCAATAAACTCACTTTTTTGCTTAATTTCATGGGAGCTACGTTTCCGCCTCTGTTCATCAAGAGCTCCAATCAATGGTACCCACATACCCCCCACTCAACCTTATCTTGGCCTGGTTTTTATTGCCTCAGTTCAAACATCACCTTTTCCAGGAAATCTTCCTTGAATGCCAAGAATGGATTAAATACCCTCTAATGTCTACCCCTGACCATTCTCTGTTGTTTGTGCCTCCTTGAATGTAGGAAGCTCACGGGCTCAGGGGTCTTACTGTTTAAAAAATTTTTTTCTGGGAGTTCCCGTTGTGGCTCAGTGGAAATGAACCTAATATCCATGAGGATGCAGGTTCAATCCCTGGCCTCGCTCAGTGGGTTGGAGATCCAGTGTTGCCGTGTGCTGTGTAGATCTCAGACATGGCTCAGATCCTGTGTTGCTGTGGCTGTGGTGAAAGCCGCAGCTGTAGTTCCAATTCAACCCCTAGCCTGGGAACTTCCATACACCGTGGGTGCAGCCCTAAAAAACAAAACAAAACAAACAAACAAAAAAATCTATTCCCAACCTTAACAAAGAGATTTCATATTTTATTTTTTTGAGCTTACTCTGCCGATCACTAAGTTCCCCCAGGTATCAGAGAGCCATCGAAAAGAAGGGGGGTGGTTTATAGGACGATGGACCTCAGTTTGGTTTCTCCACCTGTCAGCTTTGGGACCTTAGGCAAGTCACTTAAAGTCTCTGAGCCACATTTTCTTATCTGTGAAAAAGGAGGGCAGCTAAATACACATAAAAAAGGCTTTAATACCATATTAGAGCAGAGTAAATGCTACATTACTGGCAGTGCTTGCCTCCACTTTTTTCCCTAGGACACTTTTTCCCTAGGACACAAATCCTGCCTGCTGAGAATGTATTTTTCCAGTCTTTTGGGATCTGTCCTTATGACCAGGATGGGGCTAACCCCACATCCAAGACCACTGGCTGAGGTCTGATCAATAAGAGGGTACTGACGTTCATGGATGGGCATGAGACTCCAGGAGGATAAATAGTAATTGAAGCCAAGATTTGTAAGAATTATTAGAGAAATAGTGCCCTTATAGCTCAGACTGCTAAATTAGCAGGTGTATGCCTGGAGATGTAACTGGAGAGAGCATCCCTGAGAATAAAGCTGCCACAGAAGAAAGCCCATCTGAGAGAAAGAAATGAAATAGTGCCCCGATACAGTGGAGCACCTGGATACAGCTATACCTGAAGGCAATCTGCCTTTGGCCTTATCATTTACATAAGCCAATGAACTTCTTTTCTTCCACCTGAATGATTTTATTTATTTATTTATTTTTGTCTTTTGTTGTTGTTATTGTTGCTATTTCTTGGGCCGCTCCCGCGGCATATGGAGGTTCCCAGGCTAGGAGTCGAATCGGAGCTGTAGCCACCGGCCTACGCCAGAGCCACAGCAACGCGGGATCCGAGCCGCGTCTGCAACCTACACCACAGCTCAGGGCAATGCCGGATCGTTAACCCACTGAGCAAGCAGGGACCGAACCTGCAACCTCATGGTTCCTAGTCGGATTCGTTAACCACTGCGCCACGACGGGAACTCCCCACCTGAATGATTTTAAATGAGGAGTCTGCCAAGCACAGCCAACTGACAAAGACACATAACAGGCTCTTTTTGACCTCTGCACACTTACCACTCAGGCAGTCTCCTCCCAGGGCCCAGTATAATTTTAAAAATTTGTTTTGACAAAACTAAGCAAAATTGATTTCCAAAGTCTTATGTGAAGATGCTGGTGCCAGCTAACCACTCTCACTTCTGCCCCAAGGGTGTGGACTTGAGATTTCCTTACGGGAAGCTAACCAGAATATCCTCACCAGGTCAGAAGGTCGTGCTGATTCTCCAGGCTTAGAAAGTCTTTGGCTAACTTTCCCTTTCCCTGCCCCCTAATTGTAGTTTGACTTTTCTGATTGCACTTCTGTGTTGTGGAGGTTTTGCAATGAATGGCTGACAGCCAAAAAAGGTAGAAAGTCTTGACCAAGAACAAAGCAAGCAAGTAATAAATCCTTGCTGATGTAATGTTCCCAGATTAGACGGGTCTTTCCTCCTGGTGGCCTATGAGTGGGGTAATCTGGGTGAGGGTTTTAAGAGCATAATTTGTAGGCCTGGTTTTTGGGCGACACAGCCCTGGGAATCCAGTTTCCCAGGACACTAACCTGCCCTGCTGACTCCCTCATGGACAAATGCAGCCCAGGACCGGGAGACCATCTTCCCTGTCACTTGCTCCTTAAGCAGGCAGAAGAGGAAGAATTTTTAAGGCTTCAAGAGCTGCTCAGAACAAGAACATTAAAAAAAAAAATCAAAGGGAGGAAGCCACGAGAACTGTCTCCTCACAGTCCACTGACTTCCCCAGGCCAGATTCAGAGGGCGTGAATGGCCCTGCCTTTAAGAAAAAATGGTTTGGGGCTCTGAGAGGGCCTGGCCCCTTGTTGGAGAGTATTTCCACCTGCAGATGTGCCCAGACATCACCAGGAACAAAGCCAGGGGGCAAGATACTGTGGGGAGACAGTGCCCGTTGTGGCACAGTGGAAACAAATCTGACTGGTATCCATGAGGATGCGGGTTCGATCCCTGGCCTCGCTCAGTGGGTCAGGGATCTGGTGTTGCTGTGAGCTGTGGTGTAGGTTGCAGATGCAGCTCTGATCCAGCGCTGCTGTGGCTGTGGCGTAGGCTGGCAGCTGTGGCTCCGATTCAACCCCTAGCCTGGGAACTTCCATATACCAAGAGTGCGACCCTAAAAAAAAAAAACAAAACAGATCTGTCAGGAGTTCCTGAACTTCTCTGAGTCTCAGTTTCCTCATCTGTGAAATGGGTGACCAACACAATCCTGGTTTGCAATGAACTACTGAGCACCTCTATGCATCAGGCAGCACACAACCTGACCTATAATCTTCCCAGCAACTCAAGAGATGGTCACTAATCTGATCCCCATTTTACAGGTGAGGAAACTGAGGCCCAGAGAGGGTGAGGGGCTGGCTTAGGGATTCACAGCTTGTGCACAAGCCAACTCAAGTGTGACTGACTCAAAAAGCCCCCTTTTCCCACCACATGAGGGTTTCCTCTTGATTCGTGCCTCCTGGGTCATTGTGAAGTTTCAAGGAGAACACACACAAAAAGATAAACCAGAAACCGGCAAGTCATGGGGATTCAGGTAGAGAGAAATGAAGGGCTGGAGACAGATGCAAATCCCTTGAGTAGTCACTACCCCCTTCACCTGGGCTCTCACTGTCCCTAGTGGAGAAGGTTCCAGAGAATAGCTGGAGAAAGGCGACAGCGAGTCATGACTTACTTTCAGTGAAGGTGCACACGCCTGGGTATCTCACCCTCCAGAAGGTGGGCTCTTGCCATGGCTCTGACTGTGCCCATCACTTCCTGCCACAACCCCAGCCCCACCGGGAACTGCCACCCACCAGCTGACCCCACCAGAGGGGCTGTCCTTTCGCACCTACTCTGTGGGGCTTCAGGCCACACTGGTTTTTCTGGTGCATAAGATGAAAAGATGATGTGCTGTGGGCCTCCCCACCCCATGCAGCCCAGGACCACCCAGGGTCTCCAGCAAGAGGACATGCTGCATAACCTCTGGGATTTGAGGAAAACCTCCAGCCTCCCCCGCCACCCCGGCGCCACCAGCCTTACTTCCCATCACTCACCTATGGAGCCCGCAGCCCCCCAGATGGAGGGCTGGGTTCAAATCCCATTCCTCCACTTCCCCAGCTAAGTGGCCTAACTCCCCTGTACCCCACTTCCCTCATCTGCAGAAAAGCACCTCCCTGGAGGGTGAGACGAGTCTGCACCTGGGAGGCCCTTAGGGGAGTACCTGGTACACACCAGGGCATCAGCAAACACTGGCTACGGATATCATGACTGTGAGACCAAATGCCTTCTTGTCTCTGTACTATTCCGGACACGATACCTTCTTCCTACAACACCTCCCTTCCCCTCTCACCTCCTCTGATAACAGTAACAATCATAGTCACCAATTGCTGAGGGCCTCTCATTACAAGACTGTGCCCAGAGTTCTTCTCATAGACCATCTCCTTCTCAGCATGTCCTCCTGGAACGATGGCACCCTGATTTCTGTACCTCTCCTGCCATGGTTAAGTGTCTGTGTCCACCTGACTGGGCTAAGGGGTGCCCAGATAGCTGGTCGCACCTTCTGGGTGAGTCTGGGAGGGATGAGGATCTGAATTGTTAGTCTGAGTAATGAAGAGGGCCCTGGGCAGCGTGGGTGGGCACTATCCAATCCACGGAGGACCCAAATAGGACACAAAGGTGAAGGATGAATTTGCTTTTTTTTTTTTTTTTTTTCCTGCTCAAGCCGGGACAGCCATTTTCACCCACCCTCCCACACAGGTGCACCTGGTCCTCAGGCCTCCGGACTCAGACTGAATGAATTACATCAGCTGCTTTCCTGGTTCCCCAGCTTGCAGATGGCAGGTCATGGCTTCTCAGCTCCCGCAACGGGGTGAGCCAAATTTCTGCAATAACAGAATTTGGCTTCAAATCCATCCATCCATCCATCCATCCATCCACCCATCAGTGTATGTCCATTGGTTCTGTTTCTCTGGAGAACCCTCGTACATCTCCCTTTGTGTCCATCTTTTTTTCCCCTAAAACGTCAGCTGCCCAAGGGCAGGGATGGTCTGGCTTGCTCACTGCTGGCTCCCTGGGGTCTAGCATGGAGTCTGGCAAACAGAAGATGCTCAATATTTGCTGCATGAGCCCCCACTGAATTCACACAAAAATCTACCGACGTGATGACAATATCACTTCAAAATGAAGATAAGAAGGGTACAAGTAATTAAGAAAATTACCCAAAGGCTGCACAGAGCTAAATGGTAAAACTCAGAAATGACCCTGGGACTTTTGGATGCCGAGCTGACACTCTTACTGAATTGGGAAATCCCGCATCCGCAGTGGGGCTCCACCCTGCAGCCCAGAAGCTGCCACTGAGGCTGGCCTCCTTGAAATCCACCAAGGCTGTACGTTGGTAAAATTCCCAGGGGACCTTCACTGTGCCTTCAAAGCCTGAAGAAGTCAGATCTGAAGGAGCTTATGGGGCAGCATGGGAGGCAGACATCCAAGGAAATGGATGATGGGCAGGATGACAGAAGAGCTGCATTAGGGGACTAAATAAGTCATGTGATCAGGGAAGGCAGAGGAAAGGGCTATGGATTCTGCCTGGGGCAGAGTGGGAGCACGGCGAGGCTCAATGCAGCAATCTGAGCTGAGTCTAAAAGGATGGGCAGCATTTTAACAGGTGCAGGGGAGGGGAGGCACCCCGGTAGAGGGAAGAGCTTGAACAGAGAGATCTGGACGTGTGAATGTCTGCTGGGAATTAGACCAGCAAAGGATTCCCCAGAAACAGAGCAGCCTGGGGGTGGGGGTGCAGGTGGAGGGAAATAATAATGGTAATAAAAATAACAGCAGTGGAGTTCCTGTCGTAGCACAGAGGAAACGAATCTGACTAGGAACCATGAGGTTTCTGGTTCGATCCATGGCCTCGCTCAATGGGTTAAGGATCTGGTGTTGCCATGAGCTGTGGTATAGGTCGCAGACATGACTCAGATTCTGTGTTGTTGTGGCTGTGGTGTAGGCCGGCAGCTGTAGCTCCAATTTGACCCCTAGCCTGGGAACCTCCATAAGCCACAGGTGTGGGCCTAAAAAGCAAAAAAATAAAAAATAAAAAAATAAAAATAACAGCAGTAATTGTAGTAACAGCAAACACACATATGGTGCTTACTCCGTGCCCAGGCACTGTTCTAGGCATGTTATGAGTGTTAGCTCATTTAATCCTCACAACTAATCTATGAGACTGGTGCTGTTAATATTCCATTGTACAGATGAGGAAGCTAAGGCACAGAGAGGTAAAGTCCTTGCCTGAGAGCTCAGAGCAGGTACATGGTGAAGCAGGGTCTCAAGCCTACGCTGCCTGGTTTTTGAGTATATGTCACCTCTATGAAGGTGGTTCTCAAAGTGGGTTTCCGGACTGGCTGCATGGGCGGCACCTGGGAACCTCTGAGAAATGCAAATACTCAGGCCCCTTTCAGCTGCTGGATTGGGGATTCCAGGGGTGGGGTGCAGTCAGCTGTGTAGAACAAGCCCTCAAGGGGGGTGCTGCAGCCAGTTCAAAGGCCCTGCACTACCATGAACTCTCTCACCAGGGAAGGGGAGGCAGCAGAGGCGGGAGGGGCAAATCTCAGCCCAGAAGGCCCCTCCTTCTTCTGCAGGCAACTAGGAGCTGCGAAGGCTTCTGAGGCTGAAGGCTGCCTCGTCTAGGTTTCCCCAGCGAATCTGCAGAAGGCTTTGTGATACACTAGCATCCGTGGGACCCAAGATAGACCAGGCAACATATAACCAGAGGACTGAGGTCCCCAAGGTCAGGGCAGCCACAGCCCCTGCTGACAGCAAGCACCCTGTCCACCTGCTGTGAGGTCAACGACCTCTGACCCCACAGACCCAACCCCCTCTGCAATCCTCAGGACCCAAAGTCATCACCTGGAAGGTGTTTGGGGACCAACCAGGAGGACTCCTAGGGGGGAAGAGCTTGCCCAGAGTCCTCCAGCAGGTGGGAAGGTGGCCTCAAACCTGGGTCTCCCGCCTTCCAGGAGGGGGTTTGCGCATGATACCCACAGAGGCCAGCCAGTGCACCCACCCACTCTTCCTGTTTGCACCAGCTATGGGGGGGGGGGGTCCACGCCCCACTCTGTGCTCCAAACCGGTTTTCATGATCCTGAGCAATTGCCCCAACTCTCATGACCTCGGGGTCCCCATCTGCAAAAGGAAGAGGCTGGACTCAATTTCGAATCTTGCTTCTCCCCTCCCCCAAACTTTCAGCCCTCAAATACACACTGTTGGCCTACTGTGTGCTGGAGGGGGAGCCGTGGGCACGTGGTGCCTTTCCTCAGAGCTCATGGCCCTTTGGTGACCAAAAAAAAAGGGGGGGGCGAGGGCAATATTCTGCAGGGCCACATACCCATTCCTCAGAGCCAGGGTACCGACCCCCCCCCTCCCCCCGCCCCCGGCCCCAGATTAAATCAAACCCAGCCCGCATTGGCATCAACTCAGGCTTCCTCTTTCTCCCCTGCGGCCCTGGGGCCAGCTGGGCGGAGCAAGGAGCCTTGGGCGGGGCTGGATTCAGAGCCCTGGCCTGAGCGTGGCCTCCACTCGCCTCCTGTCCTCCCTGTCTCCACCCGGAAAGTGGCTCACACCAAGCCTCTCACGCCTCCAGTGGGGCTGCTTGGCCAAATCCCCAGGCACTGCGAGGGTTCTAATGGTTCTGAGGCAGGATGTCACTCACGGCAGGTTCTAAAGAGCCCGAGGAAGAGCTGGGTGAGGGCGTGTGCACGGGGGAGGGGAAGGGGAAGTAGTGCAGGTGGGGGAGGGAGAAAGCAGACAGACAGACAGGGACGAGCACTGAGATGGGACACAGAACCAGAAAGAATGAGAGAGAGATGAGGGAAGACAGAGAGTCAGGGGGAGGCAGAGTCAGGGCAGAAACATCAACAAGCCCGGGATGGGAAAGAGAGAGAGACAGGGAGCAACCAAAACAGAGACCAAGAAGACTCAGGGAGCAGGAGCGGACTGGAACAGGAACCTTGGCTCCTGGCTCCTGGTCTCGACAACCTGGACCCATGCAGGCACCATCAGGGCTAAAGGAGTCATTCCCCGCCCCACCCTTGGTCCAGTCTCCTGGGGCTTCAGAGAAAGAGCAGACCATTAAGAGTAAGGCTGCTGCTGATCTGGCCTCCTCGGAACCCCCTACCTCCTGCCACAGGGCTCCCCAAATTCCCACGTGCTGAGGACCACCTTCCAATACTGGCTACATCCAGAAACCCCCTTACTCTTACATACTTGATATATATGTATTTTTTTGTCTTTTGTCTTTTTAGGGCCGCACCCACGGCATATGGAGGTTCCCAGGCTAGAGGTCTAATCGGAGCGGCTGCTGCTGGCCTGCGCCACAGCCACAGCAACGCCGGATCCTTAACCCACTGAGTGGGGCCAGGGATCGAACCTGCAACCTCATGGTTCCCAGTTGGATTCGTTTCCGCTGTGCCAAGATGGGAACTCCCTCACTTACTTGATATATTGGTTAAATGGAGTCAATATTGTGAAAACATTTTCAAAGGAAACTCCAACCCTCCTTGCTTAAATTAAAAATATGCCCTAATTAAAAAGTAACTGCAAAAGTGAATGCAAAAGGAGCTTCTTTCTGCACCCAGCTGGAGGCCACCGCCTGCTACAGAGCCCGGGAGAGCCCAGCAGGGGTCTGCTCTTTGTCAACCAACAGGATTCTGGAGAGGAGTAGAGAGTTAGCACCTAAGGCAGACTGTCCCAGAAGTCATCAGAGGGTGGAGGGGAAGTGGAGAGGAAAGATCTATTTCATTCTCCAGGGTAAAATACAAGTTTTTTTGACTCAGCCAATGTTAACACCCTCCCAAACCCAACATACACAATGTTATGTTTTAGTTATACTAAAAACTCTGTGCATGAACTTGACCAAACCTCTAAGGCCACAGTTTAATGCCTGCAGTTCCCTTCCCCTAGAGAACCTTTCCTGCCTTCTATTACCCAGCTAACTCCTATTGGTCCAATTTGTACCCCTCCTCCAGGAAGCCTTCCCTGACTGCCTCTCATCCCTATACCAGTTTCCCTCAAGGCACTCACTAGCCTGCATGCCCTCTCTGGCTCGATGCCTCCTCCACTGGAAGGTGCAGGGCTAGGCATTTCCCGCATCTTCTCGGGACTCAGCTAGGCCCCCCACTCCCAGTGTGGGCTGCATTTATATTTGTTGACACACTGGGAGAACACACAAATAAAGAAATGAAGGTACCTGAGCACCCCTGGACAGGTTAAAATCTAAACAAAACCTTTTCTGTGCAGAAAGCCTGATGTAACAAGAACGAAGCAACCTAGCTCCAATTGGCCTCACTCACTTCCTGGCCCCCCAGACTCTGGGCCAGTTACCCAGCCCTATGAGCCTCAGTTTTCTCACCTATAAAATGGATGCAACAGTGAACTACCCATAAAGAGCTAAGTACCCAGCAGGCACTCAAGTGTTAACTGCAATCATTATTTTTATTACCACCTTACACTCATCAAATCACAAAATATTATTACTTGAAAGGACCCAAGGAATAGATTGAGGATGCAGACTTTCTGTAAAAAGGCCTGCTAATCATTACTTTCTGTTCTGTGGACCATAGGGTCTCTGTGGGAACTACTCAACTCTGCCCTTGTAGCACGGAAACAGCCATAGACAAAGTGTCAACAAAAGCACATGGCTGCATTCCAATAAAACTTTATTTACAAAAACAAGCAGGGGGCGGGATTAGGCTCATGGGCTGTCATTTCCTGGCCTCTGATCTAGGCTGTCACTGGTCCAAGTGTGATCTTTAGACAAGCAGCACTGGGAGTTGGTTAGAAAGGCCCAGCCCCAAAGCTGCTGAATCAGAATATGCAATTTGAGCTCCAGGGGATTTGTCAGTGCTCAAGTTTGAGAGGTGTGGTCCCCAACTTCCCGGCAGGGCACCTCAGGTCAGAGATGTGATTTCCTCTTTTTCTGTTTGATGCCTCTGCCAGAATGCTCTAAGAAAAGTGGAACCTGGTGGCTTCTTACTCTTTTTTTTTTTTTTTTTGCTTTCTTTTTTCAGGGCTGCACCTGAGGCATATATATGGAAGTTCCCAGGCTAGAGGTCGAATAGGAGCTACAACTTCCGGCCTACACCACAGCCACAGCAACGTGGGATCTGAGCTGCATCTGTGACCTACACCACAGCTCACGGCAATGCCGGATCCCTGACCCACTGAGCAAGGTAAGAGATCAAACCCACATCCTCATGGATCCTAGTTGGGTTCATTACCACTGAGCCACAACAGGAACTCCCACTGGTGGCTTCTTGAATCCTTTCCCCCACCCCCCCCCCTCCCCCGGCCCCACAGCATCTAGCTAAGAACCTGCCATGTGTCCTTGCTGGGTAAGTTATTGAGTGCTCAGTATGACTCAGGCAGCCCAAGGCCAGGCGTGGGGGACACACCAATGACTGCAAACACTAGAGGGAGGTGCTATATGTGTAGCGGTGGGTTGGATGGATGACCCCTGAGGGCAGCCACTGGAATTGGGCAGATCTGGGTTCAAATCTTGGTGCTGTTATATCAGGCCTGTGTGACCTCGGGCAAGTGACTCGAGCCTCAGTTTCCTGGAAATAGAGTCGTCAATAACAAGTGTCTTTCTCTGGGACCCCATGAGGACAGGGAGAGAATATGGGGTGGTGTCAGGTTGGGACATACACTCGCCAGTCCTCACAGCAGACAGACCTTGGCTGGCCCCTCATATTTCCCTGTGGGTCAGCCAGGGAGCTGAACCAGGTAAGGTGAGATTGTGGAGCCCAGAGACAGGCGCTCCATACCTGGGGTGGGTGGGTGAGGACAAGCTCAGGTTGCTTTGAAAGTCTTGAGAGTTCACAATGGCAGAAAAAGGTATTGGAGGCCTCAGACAGCCTCTGATGACCTAGAAAAGCAGGGCTGGAAGGACTCTTGGAGAACGTGGAAACCAGTGGTTAAAAAAAATATGGGTTTTTAAAGCAACGGATCTGCTTATACAGATGTCACCCAAGCAGGTCCGTAGTGTCATCATGGCCCTGCAGGCATGCACTAGGCCAGAGGGAGCAGCCGGGCGAGCCCAGGCCATCGAAGGGGCAGCTTCGGGCAACTCTAGTTTGGTCCGAGCTCCTTAGTTTACAAAAGAAGGGACACTGGAATTATTCTCAAAGATTATTTGTTTTCTTGTTTTAAAATGAAAACACCATGGGAGTAAAACAAAAACCATCCTTGGGTGGAGGCCACTGACAGGCAGCTCGTTACAGCCCCAGATGCCCATTTCACGGGCAGGGAAACTGAGTCTCAGAGAGGGGAAGCACCGGGCTTAATGCCACACAGCAATGTGGGTGCAGAGCTGGGACTCAGCTGTCTCCAAGCTCTTGCCCACCCCCAACTGCTCAGGAGAGTGGTGGGGAGCAGGGAATATGGGGGGGACGACAGGAATCTAGATGTCATAAGCCAAGAGCCCTGTTGTTCTGTCTACTCAGGAAGGAGTGTGGACAAAAGGGACAAGGAAAGGGATGAGCAATTATTAGTAACATAATAATTTTGATATAATAAAAGAATACTTCTATAATAACATAATAACAGCAATTGACATTTTCTGAGTGTTTTCTATGTACTTGGCATTAAGACAGGGTATCGAGAAGGGGGTCAGACAGTCATTAAGCATGTAGACTCTGGATTCAAACCCTGTCTCTCCCACTTCCCAGCTGGGTGACCTTGTGCAAATTGCTTCACCCCTCTGTGCCTCTCTGGGTACATCTCACAGGGCTGCTGGGAAAATTAAATGAGTTCAAGTACAGAAAGTACTTAGAACATTGCCTGGCACCCAGCAAGCCCTGCTGACATTATAATTACTGCCTCTGGACAGATGAGGAAGCTGAGGCTCACAAAGGGACACCTTCAAGTGTGTCCAAAGGGCTTAACTGACCCTGGGGCCTCTCATCTTGCCTGGTAGCAGGGCAGGTACTTTACCCCTGACGCCTCCTGTCCAACAACTGCAGGAGGTAGGTCCTATTTGGGCCTCTGTTAGTCAGAGGAGAAAACTGATGCTTCGGGAAGGCAGCCAGTGAACGCCGATATGTTGCCTCTAAGTAGAGAGGCTGGATTCTAACACAGACCCTGGCCCTGGAGGCTGCAATCACCCAGCCCACTTTCTGGCCACCTGCTTGCCTCTGGCTAGAGCTGCCTGGGTCAAATATCTGGTTGAGGCAAGAACTCACTGGGCAACCAGGCCGGCCGCCTGTGGCTCACCCCTCAATGCCCGCCCTCTTAGCAGCAGGATAACAGGCAGCTCCTCCCAGGCGGCAGCCACAGACGCTTCCCAGGGCACATGGGCAGTGCCCTCTGTGGGCCTCCCCTGCAATTTCTCGGGCCTGACCCAGCTCTCAGCTGCTCTGAATGAATCATTCCTGCAAATCCTCCTCAGGCGGAGGCAGCTGGGGTGAGAGAGATCCAGGAAGGGGCAGGCATCCAGGACCTTCTCTGGGGCAGCCTCAGACAGGGCAGGTGTGTGTGCAGAGAGCAAGGGGCTTTGCAGGCCATAGCAATAGGGGACAAGTGTGGAGGCCAGGAGCCTGCTACCCAGACAAGCTTCCACGCCGCCACATGGCAAATCAAAGCCACGGAGGCCACACCCAGGCGAGCAAGTCACCAATTCTGGCCACTTCTGACCTGCCATTCTTTTTTTTTCTTTTTTCTTTTTTTCTTTTTGGCCGCCCCATGGCATATGGAGTTCCTGGGCCAAGGATCAGATCTGAGCCACAGTTGTGACCTAAGCTGCAGCTGCGGCAACACCGGATCCTTAACCCACTGTGCCGGGCCGGGGATTGAACCCAGGTCCCAGCACTCCCAAGATGCTGCCAATCCCTCTGCACCACAGTGGGAACTCCCTGACCTGACACTCTTGCTACAGACTGATCCACAAAGTCAGGTCGATAAGGCATCTGACAGCTTTACAGATCCCAAGGTGATGGCTGCATCTGAGTTCCGACTCAGCCCTCGCCCATTCCCCAGTCGGGTACACTGAGGCCCAGGGAGCGGCAGCCCCTTACCTAGTCTCCTCAACTCTGTTTCCATTTCCCCAGACTGCCCTCTTCCTGCACAGGAATTCAGGATTTGAAATGGGCAGGAAGGAGAAAGCATACACGAATGAATAAAAGGAGGAGGACAAGGCCACCAGGAGGCCTGGTGTCCCTGGTCCTCCCAAAGAGCAGCAGCCCGAGTGGGCCAAGGCAGGTAGTGGGGCCCCTGGAATGCACAGCCCAATACTGACTGAAGTTCCCCAACCAAAAGATGACAGGTTTTAACCTCAGGAAAAACTGATGACCTTCAAGCAACTATGTTCTCCCGTGACGCCACCGCCCTCTGACCCAGGCTCATCCCAGGCAGCCTCTCCTCATCCAAGACAAGGAACACAAGGAAAGAAGTGGGGGTTCCACCAGGTGTGGGGGTGGTTCTGAGAGGTTGGGATGGGGAGGTCTGTGTGTCTGAGGTGTCATGGGTCGGGGGGGAGTTCCTAACTCAGGACTGCTGGTCTCAGGCCTGGGGTGGAGGGGTTGTGGGGGTGGGCATCTCTTGAAATTAGCAGTAGTTCGCCTAGGTCGCCTAGTGACCACCAGGGGAGGTCACCTTCAGGATGAACATGGAGGAACAGGGGGGAGCACGGGCAGGACCAGATCCCATTGTGGAGCCAGGGGACAGGCCTTCCCTTAGCGCTGCAGTCTAGGAAACCCACCAAGGGGCACCCTGGCCCCCCACTTCCCCACTGGCCTGGGGTGGGAAGGTCTGAGCTATTTCCTCTTTTCCTTCATCCCAGGCACAGGCACTACCAGACCCTGCGCCAGGTCCTGGGGTGGGCACTGTGAGCCCCTGGCTTCCTTATGGCCTCCTTCGTCCCTCCCAGGGCCTGGCAGTAGGCCTTCAGTAAATATTTGTCACAGTTACTGGAGGTACACAGGGCACAGGGACCTCCACCAAGTGCTCTACAGTCTTGATCTGTTTCCCTAACTGATGGTCCCAGAGGCGGTCCCTGTTACTCTGCTAACAAGGAGCTTAATTTCATGTGTGTTAGACAATAATTTACAACTAGCACATCAAAGCCAGTGATTTCAAAAATGACAACTGCTAAGGACTAAATTTACTTGAGATGACCCAACCCCTCCTCTGCTGCTGCTAGGAGTGTAAATGGCGTGGCTGCTTTGGAAAACAGGTTGGCGGTCTCTCAAAAGGTGAAACCTAGGGAGTTCCTATTGTGGTGGAGGGGAAACAAATCCAACTCGTATCCATGAGAATGCGGGTTCAATCCCCGGCTGCGGAGAGCTGATGTGTAGATAGCAGCGGGTGGCTCGGATCTGGTGTTGCTGTGGCTGTGGCATAGGCTGGCAACTGGAGCTCCAATTTGACGCCTAGTCTGGGAACTTTCATATGTCGTGGGTGTGGCCCTAAAAAGCAAAAAAAAAAAAAAAAAAGGTGAAACCTAGAATTACCATGATGACCCCACAATTCCACTCCTAGGGCTATAGGCCCAGAGAACTGAAAGCACATGGCCTTGTAAAGACTTGTACAGCAATGCTCACAGCAGCACTATTGATAACAGCCTAAAGTGGCAACAACCCAAACGTCCATCAACTGATAAATGGATAAATAAAATGTGGTCTAGCCACACAATGGAATATTATTCAGCCATTAAAAGTAACGAATTACTGGAGTTCCCGTCGTGGCTCAGTGGTTAACAAACCTGACTAGTATCCATGAGGACGCGGGTTTCATCCCTGGCCCTGCTCAGTGGGTTAAGAATACAGCGTTGCTATGAGCTGTGGTATAGGTCGCAGATGAGCCTCGGATCTTGCATTGCTGCTGTGGTATAGGCCAGCAGCTACAGCTCCGATTCAACCCCTAGCCTAGGAACTTCTGTATGCCACAGGTGTGGCCCTAAAAAGACCAAAAAAAAAAAAAGAGCAACGAATTACTAAAACTAAAAAGTAATGGAGTTCCCATTGAAGTGCAGTGGGTTAAGAATCCAACTGCAGCAGCTTGCGTCACTGCAGAGGCAATGGTTTGATCCCTAGCCCCAGCATAAGTCAGAGCTGCGGCTTGGATTCAGTCCCTGGCTGAGGAACTTCCATATGCTAAAAAAAAATAAGAATTAATTAAGTATTGTTGCCTACTAGCACATGCGAGCACCTTGGAAACATTCTGATGAAGAGTACTAATCACAAAAAGCCATAGTGCATGATTCCATTTATAGGAAATGTCCAGAATAGGCAAATCCATAGAGACAGAAAGTAGATTAGTGGTTGCCAGGGGCTGAAGGGAGAAGGGATTGGGAGTGACCGGTTATAGACCCCAGTTTATTTTCGGGGGATGAATACGTTCTAGAATTAGACAGTGGTGATGGTTACACAACTCTGAATACCATAAAAGCCACTAAGTTGAATACTTTAAAAGAGTGAATTAGGTGGCATGTGAGTTCTAATATAAAAAAGTACATGAGACTTAAAGGAAAAAGGTGATATAAACCTATATATTAAGCAAATAATAGTACTGGGATTCAGTGGGTTAAAAATGGCTCATAAATGACCCGATTTTATAGTCATGGAAACTGAGGCTGAGTGAAGGGGAATGACTCGAAGGTCACATCACTGCTAAACCAGAATGAGTCACATGGAGATTTGCCCAAACCCAGAAGCCTGGCCTAACCATTGAGCCACCATTGAGTGGTATGAGGGGATAAGAGATGGGTTATGAGGAGAGGTGTCCACAGCCAGAATGGGAGACAGACCTATGAAGAGGTGAATAAGTGAGGAAAAAGGCCAATGATCTCTGTGGGATTCAAAACAGGAAGCACCCTACAATGCCTGGGGAGTGCCAGAGAGGGCTTCCAGGAGGAGGTGCTGCCCAAGGAGGCTTCTGAAGGGTATGTAGGAGTTTACCAGCCTCCCTTTCCAACATCTCTACCAGAGCCATGAAGTCAGGGCCCTGAGAGTGCGTTTCAGCTCTGTCACATCCTAGCTGTGGGACTGATGGCCCTGGGCCTGACCTCTCTATGCCTCAGTTTCTCCATCTGTAAAAGGGGAAGGAGGCAAGGTGATAGGCCCTTCTAACTACTGCACTCAACCAGATGGTTCCCACCCTTCCTCCCAAGGGGATGGGCCTTTGAGTGAAAAGCCAGACCTAGACTTCTGTCCCACACAACAATAACAGACTTTGTCAGGTCAAGAGTACCCAACCTTGGTGACCGTGTCCCCTTTCCCTCGCTGCCACTCCCAGTCCCAGCTTTACAGAGGCAGCTCCCATTCAGCTCACACTGAGAAGGGAGAGGTAACTGCGCGGTGGGATCCTCTGGTCAAATCCCGACCCTCTCCTTGAGGGTGACCCCCCAAGTTCTCCAGGGCTGCCCGGATCCCACGCTCTCGGAGCACCCCTCCCCAGGCAGCCATTTCTGACCCCCAACCCCTCCAACTTTAAACACGCCTCAACTCCACTACAGCTGCAAGTTAACTTCCACGCGCCCCCGCGCGCCCCGGCGCCCGTGTGGGGGTCCCCGCGCGCCGGGGAGGGGTCAGGGGCTCCGACAGGGAATACACGTCGCCTCCCCACCAACTCACACACAGAGACGCTAAGCACCTACCGGGCGCAGGGTCCGAAGCGGGAATCGCTGTCCCAGGGGCCGGGTCTCCGCCTCTAGCGCTCTGAGAGTCGGGCGGTGCGGATCCGCGAACCGCCCGCCCGCACTGCCTCCCTCCCAGCACCCAGACCCGGAGCCCAAGCAGCCGCGCCGGGCCCGTGAGGAAGCCACGAGGACCGAGGGCTCCGTAGCGCCCGAGGCCGACCCGCAGGCAGCCTCCTACCGGCGGCTGCAGCCCAGGTCCGCCGCGCCGCCCCAGGGCCACCTACCGTGCGAGACGCGCAGAGGGAGCCCCGCGCGCCCAGCGACTCCCGGCTCGCCAGCCACCCCGGCCGGGGGAGGGGGAGGTACCCGCGCCGGGGGCGGGGCCGCGGCGCAGTGACGTCACGCGGGAGCGGGCCCTAGACGCCGCCCCGCCCACGGCCACCTCCCCCCACCTCTGTCCCGCCTCCAGACCTCGCGGTGGGGCGGGGCGTCCCTGGGAGCTGATGGCCCACCCGGAAAGCCTGGTCTGCGTGCTGGCTTCCTCCCAGGACGGGCAGCTCACCACTTCTCCTCGCGCGACGGTTCTGTTTAAGAGAAGTTCCCTTCTGCCTATAAGCAGGGGAGTGGAATGGCCAAGAAGTGGTGTAGAAGAAAACTAGAGCAGAGTGTTTTTATACTACTGTTGGTGTAAAACTAAGAGAAAAGAAGGAGGAGCTATCACATTCATTTCTATACATCGGTGGTTCTCTAGGAGGGTGTGAGTTTGTCTTGCAGACCGCCCCCCTCCCAGGGAGACATTTGTCAATGTATGAAGACCTTTGTGGTTATAACAACTGGGAGGTTGGGGTGCGTTTCTACTGGAATCTAGCGGGTAGAGGACTATGATGCGGCTAAATATCCTGCGTTGAACGGGACACCCCTCCCCTCCCCAACAAAGAACCATCCAGCCTAAAATGTCAATAGTGGGAGGTTAAGAAACTCTGGTAGACAAGAATAAAATAAAACTCCAGGCTGGTAGATTTCAGCTAGTGGAACCTCTCCATGACTGTTTCTCCACCTGTAAAATGGGGAAGATAATAGACCCATCTAGGCATCATATGCATATGTACTGAATACCTGAAGGAAGAGGAGAAAAGGATGTGTAGGCTTACCATTCACTGTGAACTTTTTTTTTTTTTTTTTTTTCCCGCATCCATGGCATATGGAAGTTCCCAGGCAAGGGATCAAATCCAAGCTGCAGCTGCAGCCTACACCACAGCTGAGGCAATGCCAGATCCTTAACCCACTGCGGGGACTCCTAATTTTTTTTTCTTTTTTACTATATGTATATGCTACCTATTTAAAAGAAATTACTGTCATAGTTACTACCATAACAGCAAATATATATTATATGTATAATATGTATTATGTATACAATTACCTACGTATTTGCATACTATTTAGGCATTCCTCTAAACACTTTTTTTATATTTACCCATTTCGAACTTTAATAGCCTTGTGAGAAGTCTATTATCATTCCCATCTTACAGATAAGGAAAAGACAACATACAGATATTAAGCAATTTGTCCTTGGCCAGCCGTGTATTTATTTATTTATAGCTTATTCATTAATTCATTCATATGTCCAAGGCAGTGCTTGTCATGTAGAAAGTGCTGAAACTGACAAAATGAAATCCCCTGCCTGCATGGAACCAGCTGTTACTGGTGTGGAAACAATAGAAAAATGTTATAGAGAGTTTATTGTGCACCTATTACAGGCTTTCTCTGACTCACTACCTAGTAAACCTGCTGGGTGTTTTATAATGTTCCTTTCCCAGTAGAGAAATGCAGATCAAAGGAAGAGGTCTGAGTGGGGCAGTTGTTTGATAGTATTCTAGCACTGTGAGTCAGCAGGTAACAGGAGGGCTAGCATCCTGCCTCCAAGCGGGGGATTCTGGCCCCTCTGGCAAGCACTGGGGAGTTGGGAACAGGGCAATTAACCTGCTCCAAGGAGGGAGGGCCATGGTGTTCACTGAAGAATATGCCAGTGACAGGGACCCCTAGGCGTAAAGGTCGGGCAGGAAGGACCTTTGTCATGGGGCCTTGCATAAAACGCAGCATGGACAGGATATAGGGCAGGGCCAGAGTAGGTCGGGGGTCTGCAGGGGCTGGAGGCTGCAGGACTGTGTGGGCTATAAGGAATCGGGGTTTTGTCTTGCAGAGATGGAGAGATAGGGAAGCTTCACCGTCTGCAAAGATCTTCTAGTTGCTGTGTGGAAGAGGACAGGCTGGAAGAATGGAAGAATTTGGACACTGTCACGATACCGTGGGGGAGGCTGGTCAACCCAGGGCATGTTTGGGTTTCAGAGATGTCTGAAGACAGAACTGGCAGATCTCAGTGGTGGAGCTAAAGAAGGGGACCAGAATGATCTGGTTTCTAGGTTAGGCCTCTCCTCCCAGCCCCCCAACTCAGCAATCCCTTTCAGGTCTCAAACTGGCTGTCCCCTCCTTGAGGAAGCCTAAACCACCCCCCTACAATGTCCTGAAGAGGCAGGCCCTGGACCAGGCAGCCGGGAGATTGATGTGACTTCGAAGGCAGAGGAGCAAGCTCATTCCTGTCTTCTCCTCCAGTATGTGAACAACTGGAACAGGGGGCTCTTCTTTCTTCTCCCCTAAACATCTAGGCAGAGCCTGGCATGTGGGAGCCCCTCAGTCAATATTTGTCAAAAGCAGGAAGAATAAATGTGGCATAAAGCATTTAAACCCCTTTCCAGCTCTGACGATCAAGAAGATGATGTTGATGCCGATACAGATGCTTGTTGTGCTCTAAGCACCTTATAAGTATTATACTACTTATAGTAAGTATAGTCTTACATTTAAGCTAATCATTTACTCCTTCCAACAACCTCTAAGGTTTATTACCCTTACTCCCATTTTACAGATGAGGAAACAGAGGCTCCATCGGGTAATTGGACTTGACCAACAGCAACAGCTAGTGCATGTCGGAGCTGAGAGGCAAATGCAGTACAGCGGGGGAAGGAGGTGCCCCAGCAGTGGGCAGGAAGCTAGGATAGATGGGCAGGTTCTCTCCCTGTGGGAGAGGATGTGGGGTTACCCTTCCTAGCTGGGTACCAAGGCTTCACAAAAATACCCTGATCCAAATGACTGGCTGTCATGGCAACATGGTTCTAGAAAGATGCTCACCCCACAACAAGGTCCTACGGTATAGAACAGGGATCTGTATTCAATACCCTATGATAAACCATAATGAAAAGAATATTTAAAAAGAATGTAGGGCGTTCCTGTTGTGGCACTGCAGAAATAAATCCAACCAGTATCCATGAGGATGTGGGTTTGATCCCTGGCCCTGCTCAGTGGCTTAAGGATCCAGCGTTGCATGAGCTGTGGTGTAGGCCGGCAGCTGTAGCTCCAATTCAACCTCTAGGCTGGGAACCTTCATGTGTTGCAGGTGCGGCCCTAAAAAGCAAAAATATATAAAGAAAAAGAATGTGTTGTGTGTATATATATATATATATATATATATATATATATATATATATATATAAACTGAATCACTTTGCTATAAAGCAGAATTAACACAACATTGTAAATCAACTACATTTCAAAAAAAAAAAAAAGAGAAGATGCTCATCTCTCTAGAACCTCCTCAGGGTACCCCAGCCCCAGGCCCTTTTCCCAAACGCAGTTTCCACGTGTCCATCCGCATGTAGCACTGGCATGAAAGGGATCACGCTTAGGATGGTCCCTCCTTCATCCTGTCCCTTGCACACACATGGCTGTGTCTATGTCCTAAGGCCCAAAAGGCTGTGGGCTGCCTGTGGTCCCTGTGGATGGGCAATGATGTTACATAACCAATGTGCTTTGTTTTCCCAAAGGCTCGAGACTCAAAGACTCAGGAGCCGGGATGTAGTGTTGAAGGATGGAGACGTCCCAGCTCACCCAGGCATTGCCTCCTGAAGTGAGCGTTCACAGCCAAACTCATGCAGAATCGAAACCAGCACAGAGAAGCCCTCCAGAAAACTATGGGCACTGTGGCCGCTCGGTCAAGTCCAGCCCCACTGGTATCCTCCAGCGTTGTATGCGTCATCACTTCTGATGAGCACCTGATGAGGTCAAGTCAAAACTCAAAGTTTCTGTTTCGATGCAAAAAATGTGACTTAGGTTTCAGCTCTGAGATTCTGTTCCAGGTAGTGAGCTGCTCACACTTCATTGGAACTAGGACTCATGGAAGGAACAATACGTTTATGACCCTGATGTTACACTCACTCCTGGCCTCTTTAGATGCTCTTTGCTTTCTCTTGTTTCTTTTTATCTTTGTAAGTTATTTCGGCTTGTAATTTTTCTTTGTTCTCTGTTTTTTTAATACATGTTTTGTTTATTCAAAAATTCAGTAGCAAAAGTTAAATAAACACATTGGTAAAACAAATGATTGTGAAACAATTACTTCGTTATTTTCTTCCAGATTTTGTCAGTTGGTTTTGCCAAGTGTACATATTTTGTTTCAGCAACACTAATAGGCACATTTTTCCATATAACACCTGTGAGAAAATACGGAGGTCTACAGCTTTGAGTTGAAAGAAATTTAGAAGATCTAGACTATGAAAGCAAAGAAATTTAAGGACTCAAAATCAATCAATCAATCGAAGTTCCCATTGTGGCACATTAGGTTACGAACCTGACTGGTATCCGTGAGGATGAGGGTTGGATTCCTGGCCTCACTTATTGCATTAAGGATCTGGCTGAAGGCTGTGGTGTTGGTCGCAGACACAGCTCAGATCCTGTGTTGCTGTGGCTGTGGTGTAGGCTGGCAGCTGCAGTTCCAATTTGACCCCTAACCTGGGAACTTCCATATGTTGTAGGTGTGGTCCTGAAAAGGAAAAAGAAAGAAGGAAGGAAGGAAAAAATAAAGTAAGAGAAAAAGAAAAAGAAAGAAATTTAAGGAATTACTTAATTGATGGATTTCTATTGTGTTTTCCTTTTATAAGGGTCATAAGATTGATTCACTGAAAAGCTTAGGCCTAAATAAGTTTAAAATAGTTCTTTCAGTAAGTATGAAATAAAAATTCCGAGTGATCAGAAAGCAGCTGTGTTCTATCTGAATGGAGAGTAGTTCTCTTTTCCTTTCTTGGATCATAAAGCATGATGCATCTTGCTGTCAGTGAGGTCTTAGCATTGAAGGAATATGAAAGTTGGGTTTGCATGGCTCATATGATTCCACTCTAGTAGAATTTTAGAGCTTCATCCCCACATCTTAGGAACTGAGGATAGGAATTTTTGCAGCTTGACCTTGGAATAAAAGAATGGTGTGAGCTTAGAGATGAATTATGGAATCTTGGAGAATCATGGAATTTTAGAATCCCAGCATCAGAATCTCGGGGCTGGATGGACATCTGAGCTGTCATTTTACAGATGGGAAGACTAAGTCCCTGGGAATAGAAGTGATCTGCCCAACACTTGGCAGCTTCGAATAGCAGAGCAGAGTTAGCATCCATATTTCCTGATTCATACCCAGGAATTCTATCTTCTTGTCCAAGACAAGACAGCCAGTCCTCTAACATAAGGTTCTGGTCACATTGAAGGGTGGAAGGTGGGCGAACTAGGATGGGAGGAAGAGGGAAAATGCATGTGCCAGAGGGTAAGATCTTCTATGTGAGGTGGTACTTCAGCTTTGCAGCTCAGCAAAACCACAGAGTTGGGGGGCAGGGGCAGGTCATGAGGCCCCACTTTTCTTTCCGGCTTTCTCTTCTACCACATTCAGCATTCCTTTCCCATCCCTGACATCTGCCCACACAACCACCAAGCTACTCCTCCCACCCTAATTGGCTTCTCTTGGACCCACCAAAAGCTCTCTCAGCCTCTGTGCCTTTGCCCATGGTGCTCCAGGGCTGCCGAGTACAGTTGTGCAAGTTGGGCACAGCACAAGGGTACCACATTGATGTTGCAGACATCCCAGATTTATACCAAAACGTTCTGGCAGATGGCAGTCAAATGTCTTGAGGAAGAGGCATCTTTTTATCGTTTGCACAAAGGTGCCATATGGGCTACCAGGGCTCCTGCTGTTTGCTCTGCCTGGACTGTCATCTTGCTTATCCTCCACCAAGCAAGCTCCTGCTCCATCCTCCAAGACCCCCTTCAAATATCCCCTCCTCCAGGAAGGTATCCTTCCTGTATAGGCTTCCTGCATAGATTAATGGTTAATAACATCAATCAATGCCACCTGTTGATTCAGGAGTCAACACTGCCCGGTGCAGATTTCCAGAGAAGGGCATGTGCTATTTGTAGTGGGAGCAATGATTCTAGATGAACTTGGACCCAGGATTAAATAACATCAAATCAGAAACAAGAAAATAATGCTCTTTTTAGTCTTTGTTTAAATCAGGGAGAAGCATCTCAGTTTGGGCAAGCATGTCTTTCAGCCCTCTCTCTGACACTTGCTAACTACTCATTTTCTTCAAGAGTAAGCAGGCTGCAGCCTGAAAACCCTGAGCCAGCAGTGGTGTCTGCTGAGAATTCGATACTTGGCCTTCTTTAAATTGTATTTACTTATGTGACGGCTTTCTATCTATGGCATCTGATGCTGATTTTCCACATCCCGTAGTGTTATAAAGTTTCATTTACAAATCAATCTGTTTATGCACACAGTATTGTCTATTTGAAGAAAAATATTAGGTAAGTAACCGAAAAGATGGTAAATAGAGCAGGCAAAAACAACAGGAACATGGTAGACGAAAGAGGAGAATTTGAAATAACAGATTGAGTTCCCATCTTGGCTCAGTGGATTAAGAACCCAGCTAGTATCCATGAGGACGTGGGTTTGATTCCTGGCCTTACTCAGTGGGTTAAGGATCTGGCATTGCCGTGAGCTGTGGTGTGGGTCACAAATGCAGCTTGGATCCTGCGTTACTCTGGCTGTGGAGTAGCCTGGCACCTACAGCTCCTATTCAACCTCTAGCCTGGAAAACTCCATAAGCCATGGCTGTGGCCCTAAAAAGCAAAAGCAAAAGGATGTGGAGAAAAGGGAACCCTATGACACTGTTGGTGGGAATATAAATTGGTGCAACCACTGTGGAAAACAGAATGGAGATTCCTCAGAAAACTAAAAATAGAATTACTATTTGATCCAGCAATCCCACTCCTGTGCAACTATCCGGAAAAAAATAGGACTTGAAAAGATACAGGTACTCCAATGTTCACTGCAGCACTATATACGATGCCCATCAACAGAGGAGTGGATAAAGAAGATGTGGTACATATATGTACACGATGGAATATTACTCAGTTACTAAAAGGAAAGAAATAGCAACATTTGCAGCAACATGGATGGACCTAGAAATTATCATGCTAAGTGAAGTCAGTCAGACAGTGAGACACCAACATCATATGCTATCACCTACATGTGGAATCTAAAAAAAGGACACAGTGAACTTCTTTGTAGAACAGACACTGACTCACAGACTTTGAAAAACTTGTGGTTTCCAAATGAGACAGGTTGGGGAGTGGGGGGATGGGCTGGGGTTTGGGATGGAAATGCTATAAAATTTGGTTGTGATGATTGTTATACAACTATAAATGTAATAAAATTCATCAAGTAATAAAAATAAAGAAAGAAAAAGAAAAAAACACAGATTTGTTTAAAAGTGTGCCTCTGGAACCAGACTGCCTGGATCCAAAGAAATCTTAACTTGATAGCTGTGTGACCTTGGGCAAGTCACTTTCCCTCTCAGAGCCTCAACTTCCTCCCCTGTTAAACAGGAACAATTGTATAATACCAACCCCCTGGAGTAGTCTAAAATGGTGTATTAAGAGAATATAAAGAACTTAGTGGTGCTTGCTACTTTTTTTTTTTCTTTTTTGACCACCCTGAGGCATATGGAACTCCCGGGCCAGGGATCAGATCTGAGTCACAGTCTTGATCTAAGCCACAGTTGCTGCAATGCTGGATCCTTAACACACTGTGCTGAGCCAGGGATTGAACCTGCATCCCAGTTCTCCCAAGAAGCCACCAATCTTGTGCCACCGTGGGAACTCCTGCTCTTTTTCTTATTATTATAATTATCAAGGCTGGGGGAAGTCACATGCCAGCAATGAGAGGTGGACATTGAGGGATGCATCTGTTCACAGATCCAGGAGACATTTTAGCTTCAGGAATTTTTATTTGCACAAGGATTAGCCTGAGGAAGGGTGGGGAGAAGAGTGGAGTGCGAACTCACTTGGGGGGCTCAGCAGCCAGGACGGGGAAGCAGCCTTCACGGTGCCACTGTCTGTCACGCAGACGGCGCACAGCCTGCATCTGGGGCTGGAAGGCCCCCCAGTCGTTCCAGTGCCGGAAGTCACCAGGCTCCAGGAGGTACTGGTACCCGCGGTAGCCAGGATACTGATAGCCGACCCAGCTGGGAGGAAAGCAAGGACAGCATGGAGATGGCCAGCCTCACTGCCTGGTACCCAGACCTGCACCTGGACCAGCCAGCTCTCCATGCATCCCTGCCGTCTGCTCTCCATCTCTCGCCTGTGAGGGCTTGGGTCACCTGGGGCCCTCTCTCTCCTGGCTCTGCCCCTTCCGGCTGGCTTCTGACTCTCTTTGGCCAGTGATCTCACCTCTCCAACAGGCCTCAGTTTTCTCCTCTAGAAAGTGGGAGGTCATGGTAGCTGGCATATGAGGGTGTTTGGGGAACCAAATAGGAACCTGCATCTACAGTACTTCCTAATTAGACCACCTATGCATGGCAGGGAGAGTAATACACATCCCACTAAAAGTGGTGGCCCGGAGCTCAGAGACTGGGATGAAAGGAAGTGAAGACACAGCTTGGGGGCTGGTTAGCAATGAGGCAGAGAAGAAGGGGAGCCTTGTTTCCAAAAAAATGGTTTTCTTTTTTTGGGTTTTTTTGTTTGGTTGGTTGTTGTGTGTGTGTGTGTATGTGTGTGTGTGTGTGTGTTGGTGTGGTTTTTAGGGCCACACTCACAGCATATGGAGGTTCCCAGGCTAGGGGTCAAATTGGAGCTGTAACTGTGAGCCTACACCACAGCCATAGCAACGCCAGATCTGAGCCATAGCAATGCCAGATCTGTGACCTACACCAAAGCTCATGGCAGTGCAGGATCCTTAACCCACTGAGTGGGGTCAGAGACTGAACCTGTGTCCTCATGCATCCTAGTCAGATTCGTTTCCACTGAGCCACCAAGACAGGAACTCCCCCAGAAACCTTCCTTCTGACCTCCCGTGTGGACCATCTCTTACTGATTATTGTTGGATTTCACCTCACAGGCGTATTTACATCTCCCTGCTGGATGCGTAAGGCCCTTGGAAGCAGGAACTAAGCCTTATTCATCTCTCCCTCCCCACCGTGTACAGCACAGAGCCCAGCTCAGAATGTTTAGCATTTCAGGTGGCTTAAATGCAGAGATATCATATTTCAGGGAAGGAGAAAAGAGCAAGAAAAATGCTGGAGGGGAATTACCATTGTGGCTCCGTGGGTTACAAACCCAACTGAAAGTATCCATGAAAATGTGGATTCCATCCCTGGCCTCACTTAGTGGGTTAAGGATCTGGCATTGCTGTGAGCTGTGGTGTAGGTTGAACACGTCTCGGATCCTGCATTGCTGTGGCTGTGGCATAGGCTGGCAGTTACAGCTCCAGTTCAACCCCTAGCCTGGGAACCTCCATATGCCATGGCTGTGGCCCTAAAAAGCCAAAAAAAAAAAAAAAAGGAAAAAGGCCAGAGCCCTGAGGGTGTTACAGGAGCTCCATATGCATCTAGGGGTGGAGATAAAGATGCCTTATGTTTTCCCACAGGGGACCAGAGATGTCTGTCATGGGTGTTAGG
The DNA here is from genome assembly GCF_016906955.1 of Phacochoerus africanus. Lineage (NCBI taxonomy): Eukaryota > Metazoa > Chordata > Mammalia > Artiodactyla > Suidae > Phacochoerus > Phacochoerus africanus. The sequence goes on from NC_062558.1 coordinate 44,311,095, forward strand.
AGGCAGGAGGATGGATAAAGTGACCTCCTTTGGGCATCCAGGCCTTTCCTGTGTTCTCATGGACATGAGGTCATGGGGCTCTGTTTTGAAAGCTTCAAATCCTGGAGAGTTCAGAGTAGAGTGTCCTTTGAGATCAGGGAGTCTGGTGTGCCCACTGTATAGATGGCAAGACTGAGACCCAGAGAGGGTGTGTGGCTCACCCAGGTTCCACAACACAGCTTCCACAGGGTCGAGGCCCTTTCACTACCCCGTCTCACCTCTCTGATGTCATCCTGCTCCTGTCCCCAGGGGCTCCAATTTCCTTAATATTCGCCTTCCCTAAACACATCAGACTCATCTGCCCGCATCAACTCTGCCCCCTGTACTTAATTATTCCTCCAACCACTATTCTCTCCACCTTCCTTCTTTTTAGAACCAATTGCTCCATGTGTTTACACTGACATGTAATCCTCAACATACAACTCTACACCCCGGAGGAGTGAAGCTCTCTTGCTGGGATCCCAGCCACATAGCAGTGGTATAATTTGGGAAGAGCCAGGGCCTTTCCTGGACGTCTGAGCCTAAAGCAGGGGGTAAGAGCCTGGCAGAGGGATGCTTACGTTCCACTGGAGACCCTCACGCTGCCCACACGGTCACAGAAGCCATAGACCCAGAGACTGGGCACGTCATCCTCCTGGATCTCCATGGTGTTGCCCTTGAAGTTGGCACCTTCAAACAGGCAGAGCTTGTGTTCCTGGGCATCCTGTGGGAGGAGACAGTGGGTCAGGACTGTGAAGTGTGACTGGGGCAAAGAGAAGTAACTTAACGGGGCCTCCTGAGCGTGGAGACAGAGGTAACTGAGTCTGCTCAGGACGGCCACCGTGGGACTCATCCAGTATTGTTGCTATCTTGCCTGGAAGTGCCCTCCCCATCTGGGAAAAGGATATATCAGCCTCTACTTCATGGAGTTAATCCATACAGAGCACTTAGTGCGATGCCTGGCTAGCACCAAGTGCTCCAAAAAAATTATTCATTATTTTCATGCTGATGATCAAGGAGGCAAAGGCTCAGAGAGGTCAAGATTCTTGATCGATGTCACACAGTCAGTGAGGGGCAGAACTTTCCAAAGAGGCATTTCATTCCTCCCATCCCACCTTGCTCTCCCCTCCACTCCCTCTGCTGCAGCCACACCAGCCCCTTTTTCATTCCTTGGCCACATCCAGTCTATCCTCGCTCTGGGGCCTTTGCATCACTACTCCCTGGAAGGCTGTTCACAAGGCTGCTGGATCCCCATCCTTTGGCAGCTATCTCCCCTGATTGCCCCAACTACAGTCACCCCTTCCCCAACATCAGAGCCCCAGTTTCCTTGTCCCCTTTCCTAGCACGCTGCATGGTGCCGTGTAACACGTACCACGTACCATGGGCATTTGCCATTATAAATCGGCTTCAGTGATTAGGTTTTCAATAGCTGCCTCCCACGAGGGCAGGGACCTTTTCTATCCCAAGTACAGTTGCACACCCAGAGCATGCGACAGAGTCTCTGCAGTCAAATGCATGGCTATAGGTGCAGGATGGTAGAGTGAGATCCCTCTAGCTTCCCAGGAGAGAGAGCTGGAAAGGAGTCAGGGAAGCCAGCAGTGGGGGTTGGAAGTGACCAGGTAAGGGAGGATGGTGAGCAGGCAGGGACAGAAAGAAGGGATTATACCGGCGGCTCTCAGTCCTTGGCTACCCAGGCAGAGACCAACTAGCAGGTGTGAAAAAGATATCAGTGTCTGTGACTCAGCCCCAGAGATGTGGATTTAATTGGTCTGGAGTGGGGGTCAGGTACAGGGATTTTTTTTTTCTTTTAGTGGGGGGGGGGGGGGCTGTGCCTGCAGCATACGGAAATTCCTAAGCCAGGGATCCAACCCTGGATCCCAAGCCACAGCAGTGACAATGCTAGATCCTAACCTGCTGAGCCACCAGGGAACTCTGAGATTTTCTTCTAATAATACATATAATATTATATATATATATATATATATTTTGGGGGCCACCCCATGGCATATGGAGTTCCTTGGCTAGGGACTGCAACCTACTCCATAGCTGCAGCAACGGGGGATGCTTAACCCACTGCAATGGGCCGGGGAGCAAAACTGTGTCTCAGCTGCTACAGAGGAACACTGTTGATCCCATTGCACCATAGTGGGACTCCTCTAATAATATATTTAATTTAAGCAAATATGTCTAAGTGATGATAATTTTAATATGTAGCCAATATAGCCATATTACCAAGGTATTTGTATATTCTTAGTTTTCTTTTTTACTATGTATTCAAAGTCTGGCATGCATGTACACATCTCTATTCAGGCTAGCCAAGATTTAAGCATTTACTAGCTATATATGGCTATGGTATTGGACAGCAGAGCTCTAGAAGCTACTGGAAACATCCCAGCTGATCACTCTCCCAAATAAGGTCCGTTGGCATAGATTGCTTTGTAAGGACCACTGATGGAGAGAGAAATCTATGAATTCTTGCAAAGGGTCTATTATTAAGGTGGATAATTCAGGCTCAAGCTCTGAGAAAAACATTGGGAATGACTGGATTGGATAATTAATTAAGATAAGTTTTGATGACAAACTTTAAGATAAGTTTGATAAACCAGCTGGCTATGGCCACTGCCAGCCTCAAATGGATATGTATGAAAATTCTTCATGAAAATTCCCATCCCTGAAGGTAGGAGTTGGTTATCCTCAGAAACCAACAGTGATGAATGAAGATGTGGCTGGTTCAGGAAGAGTCTTAATCAATCTAATTCTGGAAAAAACTGATTGGCTTGGGCATAACTCCACCTTCTTCTTGAAGTTATACTGCTTACCTTAAACATTATAAAGGGTTTAATTCAGTATTTAGTCTTTTTTTCTTTTTCAAGGCCACACCCACAGCATATGAAAGTTCCCAGGCTAGGGGTCAAGTCAGAGCTGTACCTGCTGGCCTATGCCACAGCCACAGCCACAGCAACACCAGATCCGAGCCGCATCAGTGACCTATACCACAGCTCATGGCAATGCCAGATCCTTAACCCACCGAGCAAGGCCAGGGGTCAAACCTGCATGCTCATGGATACTAGTTGGGTTCTTAACCTGCTGAGCCACAAGGGGAACTCCCAGTATTTAGTCTTATCATCGGGAAGTTCATAGTGCCTTTCTACCCTCTCCCTCTTCTCAGCAATCACATCAGTTTCAACCCGCATGTTTGATGCTTTTGGATGGACATGGAGATTTTTCAGAGCTCCCTGGGTGGTCTGATGTGCCCTCAGGAATTAGAAACATTCCACTAAGAGAATCAAAGGAGACAACCACTGGGAGGTTAAATCCACTCTTGACAGTAGCAGAGAAGGAAAACCTGGGTTTGGTGTGTTCCATTTGCCCTGAACTCCTACCAGCGGCTGGGCTGGGCACACGATGAGTGTATTAGGGGCGCCTTATGAATTGATGAGTACAAGAGCTACTGCCCTGGGGCAACTCAGAGGCCACTGTGCCTCCCTGTCCACCACTTCCTCTTTCTCTCTCTTGCTCATCTGACTCCCTTGCTCTGTGGCCCGCAAACCTCACACTTGCTCACACTTGTCCCGCCCTGCCCCACTAGTCCCCCAGGCCCAGCCCAGGAGTCACTCACCATCCTGATGGGCCGGAAGGACATGAGCCGGTCGCTGCGGTAGCTGCTTGACCATGTGTCCCATCGCGGGTACTCGCCCTTCTCCAGGATGAACATCTCGCCCCGGAAGTTGGACTGCTCAAAGGCGACCCAGCTGGATGTGACGGAGAGGGGAACGGTGGGGAGAGTCAGGAGGGTAATCATTATCAGAAGGCCCCTCCTCTCACTTGCCTTCTGATCCCCCCCTTGCAAAGCAGCCCCAAGGCCAGTGGGTTTGATCCTAGGCTATGCCATTTGCTGGCTGTGTGACCATAGGCAAGTTGCTTCACCTCTCTGAGCCTCAGCTTTCTCATAAAATATGCCTTGTTTTTCTTGAAGTTGGTGCAGGATTAAATGAGATAATGTGTGTAACTATACGAGCAAAATGTTTCCCCGGATGTAGGATCTGCATACGATTTAAGTACCATGGGCGAAATAATACATAAGAGGATATTTAAAAATAAAACAAAACACAAAACCCTGATTACAGCTAGGAGAAAGTTTTTGTTGGGTACTAATATGCTTTTAACACTTACTAACTTCTCTTTGTAGCAAAGGAGGAACGGGCCATCAGCACAGAGCCTTAAGCAGGCAACAGCATAATTGCACTGCTTTGTATTCACTCCATGCAACTTTTAGCCATGCCCGCAGCATGCAAAAGTTCCTGGCCCTGGGATCAAACCTGCACCACAGCAGTAATGACATTGGGTCCTTAACCCACTGAGCCACCAGGGAACTCCCTCACTATATGCATCTTTTTATGGATACCTTTTACTTATAGCATGTGATATTAGCTTTCCATTTGTAAAAGTGGTGTAAAGGTTCTTTTGATATATATTTAGTGCTGTCATAAAGGGTCTTTTTTTTTTTTTTTTTTTTTTGCTTTTTAGGGCAGCACTTGCAGCACATGGAGGTTCCCAGGCTAGGGGTCGAATCAGAGCTGCAGCTGCCAGCCTATGACACAGCCACAGCAACACAGCATCCAAGCCTCATCTGTGACCTACACCACAGCTCACGGCAACACCAGATCCTTAACCCACTGAGCGACCCCAGGGATCAAACCCATATCCTCATGGATACTAGTCTGATTTGTTTCTGCTGAGCCACAATGGGAACTTCCACAAAACTTTAAAATGAAATATACTCAATAAATAATAGTCCTGGAGGTATGAAGACAAGGAGAAAATTGATACAGGTGCTTGAATCAGGTTTGGTAAAGACTGGCCTGGATACAGAGGACAGTAATCAGCAGGAGAAATGATCATAATACTTACCTCGCAGATACCTGTGAGAATTAAATGTGATTGTATATCACTCAGTGAAGGTGCTCAGTTCTCTAAAAGGACTAATCACAAGCTTGAGGTCAAATGGGGGCTGTCTCAGTACAGCCTGACTGAGGATGGGAAGTGAGCTTGTGTCGAGGGACCAGGGATTCTGAGGAAGATAAGACAACCCCGTTTCATAGATGAGAAGGCTAAGATGGATGGACCCCTTGAACTTTGTTCTCTTTGTGTTTAGGGGTTCTCAAGGAACAAGAGAGGGCTTGGGGGACACGGATAAGAGTATCATCTCCCTGGGACCTTCCTCTATCCAGAAGAAGATATGGGAGATTGTGGGTGGGGAGGGGCTGCCACCACAGGCTGAAACAGAATGTGGTCCAGGAGCCTCAGGTCTTGTCTAAGGAATAAGCCAACCCAGAGTGGAGTGACAGAATTGAAGACGCAGACTTATTCTTCCAGAATAGAGTTCAATCTGCCTGAGCCCTGCCTAGTCTAGAGTAGATAAAAAAGGTTGGATGGATGGATGGATGGATGGGTAAGTGGGTGGATGGATGGGTAGGTGGGTAGATGGATGGATGGGTACACGGCTGGATCTGTGGATGAGTGTATTGATGATGGATGGAGGGAGGGGTAAACAGAAGGATGAATAAATAGATGGAGAATGAATGGATGGATAGATAGATAGATAGATGGGGGGATGGGAAGGGAGCCTGGGAAGATGGTGCCATGTAGGAAGTAAGAGCATATGGACTTTGGAAACAGACAGACCTGAGTTCTAATTCTGGTTTAGCATTTTTTTTTTTCTGCGTGACTTTGGGTACATCACTTAAGCTTGTTAAGCCTCAGAAAAGAAGAAGAAACTATTGAATCTACCCTGTCAGGAGGTTATGAGGGTCTAAAAGAAAAAGCAGGATAAGAAATATCTTTCATGATTAAAGAGGGAGGGAAGCTGGTGGAGGTCTGAGCTCCGAGAAAGACAGACACGGATGTGGTCTTGCCCTGCTACCCACCCTCCCTCCAAACTGTCTTGTTCAGAAGTCAAAATGCCCTGTGAAGACCTGTTATTTGAGTGAGGAATTGACAGTATTGACTTTAGTGCCTTTTCCTCATCTCATTCGAGTCTGAGGAGCAAGGAGAGAGGAAGGGCAGGAATCTTAATTTATAGATCTGGAAACTGAGGTGCAGGGGCGTTGAGGCCCTGGTCTAAAGTCGCATGATGGTGTCGGATGTCAGCTGAGGTCTCCCCTCCCCACCGGTGTGAGGGGGGACCTCTCCTCCCCTCCCCCCCACCTCCCCCCCCTTCTCTTTTTCCATCACTGTTCCTCCCACGGCCCTGCTGGTCCTGACACAGACCCAGGGCCCTGGACCACAAGCTCTTTCCTCTCTCCATCAGGCGCATCCCCAGAGCACACGCCAAAGACCAGCTGCATCTTTGTTCCAGGAGAAATACTCTGTGTTTGAGTCACTGATACCGAAAAAAGCCTGAAAACCCAAACTCGCCACATCCTGCAGCTTCTGTTCCCAGCTGGGCTCTGAGTCTGAAGGTGGGGCTGAGGTTTCCAGCCTACTAGGGCCCAGGGTGACTTGGCTCAACTCGCAAAGCAACAGGGAGGGTCAATAACCATCATAGCCCCCTGCCGTGCTTGCCCACCCCTGCCCCAAATTGCCAGGGCCACGCTGCATTATCTCCTCCAGACCTTAGAATCATCTAGCAGAGGGTAGTAGGGACCATCGCTCTGCCCATTTCAGAGATGAGGAAACTGAGGCTCAGATACTGAAAAAGGCCTGTCTATCTCAAAGTCCATCTCTGTTCTTTGTACTGCCCAGGATGCTGGGCGAACAGGCTGATCACAGCCCTTGGTGGCTGTTGTGCTGGAGAAACAGGAGGAAAGGAGCCCACTGGGTCTTGTCCTGGGGCTGGCCCCCGCGCCCTAGGCTTAGTCCATAGGGGCTGAAGTTGGTGCAGCCACGATGTCCAAGAGACAATTATTCCTGCTTTATATGGGGGTCACTAAGGCCCAGAGAAGCCCAGAATCAGGGGCACGCTGTGCCACATGGTGATAAAAGCATGTGGACGAAACTGATCAACCTGACTTGGACCCAGGCTCTGCCTCTGACCATTAGGGACTCTGCCCAAGGAACTTAGCCCCTATGAGCCTCAGTTTCCCCCTCTGTCAAAGGGGAATAAGAACAATCCCTCCCTCATACGGCATTGTGCAATCATCTAGGTAAAGCCCTTAGTTAGCGCCTGGTACCTAATGGTACTCAGCATACGCTTATTATTACCTTAAGGCTGCTTGAAGCCTGGGAGAGGGGACAGCTAATGGAAACCTGGCTCTCTGGCCTCCTTCTGCTATGAGTGACAGGAGGGGCTCCTTCTATAGCAGAAACAACATTTCGCTGGAGCCTAGAATCATGCTTTACTGTTGGCGTGACTTTATGCTAATCAAATCACCTCTCTGAACCTCAGTTTCATCACCTGTAAAATGGGAAGGAGAATAATGCCTCTCTTTCTTTTCTCTTGGGTTTGAAACAAGTACGGGAAAGAAGGTACAGTTGGCCCCACTATCCATGGATTCAGCATCCACGGATACAGAGGTCCAGCTGTACTACGTGCACCATCTTATACAAGGAACTTGAGCATCCATGGATTTTGGTAGTTGCTGGTGGCACTGGAATTATATCAAGAGATGACTGCATGTGTCTCTGCTAGCACAGTGACAGACACAGGGTGGAGCAGGTGGCCAGTAAATGGCAGCTACTGTTGTTTGGTCATGATAATTTTACCGTGACCTTGTAATGCCCCCTTCTCCACCCAATACTCACGGTCCCGAGGTGACAATGATGCTGCGCACTCGGTCAAAGCCCCGGTCTCCCAGGTTCAAGCACTCCCCGGAGAATTCCACCCGCCGGCCCTGGAAGTTCTCTTGCTCAAAGACCACCAGCTGCAGGAGAGACGCCCCCATGCAGAGGGGGCAAAGTGAGGGGGAAGTACCTCCAAACTGGAGAGGCTCCATGCCAAAATATGCTTTAAGCCTATACGTAGATAAAAGTAGGCTATGCCCAGATCACCCGGGAGCTTGCCATGAGCCAAGGTCTATGACATGACCCTGTCCTGCCTTCCCTCCACTTCTGAATTTCATATCTGTACCATCCTTAGGAACTGATGGATCTTTCTTCCAGACCTTTATCCATGCTGTTCCTCCTGCCTGGAATGCCCGCTCCACCACACAGCCCCATCCTGGAGCTCATGTCCTCTGCCTTGTTCTAGGTTCAGACATCACCTCCTCCAGGAAGTCTTCCCTTATACCATCTCCTCGGGTGAGCTTGGTCAAGTGCCCGCCCTCACTGGACTCATCCCATCAGCAGCACAAGTAATATACTACACAGTCAGTGCTGCTTTGCTGCTGGGTCTCTCTATGCACCCCTCTCCCCTTCACTTGGCCCCTCCAAAGAAAGACCAATGGGCTGGATCCAGTTCTGTATCTCCCAGGTCCATTCCCTGCCACAGAGCTGATGCTGGTGCCAGTCTACCCACCAAACCATAGGGGAAGCCAGAAGCAGGCGCCCCTGTATAAACATGGGCTCGCTCCCTCCTCTCACTAAGCATCAAATTTTGGGTTTTACTCGACTTTTGTCCCAAGTTGGGAAAACTTTGCCATTCACTTGAACAGAGCCAAGTGCTGGCCTTCTCTGAGCCTGTTTCCCAGCTGTAAAAGGCAGGGAGGGTCACATACCCAGGCTTTTCACTCCTACACCTATCCACCCAAGAGAAACTCCTTGGTGTGCCCAGAGACACAGCAAAGCTAGCACCCACCCAGATGAGCATCAGGAGGGATGGTCACACTTTGAAACATCGCACAGCGACCCAAACCAATGACCACAGCAGTGCTCAGCGGTATGAATGACTATTAGAAATCTCATAGGGAGTAAAAAGAAAAACAATGACATACAGTGTATTTCAGTAAGTTAAAAACAAAGTATAAACACATACCTTTACAGGAACACTGCATCAGAGTACACAAAAAAGCAAGCAAGCAGATGATGGAACGATGGACTGGCGTGAGGATGGCAGTTGCCTCCAGTAGGGGAGGAGGGTGATGGGCTCACAGGGGCCGGGTGGGGTAGGGAGTGGAGTGGTGGGGATGGGGGGTGGGGGTAGAGTTGGGAGGTGGGAGGCACTTTGGATTTAGTGAATGTTTACCAAATCCTGTCTTTTCATATATAAGTGGTGGGTTTGCAGGTGCATGTTGTATTATTAAAAATTAAATAGAAATGAACCCATTAGTTAAACGACTACATAATTAAAACTGGCCATGTGTGGACCGCACGCGAGCGTGTCATGAACCAAGGGTGGTGCAATGACCCAGTTCTGTGTCCCCGAGGTTGAAACCCAACCTAACCCAATCCCAGGGGACTGGATGCCTTGCTTTCCAGGCTCATTTTCAGCCTGACCGACCGCTGGGAACACTTTTCAGGAGCATCTGAGGCTGTCCTTCTGCCCTAGAAAACCTGCCGGGACAGGCATTACCTGCTGCTAAACCAGCCCACTTTCTTGCTTTCTTTTCTCCTGTTTCTTGCTTGACAAACTCCCGAGCAGGTGCAAGCCGGGTGGGCAGACCGGCTGGAGAGGGCGGGGAAGAGGGGGAGGGAAAGGGAGGAGAGAGAGGAAGCGCGCGGGTGGAGCCCAGTCCCTGGCCCAGGTCCGCACCTTGTAGCTCCCAGGAGGCAGGTCCCCTTTGGCAGCGGGCATTGGCTGGGCTGGAGCCTGGGCGGGGCCGGAGCCCGGGGCTGGTCCGGGGGGCGGGGCCCCCTTCCCCTTCCCATCAGGCCCTGGGTTCACCGCAGCTGTGGCCGAGGCCTTGACCGCAGGCTGAGACATGGTTCCCACCTGCAAAAATCTGTGAAGAAACCTTCGGCCTGGGTTCACTCAGGGGCGGCACCCCCAAGCTGCCTCCTAGCTCGCATCCCCCATGCCCCGGTATATTCAGGCTTTTTTGAATTCTTGTCCCCTCTTCTTCGAAAGTCTTGAGGTTTTCTGTCCCGATCTTCCCCCATAGTTAAGGGTTTCCTGGCTGGGAACCACTCCTTCCGCGTTATGCCTTCTTTCGGGCTAATGACCTTGACGTGCTTCCATCAGCCCTGTCCGCCCTTCTACCTTGCGTCCCCCTGCTACGTCTTTGCTCTGCCCCCTGGAGTCACTCTCCATGCTTCATACCATTTATCACAGTTCTTGTGTGTGTGATAAATGGGCAACTTCATTTTGCCTCAGCAGATTCATAACAAGAAGCACCATTTGGGAGAGTCCACATTCATGAACAAACGCATCTGTCCCTCACCATGAACTCATGAAGGAGCAGCTAGATTATCTCCTCTGAGCAACCTGAAGCTCAGAGAGGGGAGGTGACCTGCCCAAGTCCACACAGCTCCTAAGTGGTAGGACTCCAATGTCTTTCTTTCTTTTTTTCTTCTTTTCTTTCTTTCTTTCTTTTTTTTTTTTAAGAGCTGCACCGGCAGCATATGGAAGTTCCCAGGCTTCTGAGATGTAGCTGCCCGCCTACACCATGGCCATAGTAACACGAGATCTGAGCCGTGTCTATGACCTACAGCAGCTCACAGCAATGCAGGATCCCTGAGCAAAGCCAGGGTTTGAAACCTGAGTCCTCATGGATACTAGTCGGGTTTGTTACTGCCACAATGGCAGTGCAACGGGGACTCTGCAGGACTCCTATTTCAACTCAAGCAGACAAACCCAGCAACCAGGCTTTGCCAGATCCTTATTCTGATTTATTCATCCTTCCATCTCCAGCACCTGGCTTAGCACTGGGCACATAGGAGATGCTCAACTAACATTTGTTCAAGAGATTGAATGAATGCACGTTCCTCTCTCCCATCCTGGTTAAACTGCCGCCTCTGGCACTGTCTGGGGATGAGTGGGGTCGGGGGGCGGGGCAGACACAGGCCTGGGACTGGGCTGGAAAGGAGGACAGTTTAGTGCGGGTCGGGGTTCTAAAAGGAGGGATGTGGCTGTGTAGGCGTTGGGTGGAGAGGGCTTTGGTCAATTCCAGTGGCTCCTTGTTACCTTGGGGTCATGGACATTTTGAGTGTTGGAAGAACTCCTTGTCCTGGTCCCAAGGGGAAAAACGTCCCCTTTAATTTTGGACGTTACCAGGGAGTCCAAGACCCTCTGGCAGCAGATTCCAGAACACTTTCTGTTAGGAAGATCTGCTTGGGGCAAGCAGATCCCTGCCCTGACAAAGGCCGTTGTGACCCTGGGTTGCCTTGCCCACCATGGGCAGTCCAGACATCTGGGCCACATCCGTGGCTTCCAGGCTCTTGCTTATCCCATATCCCTGGAAGTCAGTCTGTGACTCAACGTTCCCCTGGGTGGGTAGCTGGGTTCCTTCCTGGAGATGTGGTTCATTCCATCAATATCCTCACTCTCTCAACGTCCCCTCCTCATTTCTCCCCCCTCCCCCCTCCCGCCTTTCTTTCTTTTTTTTTTTTTTTTTGAGGGGGGTGTGCCACACCTAGGCCTATGGAAGTTCCCAGGCCAGGGATTGAACGAGAGCCATCACGGCGACCCGAGCTGCTACAGTGACAACACTGGATCCTTAACCTACTGCTCCACCAGGGAACTCCCTCCCTGCCTTTATTTCTGTCTACTTCTCTCTGTGCCTACCCTTCTGCCTCCCAGTACCTCCCAGTACCTCTGCATCTCTCTCTCTCTCTCTCTCTCTGTTCTTTATCTTTCTTCTCTCTCTTTTCCTCCCTTCCTCTCTCTGCCTGTCTCTATTTTTATCTTTTCTTCTCTGTCTGCCTTTCTCCTGATGACCTATCTCTCTGACTCCCTTCTGTCTCTGATGTCTCTGCCTCCCCTCTCCTCTCCCCTCCCCCGGGGCTCTTACAGCGGTGGGTCCCCTCTTACCTGGGGACCTGCTACTTCCTGCTGGAGGACAGGCAGGCGGGCAGGCTGGTGCATTGGGTGACTAGGGGCCGACCCCCCATTTTATAGTCTGGCAGACACCAAACCCTGTGGTCTGTGGCACAAAAGGGGAGCTGGCTCAGCAGGCCCCAGGCAGGGAGTAGGGGCCCCCCGAGCCCCAACCCAGCCAGGTTATTGCAGAGAGCAGCACTTTCCATTGTGGGCCCAGCATGCACAGCAGAAACCCTGGCCAGCAGCCACCTCGCCTGGCCTCTGCCTGGCCCCTATCCTGATGTTATGCTCTCAAACCCTGACCGGGGATGGGCCCATGGGGTCAGGGAAAGGGGGAACCCTCCGAAGGTAGGAGATCCAGGTTTGATTCCAGGCCTAGCCGCTGTGCGCTGTGTGGCTTTTGGCAAGTCTCTACCAAAAGAGACCTCCGCATCTGCAGTCACAAGTGGCACAGGTGTCCCTATGGGATACGGCAAAGAAAGGGACCATGAGCAGCTCCAAATACATTACCCTCGCCAGCTGGGTCAATTCCCAGGACAACCCCCCCTTATTTGGTCCTTTCCTTATACGCATTTGGCAGATGAGCAAAACCGGGGTACAGAGAGGTCAGAGCCAGGAACCCAGGCAGGAGGGTTCAGGTGCCTGTATATTTTGTCGTCACGCTCTTGTGGCTGGCCTGACTTCCTGCTTTTAGCCCTAGTGGGAGGGATGGGGGGCAGGGAATCCCCCTGTGCCCAGGTGGGCTGAACATTCAAGGCCCATGTCCTGTTCCTCTGCCCACATTTGCCCCCCCCATCCCCCAAACACACACACTTTCCTGACCTGCTTGTAGCCCCTCCCACCATTACCTGATGCCAAGGACGGAGCTGGTGGCCAAGAATATGACTGCCTGCCTCAGAGCTGCATCTGGGAAGCCCCCGGGCCAGCATTTCTTGTTACCATGCGGCTCCGGCACCAGCTAGGTCCTGGCACAGGACATGCCCTTAACCAGTCTGGAAGGACTAGGTGGTCACTTGAAGGGAGCTTGATGGAAAGCGAGGCACAGGGCAGCTGGGGGAACTGGGGCGGGAGAGAGAACTCAGGAGGCAGAGTGACAGGATAAGAGAGATGATGGAGATGGAAATGCAGAGGGGGAGACGGACAGACAGACAGACAGACAGAGATGGACGTCAAATAGGATCAGAACCATGGAACAAATGCCAGAAGACATGTGATCCAGTCCCCTCATTTCACAAATGGAGAAACTGAGGCCCTGGAGGAACAAATGACCTCAACAAGGTCATGCAGGGTGAACTTGCAGTAGAGCCAGGGCTGGGGGGACTCAGGGGTGCTCCTGGGCCAGGCTGGCCTGCAGGCTGACCCCAGAGCCCCAACTGGTGGTGGTGGTGGTGGTGAGGATTCTGCTAAGGTCCTTGCTTCTTCTGTGGGGCGGGGGCAGGGGGGCAGAGTCCATGGAGCCCAGCCCCACCTTGAGATCACTGTGGCCTGGGGCCAGCTCTGCCTTCTGCTCCTCCACCCCCATGACGCACCCCCTCACTTCCCAAGCCTCCCCTTCAGCCTTTCATCCTGGGCCAAGGCCTGGGACGGGGGCCAGCAACCGCAGGATGGGACAGCCACTGGAGCAGGGACCAAGATGCCTGTGGTGAGGGGCCACCCACAGGTCTGGGTTTCAAGGCCAAGACGTCTGGGGCGGTTCCATGCCCCCTGAGGCAATGGGCTACCAGCCAAACGGTGCCCCCCCCAGGTGGGGGACGGCCCTGTCCCCTGGGCTGGGTGGCTCCACTCTGAGCTTTTGACTGGCTCAGCTTCTGTAATCCTCATTACGACAGCAGGGGTTCGGGGATGACTCGTCTTTGCAGATGAGAAAACTGAGGCAGATCTCCTTCCCTGCTCTCAGCCCGCTTCCTCAACTGCAACATGGAATTGGGAGTCAGTTTTCTTTTAAACTCCTGAACCCAGGCTCTTAAAAATGACGCCCTCTTGCTTTTATACATGTAGGCATTTCATAATAATCATTTTCCTCCATTTCACTGAAACATAACTAACCATATAGTCTAAGTGTGAGGTGTGTCTGGTAGGTCATTTTAATGTATTTATAACCCGCAGAATGATCGCCACTTCCATCTGGTCACATAGTTACCGTTTACTTTTTTTCTGGGGAGAACAGGGTAAGATCTACTCTCCTAGCAACATTCAAGCATATGATACAATGTTCTTAGCTATCTATAATCACCATGCTGTATGTTGGGTTTCCAAACGCATTAATCTTATAACTGGAAGTTTCTGCCCTTTGAGCACCGTCTCCCCGTTTGCCCAGCACCCAGCCCCTGGCAGCTACCATTTTACTCCTCACTTCTCTGAGTTTGTCTTTTGAAGATTCCATATGTCCATGAGATCAGACGGTGTTTGTCTTTCTCTGTTTGACTTATTTTACTTAGCATAATGCCCTCGAGGTCCATCCACGTTGTTGCAAATGGCAGGATTTCCTTTCTCATGGCTGAGTAATTTTCCATTGTACGTGTGTACCATGTCTCTTTTAGCCATTTAGCCATTGATGGATACTTAGGTTGTTTTCATACCTTGGCTATTGTGAATCATGCTGCAATAAACATGAGAGTGCAGATGTGTCCATGGTAATCTTTTTTTTTTTTTTTAATTAGCAGTGATGATGCCAGTGATAGTGGAGACACAGAATGGATGTTATTTTCCAGGGGCAGTTCTGGAACAGCAAGTTCTGTTCCTGTGTAATTCACATTTACCCTCCCAACACCCCTCTCTCTCAGGCTAAACCCGGTTTTCCTCATCATACCCATTTTACGCATGAGGAAATGGAGGCTCCGAGAGATGAAGTAACTTGCTCGAGGTTACCCAGCCAGCAAGAGGGGGACAAAAATATGGGGGGGGGGGTCTAGCTGCAGAGGCTGCATTCATAGCCTTTAATCTTCATGGCGACCTTTTAAGTCAAAATTATGCATTCGATAGGGTTGTCTTGACCCACCCAGGAGGGAATGATATTTTACAAGCTGTGAGCTGACATCAGACACCCTCCAGGTCACCAGAGTGATCTGACTTCCAGCCAGGCTCTTTCCTCCCCGTGAGAGGTCCCTCTTCGGCCAACTCAGAGGGTGGGTGTAGGGGGAAAAGGTGCACAAAACAAATTCTACAAACTCTGTTTATTCGGCCGAGTTGCTGCAGTTTTCAAAGCATGTTCACACCTACCAACTCTAATATGCCCACAGAGCCATCTGTTCCCCTCTCTGGGCTTTGTGGGCCCCAGAGACCCTGGCCCAGCCACATTTTGTGCCTGCATCCCTCTGCTCCCCTTCAGGGTCCCCGAACTCTAACCCCTTCAGGCCACCAGCTCCAAGTTCCCACCTATGCACCATTGCCTTCCTCTCATCTCATTTTGTACAAATCCTCCTCACCCTTTGGAGCTTAGTTTCAATGCCACCTCTACCAGGAAGCCTACCGTGATTGCCCCCGCTCCCCTTGGGAAGATGAAGGGACCAGGGAAGGGAAAACATACAGGCATTTGTTGAATGTTTCCTCTGTGCCAGTCATGCTACATAACCTGACAACAGCCCTGCAGTGTAGTGTATTCTTGTCCTGTTTTACAGGCAGAAATAGGGGGAAGGACCTCCCCCAGGTCACACAGCCAGGAAAGATGAGGTTTTTGGACTCTTGGTCTGCTGCTCATTCCAGGCAGGGGTCCCTGGGAGGGGATCAAGGCAGCCTCGTCCCTCCTCTTGCCTTCTTCACGGATGATCTCTGAGGGGGACAACCTGACCTTTCCCTCCCAGCCCAAGCCAATGCTGCTGACACCTCTCCACTGGAGCTCCAGCGATGGCTTTTGTTCCCATTGCTCACTTGCTGAGTCAGGGCTCTGTCCCCCAGGGGCCCTCTCTCCTCCCTGCCTATAAGAGCCTGACCTCGGCTGGGCCCAGGTCTGGCATGTTCTCTGGGTCCGTCTCGGTAAGTCCCAGGCTTGGAGGTGGGGTGGGATCCCAGCTCTGGGTGAACATCCTGGGAGGCAGGGGAGCCCAGGTCTCCCATCCTAGGGACTTTGCTGTGTCATCCTGAACGTCATCCTCATCCTCACCAAGACCAGGCTCCAGACGGCAAGGCTGGTACCTGCTACTCTTGCTTAAACCTAGACTTAGTCCTGTAGTCCTTTTGTCTCAACTTCCACTACTAGAGTCCACCTTTGGGGGTCAGAGGCTGGCTTTGGGGGACTCTCTTAAGCTGAGCACCTTCCTGCTTGCCAGCAGTGATGCACCCACCCTGTGGAAAGTCTCCCATCATGAGCAGATAAAATAATACAGAGCAGGGCTTTAAGGCAAGGGGACCCAGAATGGGTAGGTTTTTGAGATGGTGAGAGGACAGAAGAAAAGGAGATGGCACTGGTCAGAGATGGAAAGGGAAGGGGGGGATGGGCCAAAGCCCCACTGTGCCCCTAGCCCCATGTGGACCCCATCCAGACCCTGTCCCCACCCAAATGGGTCTTCAGCATCAAGGAGGGGAGCAGAGCCAGAGCAGAAGTTTTTCATCTTCTTCTCTGGTGTAGGAAGCAAGCAACATGTCTCTGCAATGCACCAAGTCTGTGGGACACTGGAAGGTAGGAAGAGGCGTGACGGGATGTCTGGGAAGCAGGGGCATGGCGGGGGTGGGGGATACAGGTCAAACCCAGGTCCTCACCTTCGTTGACTTCCCCAACCTGCCCCCCAGGGGATGGTCAGTAATGAGAGCTCATTTCACAGAGGATGTAATCAAGGCTCTGAGAAAGAAAGGATATTGCCCAAGGTCATAAACAGGGGTCTTGATTTAAAAACCCGAGTCTTCATATTTAACTGTTCCTTACACTCTGGCAGACAGCTGACTGGTGATTGCACAGTCTTTGGGCATGATTTCTTTGACTTCTTCTGTGTTAAAAAGGAAAAAAAAAAAAAAGCCCAAGCTTTGAATTCGTCATCTTGCTTTGAAAGCCCAGAGGTCCACAGCAAGTCCAGATAGAGGGGTTGTCCTCGCAAATTGGGACGTTGGCTGCATTACCACCTATCAACAGTAGGTGGCACTGAGCAGAAGCCACCCATTGTCACAAGGCCTGTGATCTCCAGCTTTCCGTCCTCTCCCTCCTTACCTGCCTGGCCCCTGAAAGCACCTGAGTTTGCAATCCTTTCTTTGCCTGGTCTGCCTGACTCTGAGTCCTGGGGTGTGCCCTTAACCCCTCACTCCCCACGGGACTCTGATGTGGGTCTCCACCTTTTCTCATAGATCGTGGTGTGGGACGAAGAGGGATTCCAAGGCCGGCGGCATGAGTTCACAGCTGAGTGCCCCAGTGTGCTGGAGCTTGGTTTTGAGACTGTGCGATCTTTGAAAGTGCTGAGTGGCGCGTGAGTTCAGGGGGATCAGAATCCGGGGGGGAGGGGCAGGAAGTGATTTAGACGGGATGCTGGGACTTTTAGATGTCCCAGATCCTATCTTCCCAGGCTCTAGCCAGTGTACCTTCCTTGGGTCTGAGATGCTGAGGAGTCTGAGATGCAAGAGGGAAATGTAAGGTTGCTCAGGTTGTGTACTGCCCAAATGTAGGGGGCGCCATTCACACAGAGCCTGGCCATTGGATGAGGCAGCCCTGCAGGGGCAGATCTTTACAATTCAGTGTGGAGTCTGAAATGCCCCTCTTAGGCACAAATCAAAAGCCAAACGTATAACTAGAAGTAAATATAGTAAAAAATAATGCTAGTAATTTTAGTTGAGCATTGTTGGCTGACTGAGGCGCTGAACATGAGATATATTTTTCTTTAAAAAAAAAAGAGAAAGAAAGTGAGAGATTAATGAGATGCAGAGAGGTGTCAAGGACATACTAATACCATACTGAGGCTTCCAGACCAGCACCTTTCAGTAGAACCTCCTGCGATGATGGAAATTTTCTACATCTGCTGTGTCTGATTTGGAAATGGCCCCCTATGACCATCAAGCGTTTGATGTGTAGCTAGTGTGACTAACGAACATGAATTTTAAATGCAATTTAAGTTCATGTAAGTTTACATTTAATTAGCTATGTTGGCCAGTGGTTACCATATTGGCTAGAAGTTTCTAGAAGCTTAGAAAGATTGAAAGAAAGTCCTCTCTATGAGCTTTGGAGTCACTTCCTGCCTGTGAGTGCATCAAGTTATCTTGGGTGGTTATTATGTATCTCACAGCAGGGTAAATGCTCTTTTAGCTTCTGCTTTGTATAGGTGGGGGTGGGAATTCAGACAGATGGGAGCAGTAACGTGTCCACAGTTACCTCCAGCAAGCTGACAGATTTTGCCAGGAAGGAGACAAGAAGCTCAGGTTTATTACCTACATAAGATGGCTTGTCAGTTACACAGAGGGCAAATGCAGGGTTAGCATGGTGTCAGCCTCCTGTGTCCCATGTTCCATAGAGTGACACCAAAAGGGGCCAGTGCTGCAGGAGTGGTGGCCACTGTGCTGTGAATTGCCATTCCATCTTCAGCTATAGCTATATAACTATCCTCCAGGGTGGTGAGGCAAGAAGTCCCGTATCTCATGGGACCAGGGAGATGGATGCTGGAAGCTTTTCTCAAGGAGGAGATGAGAAATGGTCTTGGCCATCTCCCTATGTTCCAGAGGATCACGAGGAACCCAACAAGGCTAAAGTCAGGGTGTGATCAAGCCTCGTCTATGTGGCTTAGAGGGACACATGCCAGGGTGGTGGGCACGGAGCTGGTCCGCTACCTGTGGGAAGCACAGCAAAGCAGTGGGCTGCTAGGCTAGATGGGGCTTCTCCACACCAGCACAATGGATGTGAAGGGCCAGGTGATTCTGAGCTGAGGGGCTGTCCTGTGCCTGGGAGGATGTTTAGCAACATCTCTGGCTTCTACCCATTAAACACCAGTTGCAGATATCTTTTCCTTGCTCCGCCAGTATGACAACTAAAAATGCCTGCCCACACTGTTAAATGCTGCCATAGGCATACCCTTGCAGGATAACCACTGGTCTGGAACACAGGGTGGGCGGCTCCATGCCTCTCGCAATCTCTCCCCTCTGTCTGCAGGTGGGTGGGGTTTGAGCATGCCGGATTCCAGGGGCAGCAGTATGTGCTGGAGCGGGGCGAGTACCCGAGCTGGGATGCCTGGAGTGGCAACACAGCCTACCCCGCCGAGAGGCTCACTTCCTTCCGGCCCGTGGCCTGCGCAGTGAGTCGGGCCGCCTAACCCTTCCAGTGGGGGCTTGGGAACTGGATGTCCCAGAGTTCAGATGCTGATGTCACTTCTTCCAGCTGCGTCACGTGGCAGGCCCTCCCCTGAGTCTCAGTCTCTTTATCTTGAAATGGGGCCATAGCTCCTAAGTCATGTGCCTGCTGCAAACACCCCTCCCACTGCAACTTCAGTTAAAATATGAGCCCATGTGTGTCTTCTGTACCTTTTTTCATGACTCAGGGACACTGGGAGAAGCTGGGTGGCAGAGATGGCAGGGCAAGTGACAGAAGTATTCTATTTTGTGTGACTAATTTGATATCTGTGTTCTTGACTTTATACTTTAGCTACTGTTCACAGAGTATGGGGGGAGGTGGGCATTATTATTTATGTCTTACAGATGAACAAACTGAGGCTCAAGAAGGTGTATTTTTTTTTCTTTCAAAAACAACTTTTATGGAGTTCCCATTGTGGTTCAGTGGGTTACAAACCCGACTAGTACCCGTGAGGATGCGGGTTCCATCCATGGCCTTGCTCAGTGGGTTAAAGGATCCAGGGTTCCTATGAGCTGTGGTGCAGGTTGCAGATGAGGCTGGGATCCCACGTTGCTGTGGCTGTGGTGTAGGCTGGCAGCTGTAGCTCTGATTCAACCCCTAGCCTGGGAACTTCCACATGCCGCAGGTGTGGCTCTAAAGGAGAAAAAAAAAAAAAAGCCCAACAATTTTATGGATTTTAAATCATATACAGCACATGTATTTATCACCTACAGTTTAGGGGAAAAAAAAAAAAAACCGATATGGCCGAATAAGAAAATAAAAGTCACTTATAGCCACCTCTCTGAGACAGAAGGCCATTGTTAATGGTGTTAGAGATTTCCTTGGTCTTGATTGCTACCCTAGATTACATCTGCAGTGATTGCTATCAGTATCTATGTCTATATCTGTATGTCTATACCGTCTATAGCTACACGTCTATGCATGCATGTCATTTGGTTATAAAGACAGAAACAATGAGCCTAAATCTTGGAGACAAGCTTTTCTCACTCTGCAAGTATGTCATGACCCTCCTCCCAGGCAATTAAATCTCATCTACGGCATCATTTTCCACAGCCCCTCCAGCATAGCCTGTTGTGAATGTTCATGTGTTCTGCACATGGCCCAGGCATTATGCGGGTAGGGGGACCCACGTGGACTCTGACAGATGCCGTCCCTGCCTTGACACAGTTTACAGCTTCTGGTTTCATTTAGTCCTCAAAACAATCCTGAAAAGTAGATGTGGTTAATTTCAATGTATAGATGTGGAAACAGGCTCAGAAGTGCTGTATGACAGGTTTACGCTCAGTTGGCTGGTGAGTGGAGAGTCAGGATTTGACTCCAGGTCTCCACAGCCTTCTCTTGACCATAGTGCGGGAGCCCAGGTCACCACCTGGTCCTCTGCTGCTGAATACTCAGGTTGGGTTGATTCGATTTGATTTGATTTTCTTTTTCCTCTCTCCCTCCCCGTCCCTCCTCCCCTTCTCTCTCCCTCCCTCCGTCCCTCCCTTTCTTCCTTCCCTGTTATCGCCAAGGCTTATTTACTCCTTGATTATTTTATTTGTGCACATTTCTGGAAGGGGGATTTCTGGAAGGGCAAACTGTACACCCCTGGCAAGGTTTCTGGGGCCTGTTGTCTTATTGTCCTTCCAGAAGGTTTGCAAGGAAGGTGGCTTTTAGAGACAAAGGTGGGGGTGTGGGGCCAGCAGAGGCTCCTGGGCTTCAAACTGAGCAGCTGATGTTTCAACTCTGTTCCCTGTGCTGGCAGAACCACCGTGACTCAAGGCTGACCATCTTTGAGCAAGAGAACTTCCTGGGCAAGAAAGGAGAGCTGAGTGATGACTATCCCTCCCTCCAGGCCATGGGCTGGGATGGCAATGAAGTGGGCTCCTTCCACGTGCACTCAGGGGCGTAAGTGGATGCAAGACTCTGCTTGGCAGGGAAAGAGGGGATGTTAGGACAGATGGGGACACCCCAGTGTGCTGGGGACTTTGGGGATCTGATGCCCACAGGCCAGAGGAGGTATACTAAGTCACAAGGAAGTATCAGGCAAAAGTTATGGGATTGCAAGTAATGGACAGCCAGATCATGCTGATGTTAAGCTCAGAGGTTTTTTTATTGGCCTCTGGATTTAGCCTCAGGCAGAGCTGGATCCAGCTGCTACAGCAGGGATCTTTCTCTCCGTCTTGTTCTTCCTGCCTCAGTGTGGCTATATCCTTAGGGAAGCTCTTCCCAAGTGAAGGCAAGATGGCAGCTTCATCCTTATAATCCAGCCAGCCTCAGGGGAAGAGAGTGATTTTCCTCAGTGATTACACCAAAGGCTCTCATTGGTCTAACTTGGGTCATATATTCAACTCTGAACCAATCATCATGTCCACAGGGATGAGGGTGTTCTGATTGGCTAGGCCTGGTCACATGTTCAGTGCTAGAGTAAAGATGTTCCCACTTTGACTGAGAGGGGAGGGTCAGCAGTTTCTCAAACCTGAAGAGGAGAGGATGGATGCCCAGGAGTAAAGAAACAGATGTGGGTTAGACAATTTTCTCCACGTCCAACTGCAGGTAGGTAACTGCGTCCAGCTTCAAGCCCAGGACTGACTGATCTTTCCGACCCTTTTCATCTAGCGGGTGGTTGAGGTGTGAGATCCTCAGTTATGGAGGATGTTAGAGCCACCTTCTCAGGTACTCCTTGGCTCCTCCTGGTTGTCAGGGGCACAGATGGGAAGTAGGGTTTTTATTTTATTTTTTTAGTTTTCTCAGGAACCACCAGAGAATCTTGTTGTTTCAGCGTAGGATGAAGCTCTTGTGATTCTTGAGTCCACTTCCATCTTACAGAAAGAGAAATGGAAGCTCA
This sequence comes from Phacochoerus africanus, assembly GCF_016906955.1. Lineage (NCBI taxonomy): Eukaryota > Metazoa > Chordata > Mammalia > Artiodactyla > Suidae > Phacochoerus > Phacochoerus africanus. The sequence continues at coordinate 44,333,049 of NC_062558.1, forward strand.
GAAAAGGAGACACCAATCCTTGCCTAGTCCTGAACGACGTAGGGATCAATGAATTGAAAGAACAACAGCCTTTTCCTTGTGCCTCTAAATAAGGCAGGAGGGGGAATGAATAAGGATCCCTACTTCTCCCTCCCTCCTTCCCTCCCTTTCTTCCTCAAGTATTTATTTGGTCCTTCTGCACCAGGTGCTGTGTTAGGAACTAGAGATAATGATGAACCAGACACACACCCCTACACCCAGGAGCTTACTGTTGGCAGAGGAGGCTGACATTTTACAAGTAATCTGTTAACACATAATGGCATGAGTGATACAAATGAAAAATAGGGGACTGTGGCCTAATTTGGAGAAATCAGGCTACTCTGATGAAGTGAGATGATTGAGCTGAGATCTGAAGGATAAATACAACTTGGCTAGGAAAGGAATGGCTGGAATGGTGTTGCTGGCACAAGGAACAGCATGATCAAAAAGGCCCAGTGATGAGAAGGGCAGTGCACATTCCAGATAGGGAAGGAAGACCATGGTGGCTGAAGTGTGTTTGCAGCATGGGGTGCCCTTGTCCCTGTCTCACTCACCATGCTCGTGCCTCTCTAGGATAACCATCTGCCTCTTCCCTTTCCCAGCTGGGTTTGCTCCCAGTTTCCTGGCTACCGAGGTTTTCAGTATGTGCTGGAGTGTGATCACCACTCAGGCGACTACAAGCATTTCCGGGAGTGGGGCTCTCATGCCCAGACCTTCCAGGTGCAGAGCATCCGAAGAATCCAGCAGTGAGCAGGGAGACCAGCGCTGAGCAGTGAACATGTGCTTGTCTGGAACAGAGGAGCTGTGGAAGCTGTTAGGGGCTCTCTCCTCTGCCTTCCCCATAACCCGTGTGAACCCAGCACCCATGTGGGCCAGTCCATGCACAGTCAGCACGAAAAACTAAAAGTAATAAAAAAAAGGTCTAGTGTTATCCTGTGGTTTCGAATTTTATTAACCCTTTTGCAGAACCAATTTTTAGCTTTGTTGTGTTTCTCTGTCATTTGTTTATTTCATTGAGTTTTGCTCTTATCCTTAGCATTTCCTTTCTTCCTCCTTTTTCTAGCTTTTAAAGGTAGACTCTTGGGTCATTAATTTTGGCCCCTCTTCCTTTCCCCAATATAGTCATTTAGAGCTATGCATTTCCCTGAATGGGCTGCTTCTCACAAACTTTGATTTGATGTGTTTTTATTATCATTCAGTTTGATATTTTCTAGTCCCCCTTATGATTTCTTCTTTGACCCATGGGTTATTTCAATACTAAATACGAAATCTAAATATTTGGGATCGCCTAGATATTTTATTGTCATTGATTTGTTATTCAAGTTCCATTGTGGTCAAAGAATATACTCAAGGTTTCAACATTCTAATGAATTGAAACCTATTTTATTTATGGCCCAGCTTATGGTCTATTTTTGATAGACTTGAAAATTATTTAAATCCTGCGGTTGCTATGTATAGTGTTCTATAAATGTTAATTAGGTCAAGTTGGTTCACAACATTTGTTATATTTTTCTATATCCTTGACAATTAAAAAAAACAACAACAGTTTTTAATCAATTAGAGAGGGCTGTTAACATCTCCTACTATGAGATTTGGCTTTATCTGCTTCTCCCTTTAGTTTTGACCATTTTTGCATCCTGTTTTTTTTTTTTTTTTTCCTTCTTCTTCAAGAATCTTGATGCTCTGTTATGAGGTGCATATATATTTATGATTGCTGTCTTCCTGATGAATTGTTCTAAGCTTGTGTTTTCCTAAGCCATTCATGGAGGGAGCCAGTTCTTCCCCCCCCAGATTTCTCACATGCATTTTCTCTCTCCCCAGTTTTTTCTCACCCATTTTACCCTGGAATCTCATTTAACACATTCCACCTTAGAAGTCCTTAAAACAAAGAAAGAAACTCCCAGTTCCATCTGCAACCTGAGGGGCAAGATCTACACATACATTCCCTGCCCCTCAACAACCCCCTCCAACCCCTCCTTACTTTCTCTTCTGCTTCTTTACATATAGATTGTCTTAACAACATAAGACATCTGGCTGTTTTTCCAGACTATCTTCCTTTGTCATAAATAAGTCTGATAGAGTCAGGAAAGGGTGGGGTTCTTCTGAACAGCCTGCTGGAAAAGATAACATTATCTGGCTCAGGAAGGGGAGGGAAGTGTTGTGGAACATTTGCACTTTAGTAATTTTTAACCCCTCTTTGTATCATCCCATTCATTCAAACAATTATTTGCTTTGGACCTACTGCACACCAGGCCTGGAGATACAGTAAATAAGATACACAAAATCCTTTCTCTCACCCAGTTGGATGAGGAAGACAGACAAGTCTAGAGTGAATTGCAATATCCTGTGATCGGTGCTCTGATGGGGAAGCACAGGTGTGTAAGAGAGATAAGAAGGGCCTGGATGGGAGGGGGCTTATTTCGCCTCGAATCCCCACCCCCACCCCTGTACTCCATCCCTGAATATCTGCTGCCTACTCGACACCTCCATATGGATGTCTAATGTGCATCTCAAACAGAATCCATCCAAAACCAAAGCTACACTTTTCCAGCTGTTTGGGCCAAACCTTTGGCATAATCCATAATCTCTCACACCCACAACCTAATCCAGTGGCAAATCCTAATGTCTGTATCTTCAAAAGTTACCAGAACCCAATCCCTGGTCACCATCCCTGTTGCTCAGACCTCTGACATGGTCCAATTCACCCCTATTCATTCATTCAATGAATTTTGGTCAAATGTCTACTATGTACCAAACACTAATCTAACAGAGAACAAAATAGATAAAAATCTCTTCCCTCGAAGGATTTACATTCTAGCTGGGGGAACACTGATGTTATTCCCATACTCCATGGTTCCTCACTTAGGATTTATCAACAACTGTTTTGTGGATACTGTTACTTTGCTCCTTGAAAAAAAATTACGCCCTTTAGTTTTGGATACCAATGGTGTCTACATTGCTGGAGTTCTCACAGCTTGAAATAGTTTAATGTGTATTGTGACTCTTTGGAAAGGAGAATATTCAGTTTCCAAAGTTTATTTGACCATACTACCATTTTTATCCCCCCCCCCCCCACGGAGCATCTTGCATCATGAAGAACAGAGGTGAGAAGTGCTGCAGTTAGCTGTGATAGTCATTCACAGCCTAGTATAAATTAGTTTGGGCCAGTTGGGTTCTGGAATTTGGCAGGCTTTAGGAAATGCACTGTGTAAGTGGTAAGTGTTGCTATGGGAGTAGGGATACTATTCAGGAAGTAGTCTCAAGATCAGTCCTAGGGAGTAGGCCTTAGGAAGACATAAGGGTGAGAACAATTTAGAGAGAGGGTCCTGAAGTCAATCTTTGTGGATTCTGAGGTTTTTCTTAGGCCGAGGCTGGGGATTGGCCACTATCTTCCAACCAGAACTGTCTTCACTCTGAACCCCTGAGACCCTGGAAGGCACTGGACGTAGGGAGGTGCCTTCTAAAACTATACCCACCAAAGAGAGGTGGCTGTCTGACCCTGACAGCTTCAAGCTGGTACCACACCCTGGGGCAGAGGCCATCACAGTCCTGGATCCCCATCCTGGGCTTACCAGCTTGTCACCTCAGTTTCCCCATCTGTTAACTGGAGAAGCACGATACCCACCTCTTGTGAAAAGTCAAATGACATATTATACCTGCCTGTGACCAGAATATGTATAAAGTACTTGGTAAGATCTCAGAAAAAGTTAGCAGAAGTTGTGCATCACTCTTGGTATTGTTATCTGCATTACTCTACCTTTTTACTTCAATAGCCCCTCATCTGTAACCCAACCCCCTTACCTGCGGCATGCCATCCTCATAATAATAATGATGATGATGATGGTAACATTGTGTTGCTTTCTTTCACATAATTTAAACCTCACAGTAAGTCCTTGACATTATTATCATCCCTATAAAAGTCATAACGAACTTGAGGCTCAGAGGTGTCAGGCAACTTACCTGAGGCCACCCAGCCCATAAGAGAGCACTGAGCTCACTGTATGTTCTATAAGGTTTTGTGGCGCCTTAAAGAGATACTAGGTATGAATGGGATTTAAACAGTAAATCGCTAGGTTCACGTTCTCCTTTAAAAGAGTTAAGAAAGTAGCCCTTCATGCTTTAGTATAAATAACTGGGGAATCTTCTCATCTATCATAGGAAAGTCATGGACCCCTAGGGTCAAAGCAGGCAGTATTTGCTGAATGAATGAATGAATGAATGCGGGAGCCTCATTGGAATTTGATGGCAGCCTTATTAAGAGCCAGCTCCAGTTGCAGCCAAGAGTGAGGCTGGCAACTATAAAAAATGGGACCCCAGATGTGAGATGACAGCTGGAGTGACAGGCAATAAAGAGACAATTTGTCAGGGGTGATCTTGGGAGGGGAGGAAAGAGAGCGTGAAATTATTTTTCATATCTTGCTAGGAGACCAATCCTCCTAGGTTATAAAGGAAAGGGAACTTGAATTATTGATGCTATTTGTTCAGAAGTAAGTGGTAAGCATGGAACACTCATCATCCTGAACACCACACTTAGCGAACCAGACTGACCAAAGGGTCTGGAGTTGTGGATCGCAAACCAGCATCCTCTTGGCCCAGAGAGGGAAAGGGCCCACACGGCAAGCACTATCCACATGACAGCTCCTAGGTCTCATCCTCCAGCTACTCCCACCCAGAGTGGGCAGTGCAGCACATGGGTGACAACACACTTGGAGTCATACACACCCAGGTCTGAATCCTGGATCCCGAGTTTTCCAGACAGGGGTGACCTTTGGTGGTGGTGAGGTCCTTTGCTTCACTGAACCTCAATTTCCTTACCTCGTAAAGGGGAAATTGATACTTGAAAAACTGCTGAGAAATACAGAAAACAAATTTATGGTTGTCAAAGGGGAAGGGAGAAGGGGAGGGATAAATTAGGAATTTGGGATTAACAGATACACACTACTGCATATTAAATAGAAAAACAGCAAGGAACTACTGTATAGCACAGGGACCTTTACTCAGCATTCTGTAATAACCTATCTGGGAAAATAATCTGAAAAAGGATGGATGTATATGTATAACTGAATCACTTTGCTGTATACTTAAAACTAATACATTATAAATCAACAATATTTCAATTTTTAAAAAATAGTGACAATGTACCCCAAAAGGGAGTGGGAAAAATAAGATGGGACATAGTGTGAGGCTTTTCTTTGTTATTCTTCTTTGTCCTTCCTCCTCTGCCCTCAGGTTCTTTCTCTCTTCTGGGGTTCCCCAAGGGGCAAAGAGGCCGAGACCAAGCTGGTGGTGGGAACCATCAGACAGAAAGGAGAGCAATCACCTAGAATGAAAGGAGGTGAGAAGTGGAAAATCTTAGGCGTCTTGAGTGTTTTTATGGGGGGGGGGGTATGGAAGGAAGAAGGAAAGGAGAGGGGAGAGGAGGAAGAGAAAGAGAGAGGGGAGAAGGGGAAGGAGGAGGGGGCGGAGAGAGAGCGCTTTTGCAGGCAAACCCTGCCAGAGGCTGCTGCCTGGAACACCTAGTCATCACTAACAAGGACCAAAGCAATGATGATCACTGTAACGCAGTAACAAAGCTCATCACCACAGCCCTTTGTAAAGAAACAGCATCTACTGAGGGTTTACTTCGTGCTGGGCCCAGGGCCAGGCACTCAATCATCCCTCCGACAGTCTATCGCCCGCAGCTCCAGTTCGCTGCCAGTGAGGGACCAGAGCACCAGGAGCCCAGACCTGACCCTGTGTGCGGGGCGGGGTCTGGTACCTGACCTCGAGTGGGTGGGGCCCCCCCCACGCTACTTCCTGGCACTATTTACCCGAGCGCAATTACAAGACTAATGGAGGGGAAAGATCCTTGGGGAGGCTTTTTTTCCTGCCAGTGGGTCGTGACTGCTTCCTCCCCAAGGTGCAGTTTACCCTTTTCACCTAGGTTTTGGTGTAGAGAATCGCCTTCTCTACTCTCTGAGTCCAACGAGTGTGTCCCACCTGATTCCAGAGGGGAAACGGCCACCCGGGACCCAGTCTGCCACAAGTGGTCACCGTGATTGGGCTAAGGGATGGGCAGGTGACCAGGCTGGGGCCGCTTTGGAAATGAATTGGAAACATCCAGAAAGAGAAGCTTTCTATGTGCTGGGCTTATGAAGAGACAGGGTGTGAACCTGAAACCTGCCTTCAAAGGCACCTCGAAAGCATAACAAAGGTGGGGGAAGCAGAGGCCAGAAACGGGGAGAATGAGTCCAACCATCCTGTTATGCAAATGCCCCAGGACCTCTTAATCACATGAGCCCCAACACTCCCCCCCCCTTTTTTTTTTTTGCTTAAGACCTTTTAAGCTGGGTTTCTAACATTTACACTTGAAAAAGTCCTGGCTCTTTTACTCCCCTAAACCCACCAGAGGAGACAGAAGGAACTCACCACTTCCCCTCCTTGTCTCTACCTAGGGGCCCTGGTGGCTTTTCTTTTGCAGGAACGTGGGCTACCCATTTTTCTCCGCAGCAGTTCAGAAGCCCTTGGTCTTTCACCCTCTGACTGTTCTTGACCTTAGTGACCGTGATCATCCTCCATCACTGACTCCATCTCCTCTTCCCCCAACAGGCACTTCCCCTTGCTCAGGTGAGAAAACTGAGGCTGAGACAGGTAAGTTGATGAGGTCGTTTGCACAGAGAACCCGGAAGCAGAGCTGGGACTCGAACCAGGGACTCCTGAGTTTTGTCTGGGGCTCTTCCTCCTTACTCCCTTAGGGAGGTAAAGGCACCATGATTCTGCTGAGCCTGAGATGGCTCGCTAGGTCCTTTGGCGCCTCCCGGCCCCCTCCAGTCCACCGGAGACCTGCGCCGCACTGCCACCTGGTGGTCACACGAGGAAACAACCCTCCAAGGCAAGGTCGGAAGATTTTCTGCCCTGGGGCAGGGATAGAGAAGCCGGCAATGGGATAGGAATGGATGGGGAAGTTTATAGGAATTTTGGGATCAGAGATTTGATTAGGAACCCTAGAGTCCTTCTCTGTTTCTCTGCCACAGCAGTGTCTCTGTGCGTCTACCTTCCTTTCTCGTTGTAGACCTTGGACTCCTTTGAAATGAATTGCATTTCCTCTTTCCCTTGGCCGCCAGAGGACACTCCTGGTGACCAGACAGTACCAGGTGGCAGGAATTCGGAAGAGGAGCTTAATCCCCATCTCCATATTCCTTTCTCTGAGCCTCATTTTTCAGACTTATTTTATAGTTAGTTTTCTGCTTGGGCTGAGGGCATCCTTAAAAGCCACCCCTCTTTGGGGGGATGATGAGGGGACAAAGCAGGGTTACACATTCAGAAATAGCTTGCCTACCTCCTGCAAACCTCAGTTTCCTCCCCTATAAAGTGAGCACAAGAATCCATGCCCAATATGGTTTTCTGTGGGTTTGGGGGAATGCTCAGTAAATGTTAATGCCTGCCCTATTTCCTGTCTTTCCACTTCCCCACCCCACCTCAGGTCCCTGCTGCTTGCCTAGGTCAGGGCAGACCAGGATGCAAACGGGATCCAAAACTCAGATCACTTTGTCCCCAGACCCACTCTGTGCTCTGCAGACCCACTGGGTGCTCCTGCTGGAGGCTGGTACCCTGAGCCCAGCCCCCACCTGCTTCCTGGAGGATTTTCCTCCAGAACCTTCTGCCTCCTGCCTGCAGACACCACGACACTCCCAGCTGATTTGCAGAAAGCCCAGATGCATCTCATAAATAAGGAATGTGCTGTTCTGCCGAATGGTTGTGGTGTGGCATGCGGGGGTGGGCAGGCTGGGTTAGGTGGAGCTACAGGAGACAGGAAGGACCGTATGGGCTGCTGGTCAGGAGGGGGATGATGAGAGGCTGGTGAGGCATCATGGGGCTGGGGTGGGAGAGGGCTCCATGAGGGCAGGAGCTGGATGCAGTTGCAACTGCGTCTTTGTTCAGACATCTTGTATCTGTATCCTGTTAGCCTTGATTTCCTTGCCTATAAAATGGGGATGGTATGGGTACCGCTGCTGTTGGGCTGTTACAGCCATTACACTTAGAGCATTTAAACCCAGGAGCTGAAACACAGTAAGTGCTCAGTAGCTGTTATCATTTGCCCAAAATTTCCTTAGTCTCATCTCTGAGGGCTTTGCCTCGCTCAGAGGGTGGAGTTCACACTGCATCTGAGTCTGGGGAGAGGACTGCAGGCAGCAGAAAAGGGAGGATACAGGGGAGGGTTTCAAGGCAACAGGAGCAAAAGATAAAGACACAGCCACTAACTCCCTAGAGCCAGATAAGTTCCTGAAAGGGGATGGCACTTCTGTAGCCATTTCTGGGTGGGCACTTGAGCTGTTTGATTGGCTACTGAAGGAGGGGGTGACTTTGGGAAGGCAGGAGGAGCTGGGGACCCTGGGGACCCTGGGATTACACCATTAGCATGGCCATATTGGAACAGAAACTTTCCCTCTCTGAGGCTCTGTTTGTTCATCTATAAAATGGTTTCCAAAAGTTCTTCCAGAACTGCAGCATTTACGCTTCAAGGTCTAGATGACCTTTTGACAGACATACATGGAGGGCCTCCTGTGGGTCAGACACTGGGTCAAGAAGCTCTGGTGATGTGACAGGACAGTGGAACAGCAGGATCTCACAAGCTGGGGTGTGTGTGTGTGTGAGCGCACATGCAAGTAGATATGTAACCTCAAACCGAAACCAGCTCTCAAGAAGTGGGACATGGGGCAACCAAGGAATGTATGTATCAAATGGGCTTGACATTCTTTTCTAATTTTTTTTTTTTCTTTTTAGGATCACACCTAGGGCATATGGAGGTTCCCAGGCTAGGGGTCTAATCAGAGCCACAGCTGCGGGCCTACACTATGGCTTATGGCAACAGCCTATCCTTAACCCCCCGAGCGAGGCCAGGGATCGAACCCGCAACCTCATGGTTCCTAGTTGGACTTGTTTCTGCTGCACCACAACGGGAACTCCCAAATGGGCTTGACTTTGACATGGAGGCTGGAGGCAGTTTCCTGGGAACAATGATGCTCAGGCAGGGCCCCTGGCAGGGTGCTGGGCGGCCTGCGGCTGGAGCAGGAGCTTGATGAGGGATGGACATCTGCAGGGACCAGCCAGACAGGGCCTTGCTGGTGAAGGTAACAAGCTTACTCTGCATCCTGAGATGGGTGGGGGGTCATTGAAGGGCCATGGGCAGGGGGAGTGAGGGGAACAAATTGGAGGGGCCTGGAGGGGAAGCAGGAGGTCCCAGCCAGGGAGGATGGAGGCAGGGACTGTGGTGGCAGTTGGTGGGGTGAGGAGGACTTGTGATGTCAGGAGGCTGCACTGATGGGGCTGCTGTAGGCAGGTCGGATCTGGGAGTGAGCTCTTTTCTGGATTCCTTCTGGCGCTGTCTCTGACTTCTCGGGCATCTGCCCTCACAGGAAGAAGATGGGGTGGGAGGGGAGGGGGGATGGGAGGCTGCATCCGCTTAGAGCCTTTCTCTCTGTTGCAGCACCTGCTGGGGCGGCTGGGAGGCCGGGGAGCAGGTGCGGGGCGTCTGGAGGGGGTCTGCTTGCAGATGGATAACGAGATGGGGTGGACGAGAACAGCACACACACTGCCCGCCTTCTCTGTTGTCTGGACACAAAAGCCCAGACAAAGCAGCAGCAGGGACATGGGACACGGCCTCACGGAGGCAGGCACACACTTGCTGGAGACAAAGGAGAGGGGGGCAGAAGCAGATCAAGGCGTGGGGGAGGAGGAAGGCTTGCGTGACCTCAGCCAAGGCCGCCTGGTCTCTGAGCCTTGCTCCAGGCACCGTAAACAAAGAGGTTGGGGGACACGAGTGGGCTCTGAACCTACCCAGTCTGATGGTCTCTTTCTCAAGGAAGAATTGATCGTGGGTCCAAGCAGGCTGAGGGTGCACTTCCAGGTCTTGTGGCTGGAGAACAGGCCTGATATTAAACAGAGCGACTATGAACATGGTGTGGGGTCCACATCAACCTGCATTTAGTTAAAAGCAACGGCTTGGGTGCACAGTGTAAAAGAGCTAGTGCATCTGTGGACAGGACTGAAAGGTACACACTTTGCAGACAGGGTTTGTGTCCGTGGAGTTCTAAGATGAACTTATAATAATTTCCCAGGACTAAGAACTCCAGATCTTGGATGGTTTCTAATGGTCCTTCTGAGAGAGAGAGAGGGGAATACTTATGAAGCCTGTAACCATGTCATATGTTTTCTGCAATCAAATCACTGAATTCTTCTGAAAGCCCTGTGAGAGGTTGTGTTATGCCCATTTTACAGAAGTGGAAACTGAGGCTCAGAGTGATGTCACATAGTGAGTAAAGGCCAGAGGTGTGATTCAAACTCGTCTGCCTAACTCCCATGCCCATGTCTTGGCTGGCAGCTAAGCTGAGTGGAAGGCAGAGAAAGGAAATAAGGCAAAGAACCAGGTGGCAGAGAGCCTGCAGTCCCTGGTGAGCACCTCCTCTCTGCCCCCAGAGACAGTTGGAGAAAGACAGATGCCTATTAATGTGGTTTTGAGCCTGGATGCAGCTGTTCCTGAAACCATTATAGCCTGGACTTGTTTCTGCCACTTGAGACTTAAAGGTCCTAAAAAAGAATGATCAATAGAATTATACTTCTTGTGATTTTTCAATCCTCAGGACCTGGGACAGTGTGTCTGGCACTCAGCAGGGCTTTCCTTGACCTCAGAGATGAGTTGGGTCACTAGTATACATTCCCATCAGCTCCCTGTACTTCCTCCCTGATGGCCCTGCTCACAGTGACTTCTGCTGTCTCCCTGACTAGGCTGTGAGCTCCAAGGACATAGGGGGCTTGTGTTGTTCACCCTCATATGCTAGACTGGCATGTAGCTTCTCAAACTGGGGAGACCTTGGATATGTTGAACACAGGGCGGGCACTGCTGGTTGGGATTGGGCAGTGGTGGGTGAGGAGACTATGTCTGATCCACTGTCCCCACGGGTGTCCCCTTGACACTCACCATGCCCACACACCAGCAACTTCTTGCCGCAGCCCCTGTGCCTCCCTGCTGACGGCCAAGGGCCTGGGCAAGGGCATGTGTTTGGTCTGTGCCCGAGGTGGCCTGGAGGTGGCCGGGGGTTGATGCAAGGAGAGCATCCTTCAACCGTGACACGCAAAAGTTGGTGGGTAAGTACCCTGGCTTCTTGGACCTTAGGTGGGGCTCCGGTGAGTCCTGGTTGGTCTCCCAAAGGACCTCAGCAGGACTGGGTCCTGGTTTCCGCAACAACGTGCTTCCTGTTGTAGACTGCATGATGTCTCTTCTAAGTCATAGGGTGAATTGAACATGACCCCGATGTGACTGTATATTGGTGATAGGACATTTACAGAGGTCTTAAAGATTAAATGAGGTCAGTGAGTGGGGCCCTAGTCCGACAGCATTGGGGTTTTTATGAGATGAAAAGAGACACCCGGGGTGTCCACCTGGGAGAAGATGACTGTCTGCAGGCCCAGGAAAGAGGCTGCAGGAGAAACCAGCCCTGCTGGCACCTTGATCTTGGACTTTCAGCCTCCAGGACTGTGGGGAAGTAAATTCCTATTGCTGAAGCCCCCTGATTTGTGGCACTCAGTTACGGCAGCCTGAGCAGAGCTGTGCATTCATCAACCCACATGATCTGGCTTTTTTCTCTTCCTAGTCTCGCTCCTTTACTCCACTATCAGTGCTTCCTGGGATCAGCTCCCAAGTAGACCAAGTGCATTTGAATCCTTGTCTCAGAGTCTCTATCTCAGATAACCTAGGCTCTTAGGGTCCACACCTCATCCAGTGGGACTGCTGGCCTTTGCACATGAAAGCAGCCGCCACTAGTTGAGGGATAGCACTAAGACTGGAAAACACTGAAATCTGCTCCTCTGTGGCAATGGTCCTGATCCAGCGATGTCCTTCCTGAATTGAGGCAGAGATTAACCACTGCCGTGCCCATCCGGGGCAGGGGGGTGAATGGACCCCAAAGTGCCCCCAGCAAGGTGGTGGGGTCCAGCTGGCTGTGGGCTGGTGCATCCTTTTTCAGGGAAGGGTTGAGTGAACCTGAAGGCAGATGGCTTTTTCAGACATTCTGAGTGCAGCTTTCTGAAACAGCACGGGGTCTGAATCTCAGCTTCAGCATTTTCTAAGCTGGCTGACCTTGGGTAAGTCACTCCCCCTCTCTGAGCCTCAGTCTCCTTATCAGATGGAGATGATATTGATATGTCCTCAGAGGGTGCTGGGAGTGGGGAATGTGGGTACAGCGTTGAGTAAGTGGGCCAGGGGTTCCGTTGTGATGACGGGGGTTGGGGGGGTAGGGGGGATGGGATGGTGCTCTGGGAGGTTGCAGGGAAATGTTGAAAGGCCACACCAAATACAGCTCTCCTCTGCTCTACAAGCCCCTTCCTCTGAATTTAGGGAAACACCCCAGAGAGGATAGCTGCTCTAATGAATCAAAGTGAAGTTTCTATCTGAGTGAGACTGGGAGCTGCTCAGGGAACAGCTGTCAGAGGGAAGCTCCCTTGAGGCTCTGATAGATGCACGCAGGCTCCGTTAATAGCATGACTGGAGGACAGGTGAAGCCTAGCTTCTCCCGGAGCCCTTCCTTGGAGGGCCTGGCAGGTGTGGCCAGAGCAGGGGAGAGGGCGGGGTCTGTGTGACTAGTTTAGGAAACAAGGTGAAGAAGCCCTCCTTGCCACCTCTCCATGATGCCCTGACCTGGCACGCAGTGGGTGGGTATAAGGGAGAAGGGGCACAGAGAGGCATGTACCCCAAAGACCTGGAAAATGGGACTCAGACAAATCCCTGTTCACGGCAGTGTGATCCACAGACACCAGAAGGTGGCAACAACCCACACGTCCATCAGAGGATGTATGGACACACAGATTATGCTATATCCATACGGTGGAATACAATTCAGCCAGAACAAGGAATGCAGTGCTGGGATGTGTGACAATAAACCTCCAAAACATCATGTTGGGTGAGAAAAGCCAGAACTACAAGGACACTTGTTGTATGCTTCCATTATATGAAAGTATGCTTCCAGTATACGAAATAACCAGAATAGTCCAATCCATAAGAGACAGTAGATTCATGGCTGCCAGGGGCTGGGGGAGGGGAGAATGGGGAGTAAGTCCTTAAGGGATGTGGGGTATTATCTGTAGGCAATGAACATGTTTTGGTTCTAGATAGGTGGGGGCTGCCCAACACTGGGCATGTGCTAAAATGCCACTGAATCACTCACTGTAAAGTTGTTGGTTTATATGATGTGGAACCCATCTAAAATTTTTTTAAAAGGAGGCATGGTGGGGTGAGTCATCAGAGTTGTAATTGGACCTCTGGCCATGGCATTTCTCCAGGAGCTGCTCTAGGGATAAAGAGAAACCAGAGTCCCCCCTCCTGGACATGCTACCAGTGTCAGAATTCCCTTGGACATCTTGGGCTGTGGTACCATGAGCCAAAGACTACTTAGCTTGCTGTGCCTCAGGGGAAGTAGGTGAGGTAATTACCTGGTCCAGCTTACAGGAGGAAACTAAATTCAGAAGGGGATGTCCAGGATGATGGCACCTCCTCCTGTTGCCGGGGCAACTGGCACTCCATTGTAAGCAGCTCAAGCCACTTTCAAGAGAAGCAGAAGAGAGGATGTTGATGCTTCTCTTTGGGCTTCCATCTGGTGCTCTTATCTGCTTGTGGGCTCCCTGCGGCCCCAGCTAGCCCTGTAAATGTCACCTGGAAGATGGGGTTTTTGGCAAGTTGTGGTGAGGATGAGATTTACCACCTTGGGGGTGTGCCCTGCCATGTCCTGGGTTTACCTGGGGGATAGGGTGAGGGTTAGAGACAAGAATGCCAGCCCTCATTGTCAGACCAGACCTGGATCCCAGAGGAGGTGGCGGTAATGCCTGGAGCATAAAGGAGATGAAAGAGGACACTGTGGTTCTTGGTTCCCTATGCTTCCCAGGAAGAAGGAGGATTAGAGGGAAGTTTTTTTTTTTTTTTTTTTTTTTTTAGGGCCGCGCCTGCAGCATATGGAGGTTCCCAGGCTAGGGGTTGAATCAGAGCCACAGCAATGCCAGATCCAAGCTGCATCTTCAACCTACACCACAGCTCATGGCAATGCTGGATCCTCAACCCACTGAGCGAGGCCAGGGATCAAACCCGCAACCTCATGGTTCCTAGTTGGATTTGTTTCCACTGCACCACAACAGGAACTCCAAGACTTTTTTTTTTTTTTTAAATGGCTATACCCAGGGCATGTGGAATTTCCTGGGCCAGGGACTGAATCCAAGCTGAAGCTGCTGCAACTCCAGATACTTTAACCCACTGCTCTGGGCTGGGGATTGAACCTGCATCTCTGCAGTGACCTGAGCCACTGCAGTTAGATTCATTTTTTTTTACCCTTTGGTCTTTATTTTATAGATGGAGAACATGAGACCCAGAGTGATCACTTTCTGAGGGTCACAGTGCTAGTAAGAGTAGTGTGGAGATCTGCTCCCAGGCCAAGGTGACTGGCTGGGAAAATAAAAATTGTTTATTTATTTAGGCTCCACCTGTGGCATTTATAAGTTCCTAGGCCAGGGATTGAATCAAGCCCAAGCTACAGCAATGCTGGATCATTTAATCTACTGCACTGGTCTGGGGATTGAACCCATGCCTCTGAAGTGATCCAAGCCACTGCAGTCAGATTTTTAACCCCTGCACCATAGTGGGAACTCTGGGGGAAGGTTGTGTTCACCACAAAAGCATGCAGCAGATGGACAGAGAAAATGCAAGGGGCCAACAGACTCCCTCAGGAGAGCTGGTCTGAGCTACTGTGATAAAGAAATTAGAGAACTAGGGACAGTGGGAAGCAGGCAGGATCACACCTTGCTGGCTTTGGTATCTGCTGGACATGGGGTCTGCCTTCTACCTGCATCACCCTCACGCTGAATCCATTTGAGTTAGACTTGGTGTCTTCCCAGCAAGCCCACACTAGTTTCTGACAATGATTTCTTTTGGTCCCTTCTTCCTTCTGCTGCCCTCCTTGAAGAGATATCCCTAGAACCAAAGATGCTTGGAGACAGGATCATGGGCTCATTATTGTTCATTGTTTGAGAAACCCTAGTGAACAGGAGAAGCATTGAAAATTTGGGAGTGGCAAGTGCCTTGATTTTTTTCCCAAACAGGTATTGGAAATGATGGGCTGATCTTCAGGAGAATTTGGGAACAGATTCTGAAACAGGTGGCTTGGCAATACGTAAAAAAGACAGGAGTGGCACTCCTGCTGTGGTGCAACGGGATTGGCAGTATCTCTGGAACGCTGGGCTGCAGGTTTGATTCCCAGCTGGGCTTAGTGGGTTAAAGATCCAGCATTGCTGCAGCTTTGGTGTAGGTTGCAACTGTGGCTCAGATCTCATCCCTGGCCTGGGAACGCCATATACTGCTGAGTGGTCAAAGAAGAAGAAGAAGAAAAAACAGGAGTGATCCCTCTGCATCCCCTGTGTTCATTTAGGACGTGTCAGGCTGAACCCCATTTCCTCTTTTGCTTGTGGTCTGCTGGTGCAAGGGGAAAGCATAGATCTGTAATGCCAACAGTTTGGCTATGGACTCTGGACAGTGCTGTGACTGGACCCTATCTTGCTTTTTCTCTAACTGTTCCATGTGGGTCTTACTTCTCTGGCAGGACTGCCAGCTATGCTGGGGTGGAGGTAATCTCTGGGACCTCCTTGTGACCCCCTGTTCCTGCCACAGCCTTGGGCTATGCACACTGGAGATGTGCTATAGGTTTGTTGAATTGGGTGTGGATTTTCTGAAGATCAAGTTCAGGGGTCCCAGCAAGAGCTGTGTAGTATAAAGAAGGGTTAGTGCACTTGGAACCTGAAATGGTGGGTTCAGATCCCGCCTGGTTCCCTTACCAGGCACCTGGGCAGCTCTTGTTGCCTCTCTGAGCTTTACTGTCCTTTTCTGACTAATAGAGATGATAAATGATATACACAGGGGTGTGAAAATGAAAGGAGATGGGTCATAGGAATAAAAATGTGTTTTGAGCCCTTCTCTACCCAGTATTCTGTGATAATCTGTGTGGGAAAAGATTCTGAGAGAGAATGGATATATGTATATGTATGACTGGGTCACTTTGTTGTACAGCAGATATTATCACCACCTTATAAATTAACTACAGTAAAACTTCAAAAAATATATTTGAGCCCTTACTCAGTGCCAGGCACTGTGCTAAGCACCCCTCCCCCCATTCCTGCACTTAACCAGCACAATCCTATGAGACAGAGTCTGTTGTTATTTCTACTTTACAGACTAGAAAACTGGATCTCAGAAAGGGAGTGAAGCTTGCATCATCGCTAAGAGCTATGGACAGAGCTGAGATTTAAATCCAGAAGAGCCTGCTTGTAGAGGCGACTGGAATGGTCTAGCACAGTGGTTCTCAAGCACTGGAATCCCCTGGAGGGCTTGTTAAAACACAGATCTCAGCAGGGCCCCTACACCAGAGTTTTCAACCCACTAGCTCTGGGGAGAGGCCTGAATATCTGCATTCCTAACAAGTTTCCAAGTGATGTAATGCCACTTGCCTAGGACTTGGTTTAGAATGACTGCTGTAGGACCATTTTCTAACCTTACTGTTCTAGAAAAAATAGTAGGTACAGAGGAGAGGGCGGTTAAAAAAAAAAAGACCACACCTTGAGTTGGTAGGCCAAGTGGTGTAGTCGCATGAACGTGCCCACGATGTCTCAGGTTTGCGTACTGATCTTGACTTCACGTGCGTGCGGAGTTAATTGAGAAGCATAGACCCAAGGGGAACTGCTTAAGCACCTGGTACTCTTCACTCTCCGATGCCCGGGTCCAGACTTCTGCTCCCTGGGTCCGCCCTCGTGCTGCCAGGGCATGCCTCTCCATCCCTGCTCTCTCTCGAGGTCCAGTCCAGCCCGGCAAGCGTTGCCATGGCAGCGCCACCGCCAGGGATGTGGGAGGCAGAGCGCGCTCGCCCCTTTGTGCCTCTGGGGTGGAGGTGCGCTCCCCCCACACCCGGCCGCGCTCCACCTCCCAGGCCCCGACCCCGGGGTAGGGTGGGGGATTGCAGGGACGTGGGGAGGTGAGGGGAGGGCAGAGGGTAGGGCCGGGGGTGGGGCGCCTTCGCCTGCCAGCCGCTCCCGCATTAAAATTTCATGGGCGCTGCAGCAGCTACAAAGACGACGACGCGCTCAGGGGACCAGAGGGAGGGAGGCTGCGGACGAGTGCGGGGAGGAGTTTGCGATGGGAGGCGCTTGCAGGGGCTCCCCCAGTTCTGCACTGTGAGCCCGGGCACAAAGAGCCCTCTGCACTGGCGCCGCAGGACCGAGGACCAGGACCCGAGGTAAGCCGCCGCCCTATCCTAACAGCCCACCTTCCCTGAGCATCCTGGTCTGCACGCTGGTAAGAGCCTAATTCTCCGAAGCTGGTGTCGAAGGTAGGTCCCAGGGTCCCAGGCAGGGTTCAGGGGTGGCACACGCTGCCTGAAGTGCCCATCATTTGTTGGGTGAAGAGCCTCTGGAGCCCGCAGTTGTCAAAGGCAGCCAAGACTCCCGCTTGGGTGGGGCGTGGGGAAGAAATAGGGGAGTTTGCCATGGGTCTAGTGCCATGGGGGTCTTGCAGTCATGATCTTAGGGGGAACAAAGACCTTCCCCACCTCCGCTACCAGACGGTCAGGCGGGGCCTCGCACCTTTTCCATCTACCAGAAGCGGCCAAGCCTTGGAGGGACACTCAGTGGTCTCAGAACTGGAGGTGGGGGATGGGATGGTGGAGCAGGGCTCTTGAGCCCCCCCCCCCCGTTGTTTCTTACTAAGCCCCCCCCCCTCCCCCAACCAGCACCTGCCAGTGTTCCACTTCTAGGACTCAAATTCTAGATGTCCAGCATCCAAAGGGATGGAAGGGATCAGAAAACCTCTTCGCTGAGAATAATAGTATCGCTAATGATAATAATACATCAGTTTATGGAGAGCTTACTCTATGCCAGCAACATGCTTAGTGCTTCACATGCATTATCACAGCAATCCCAGGAGGTGGTAAGAACCCCATTTTATAGATGAAGAGATTGTGCTCCGAGTGGGTCAGGTACACGGCCAAGGTCACATAGCCAGTGATTCTGAGTCCAGATATGTCTACCTCTAAAGTCCATGTAACACCCTTAAATGGGTCTGGGGAGATCCCAGAACACCTTTCCACCTAGTGCTCTCCCATACACTCTCTAGAGAGGCAGGGAATTTGGGAGGGAGGGAACCAGATTTCTCCTCTCCCTCAGCGGAGGATGCTTGGCTGGAGAAATTGCTCCTTGGACTCTGCAGGGGAAGGTCTGGAGACCTGGATTCTTCACCTCCTCCCAAGCTCTAGATCAGTGGCTGCCCTGCGCCGGTTCGCTGGTGCGCACACACCCCACTGCAGTGCTGGCGGGGAAACCGCCCCCACCTGCTGCTGGGGGAAGTGGGGTGGGAGGTGGCAGTGCGGGGAAGGATGGGTGAGATGAGGAGCGGGAAGCGGTTTTGTTTTTCTAGGTACCAGCCTCCAAGTGGGTGAAGCCCAGAGCTCATTCTGGTTCCGGTGCTTTACCTCTGTAGGGCAGTCCCATTTGGGAGCGCCTGGGAGCCTGACGATTGTCTGGGCTGGTGGGGGAGGGGAGGGATAAGTAATTCCACTTGACAGACTGGGAAACCTGAGGACAGCGGTTCTCAGACTTGAGGGGCGCGGCTCCACATACGCAGATGTCCTGGCCACGTGGCCAGGGGATGAGTCAGCAGGACTGGGTGGGGCCGGGCTTCTGAGTGTTTATTCAGACCCCCTCCAACCCTTCATCATGCAGATGGTCAGACCCTGTGTTGAGGGAACGGTGCCCAGACCTCTCCCCTCACCCCAGAATCATGTAGCTCTCTGGGCCAAAATGTTTCCTCAGGGACACTTTTGGAGCAGTCAGCTTTGGGTGGCATTGAACTTAATCTCATACGGAGTTTGATTAATTTCATGCTGAAAGACTATTATGGGTAACATCCCGCAGGTGCCTCCTGCCCATCTGTTTTATTAGTTAATGACCCTTGGCACTGAGAAAGTTTCTGAAATCCACTCTACATCCGCCTTGCTGCAGTCTTAGCCTGTCTCTCCACTCCTTCAGGGAGAAGGAAGGTGACATCTTCAGAGGTCCCTAAAGGAACCATAACTTCTTACCATGAGTTTTAGAAGCACCATTCTCTATGTCAGATTCAAAACAAATTCAAATGACATTAAAAAATGTAATTTGGGTGCTTTTTAAACATGTAATAGAATGCATGATAATTGCAGATTTGGAAAAGATTGGGGACAAAAAAGATGAAAACTCCATAGTCTCATCACCCCAGAAAAACTGTTGTATTTACCATTTTCACATATTTCCCTGGGGTATATTTTCTATTCTTGAAAATACTAATTGAAATTGAGCTTTACATTTAGTGCTTTAGAAAAGTTACTGCAGCAGTAACTTTTCTCCATGTTTTTATGCCCTTGGCAGAAATCATCATAAGAGGGTTGGTGTTTCATGGCGTAGATGGACACACTCTGCTCAGTTCCTTATCAATTGGTCCTGTGTTGTTTTTAACATCTTTATTTTTAAGCTCCTTTCTCTGGACCTGCTTCTCCCCAGGGCAGGATTCTGCTCTTTGAATTTACCCCTCTTCGATGCAGTGTGGTGTGGTAGAAAGAGGGGGCGCCGAGTTGCAGGATCTGTGTGCTCATCCTCCTCCCCATCTACGCTCCAAGTCACCTTCAGGAAGGAAGGCATTTCCTTTCTCTGAGCCTCAGTCTCCTCATCTGTAAAGTGGGAATCATAATCCCTGCTTTAAAAGGCCATTGTGAGGCTCTGACCCAGAATGTGTAAAGGGCTCGGCACCCAGTAGCGGTTTAGTAAAGACACTTGCTGCTTTAGTAGACCCACTGTGTGCTGGCTGCGGTCACTCTCATGGCCCCTGAATCCTGTATAGACACTCAGTTGTTTGTGTTGGGCCATTGGCTCCTCTCCTGGGCGAACCTCTGGCAATCTGAGCAGTGGTGTTTCTGGGGCATTGGGGCCATTGTGCAGGTTCAATGGGCTGGTGAATAACTTAAAAGCCAGCCCTTTGTTTGGAAAGGATCCTTCCTCTTGTCTCTGAGGCTCATCTGTCAGCTGCAGCTCCACGGAAAAACAGGCAGACAGACTCAGGGGCAGAGGCAAAGGCCAGCTGAGCGTGACATCTGTCTCCTCCTCCCTCTCCAGACTGATGGGATCAGATGAAGCAGGTGTCCCTTGCTCCCTTGTGGTGCCTGGTGGGCCCCTCTGGGGTCTGCTGGGCCAGGGATGGAGGGGAAGGAGGGACCAAACTAACTATCCTGTCCTCAGGGCCTCGGAGCAGATGATTAACGGTAATTGACTCTGGCTACCATTTATTAACTCTTTACCAAGGTTCTTGCCGGGTGTTGCATATTCTCATGATAAGGCTGGGAATTGGGCATTACAGATGGGAAACTGAGGCTCAGAGGAGGGAAGTGACTAGCTTAGAGTCACATAGCATGTAGGTTGTAGAATCGGGATTTGCACCTAGAACTAGTCTGGCTCTGAAATGTGTCTTGGTAACTACTACACTACACCACTTCCTCTCCTAAAAGTTAACTTAATCAGTTGCCTCAAGACCATGGAAGCAACTGGAATAAACCGACCCAGATGGTCTAGCAATCACCTCCAGTTGCCTCGCAGCAACAGTAAGGCTGAGGACCTCAGTGTTTGCATTTTCTACATCCCTTTTCTCCTTTATCCCCATCTCTATATTTGAGCATAAGCCTTCTGTCCCTTAGGGGGTTCGACAAGACTGTTTATTATTATAATAATTATTATTTTTTTCTTCTTTTAGGGCCACACCTGTGGCCTATGGAGGTTCCCAGGCTAGGGGTCGAATCAGAGCTGTAGCCGCCAGCCTACACCACAGCCACAGCAACGCAGGATCCTTAACCCATTGAGCGAGGCCAGGGATCAAACCCGCAACCTCATGGTTCCTGGTCAGATTCGTTTAGCTGCGCCACCACGGGAACTCTGTTTAGACTGTTTAGAATCCAGTTGCACCATTTTACAGCTGGGTCATCTGGGATAAGGCACCCTACTTGGAACCTGTTTCCTTATCTGTAAAATGAGAAGAAAAAGCCCAATGCATTGTTTTGTCAGGTAAACGTGTTTCTCCCCCACCCCCACCCCCCACCCCCAGCTCAGGGGTTCCATCGTTTGAGGGAGATTTGAGTATAGAAGCTCCTCTGTTGCCTAGGTTGTGTTTGAATTCGCCCAGAAACGGTGCTTTCTGCGCATGTGCAGAAGCCCCATTTTTTTTTTTTTTTCCCCCCCTCCGCGCGTCTCCAGCAAGGCGTCCTGCACATCCCGTTATTCCCAGGAGCTTCCGTCATCTCTCAGCACTCACTCATCCAAAGCAATTTAGGCCAACATCTCTCGTATGCCTCAGCTCTCTGTGCAGCTATTTTATTCCAGAGTCACGGGGTGGGGGGAGGGGGAGGAAAGAAAGAAACCCAGAGGGATCCTAAAATGCAACCAAACTCATGTTTCCCTGGCAGCTGTTCTTTCCATTCCCAGGAATAGCACAGAGTTTAGGGGAAAAAACCTGAGTATCCATGGGTGATGTTAATGAGCAGTATAGGCCATGGCAGTCATAATAATGAAAGAAAACAGGAGAATGCAAGCTGATAGCTAATAGTTATCATATCATGTAACCCTCACAACAGCCTTGTGGGGTGGGTGCCATCATTATCCCAATTTCATGGATAAGAAGACCAGCCATTTGCTTGAAGTGGTTGAGCAGGATGAGAGGCCATATGTAAAGCCCATAACCTTTCCAAGGTGTTTGGGTGTTCTGGTTGGCACTGGCCCCGCCAAGGTACCTCCTGGTTTTCCGTTTCGCTTCTGATCTACATCCAAGGAGATCAGTTTTGGCAGACACTGTGATTTCAGAACAGGACTCTGGCATCTATTCTCCAGTGTGCTCATGGCTACATCTTTATCCCGCATCCTTCTTTCTTTCTCTCTCAATGACAGCTGGAGGTATGTTCCCGCCCACCCATGTCATTCCAGACATGTTCACCTGGCCGCCATGACCCTAACGGCATCAAAGGAGCAACGAAGGTGACCCTTCCTCTCCTTCTGTGTACCCCTGGGGGTGGTGGAGACCAGTCTCATGCTATGTCGTCAGATCCACAGGAAATCCCTATGTGCAGAGACCTTGTGAATTTCAGAGGTAGGAGGGAACTTGAGGATCCCCTGGGGTCCAATCCCTCAATCAAAGCTGCCCTAATGGGGTCCCTGACCTTGGCTTGAAGTAGGGGTTGGGTGAGGTCTGTGCGGGAGCTGAGATGTTGGGACCTGGGAGCCCACCTCCAGGTCTCTGTGTGGCCTCTGATCTGATCCTTCTTGGTTCTTGTCCTCTGTCATCACATCTGAGTTTTGAAAAGCAAACTTGGAGTTCCTGTTGTGGCTCAGTGGTTTATAAACCTGACTAATATCCAGAAGGATGCGGGTTTGATCCCTGGCCTTCTCAGTGAGTTAAGGATCTGGTGTTGCCGTGAACTGTGGTGTAGGTCACAGACTCGGCTTGGATTCTGCATTGCTGTGGCTGTGGCGTAGGCCAGCAGGTACAGCTCCAATCCAACCCCTAGCCTGGGAATCTCCATATGCCATGGGTGTGGCCCTAAAAAGACGAAAGATGAAAAGCAAACTCTATCGAGGAATAATTTGCATGCAATAAAATGCACCCGTTTAAAACACACATTTTAATGTCTTTTGATAAATACATACACCTGTGTAACTACCACAATCAAGATCTAGAACGTTGTCATCACCCTAAAATGTTCCCCTGTCAATCCCTCCCAGCCCTAGCAAATCACTGACCAGCTTTCCATGCCTACAGATTAGATGTTTTTCCTAAAGTTCCATTACTAGGGAATGTGTCGTACATGACTTTTTTTGTAGCTCGGCATAATGTTTTTGAGGTTCGTCCTTATTGTGCGTGTCAGTAATTCAGCCCTTTTTTGTCTAACCTCATGGAGGCATATCATAAACTCATCGACTTCAGGTGCACAATTCAAGGGTTTTGCATCCATTTACCATGTTCTGCATCCATCACTACAAATCAGTTTTCAAACATTTCCAGTGCCCAGTAAGATCCCTTAGCTCCACTTACCATTAATCCTCAGCCTGCTCCTAATCCCTGGCAGCCACTAATCTACTTTCTGACTGTATAGGTTTGCCTTTCCTGGACATTTCCCATAAATGGAATCATACAGCATATGGTCTCTAGTACCTGGCTTCTTTCACCCCATATAACATTTTTGAAGTTCATCCTTGTCATACATGTATCGATAGTTTGTTCCTTCTTATTGCTGAGTAGATTTCATTATATGAGTATCATACAGTTTACTCAGCCATTCACCAAGACAGGGGATTTAGATTTGATTGGTACTTTCTAAGTGGGGTATACATCCCCCCCCCAAGAGGGGCATATAATCCTGTGGGATAAATATGGCCCCTATTTCTGGGGCATCAGTGTTATACAAGATTTACTAAAAATTTAAATCATTAACTGGGGAAAATAATTTTTGGAACACCTGTTATGTGCCAGGTGCTGGCTAAGCCTTTGAGAATAATTAATTTTGAGTCACACATTGGGTATGTGGGGTTTTGGAGGCCATAATCTCACCCATGTTTAAATGACCTCAGTGTCCTTTGTACCCTCCTAGACAGCTGCCAGCTTGATGCAGGAGCTAGTTTCCTTTGAAATCTCCATTGCCTTATTCCTATCAGGGATTCTGGGTTCCCAGGGCCAGGGGAAAGGGTCGTTGTGTTCAAACAATGCTTCTCTGAGCAGAGCAGGGTCTATTTACAGAGTTCAGCAAGTTCCTGGGACAGAAGAGAAAGAAGGGAGTTTCTGGCATCTTGGAGATGCTCACCATTGCACTGGAAAGGAGCCTTGCAGATAAGTATTCAAACTTACCAGCCCACAGCCTACCAGCCTGCTCTCTGCTGGTCTGTGCAGGAAAGTACAATATCCCAGAATCCTAAAGGGGAAGAGAAATCCATGCAGCAGCTCATTCACTTTCCCACCTCTACGCCACAAACAAAGCTTGTCCCTGATTTACGGGGCCCCCAGAAATAATTTTCCTACCCCTTTTGGCATCAAGGCTAGTATTCTATAAACTCCACCATCAGGAGCTTCTGAGCTGAGTTTAATGACCTTACCTTGAGCACCTGTAGATGTGGAGTCAGAAGACTCCTCGTGATGGGCTGGCCCTTTCCTCCTGAGTTCTGATCCTCTATCATCATATTGATACAACTTGGCTAGGGCTCTTTTGCCTGGCAGTCAAGCAGGGACCTCAGCACTGTGGCCCCAGGGCACATACTTCACAGGGTGAGGGTCCAAGTACATCTCTAGCCCTGGACCCATGCCTCAAGTTGAGGCACTGGCAGCAAGCTCAGAAAACATACTGAGGGCCCCTGACTCTCCTGGCCCAGGTCTGCCAGTTGATGATGATGGCTTAGCCGTCATGAAAAGCAAAACCTGGGAGATGGTCTTTGGTTAGGATTCGTGGGCATTCTCTGGGCTTCTCCAGACTGGTGACATGGGGACTGCCTGCCATCTGGTCCCCAAGCTTTTCCTGATGCCTCAGAAGAGAAAGTGGAAGAGGAGGGCGGGTGCGGGAAGATACCTGAGGTTGGGCAGAAGGGCCCCTTCCACGTCCCATCCACTGCCTCCAGCTACAGGTTATGACTGTACGCTTTGGGTGGAAGTCTGGACTGGAAAGGCCCTGCCTCCCAGAGAGACTTCCCACGGCAGCACGGGAGGCGGAGCCGGGATCGGACTCTGGGTCCCCAGCTCTTGTCTGATGCTCTCGTTCAAGCTGTCATCCAGCTGAGTTTGCCTTGCTGTCTCTTGGGTGGGTCACGTTCTACCATCGGTGGGGATAGGGAACCAAGGATGTTCTGGGGCAGGAGGAAGGGTGGTGGGGACAGAGTGCCTGGGCCCACCCTCCCTGGCTCCCAGGCCTTCCTGTTAGTAGAAAGTTCTGGCCTGGGCTGGCTGGGGAGGGGGCCTGGGTATGGTTTTCTCCTGCGCTGTGTTTGGATCCTTTGTCTTCCAGGATGGGCCTCTGGGGTCTGCGTGGGGTAGGAGCCTGGGCTGCCAGCATTTTGGCTGGGTGCTGCCAGGTAAGCCTGGATAGATGTGGGGGAGGGGGTTTTCACTGAACTTAGTTTCTTGGGGGGGGGATTGACACTCCCCCCTCCACCCCTTCCCCAGGTCCCCAGGTCTGGGCCAAATGCTGGAGCCAGGGGCTGGAAAGCTTACTGTGTGTGGTCTTGGTGGAGGTGATGGGACTGAACCAAGGCCACCGCAGGTGGGGCCATGGCGGAGACTTCAGCATGTTCCTTCATTCAGCACAAGTATGGACCACGCGCCTTCTCCAGGATGATGCTGAGGAACCAGAGGTCAAGACGAGGTGTGGTCCTGCCCTCTCAGATCTTCATGTAAGAACATGCTTCATCACAGCTTCAGTGAGGGAATGAGCTCCCCATCCTGGGATATGTAGGTGTGTGTGTGTGTGCGCGCGCGCGTGCACGTGTGCATGCATGGGGAGGGGGGGAATGGTACAGAGGTATCCTCTCCAGGAATGTCATAAAGGGAAGCCAAGCTTCCCAAGGATGCTGAGGGCCCTTTCTGCCCACCTGGCCTCTTCCCCTGATGCCTATGGGGCTGGCTCTGGGCTCCTTTTATTGCTCGTACACCCCCTGTGCAGCCCTGTCAGGGAGGGGCATCCTCTCTGTGTGTTATTAGCATGCAAACCCTCACCTCAACCTAAGTACTAGTGGCACGGGGAGGAGGCTGCAGGGGAGGGGGTGTCTTTGAAGGTTCCCCCCCTTAGATGTGGGCTTAGGCTGTAGGGAGTGGGAATGGAGGCTAGGCCCTCACCCTCATCTCCTGTGCCCCCAGGCTTCTTGGCCCTGCAGCATCTCCAGGACTCCCAGTCTGGTCTTCTGGAGAGCCTGGGTGACCCTGGCACAGTGACACAGGGAGCAGCCGCCGGTGGTTTTCTGGATAAGACCTCACCTTTCCTGACTCCTGGGATGGAGCATCTCCTGGACAAAGGCCCCTCCTGGTTGGTGCCCAGCCAAAGACAGGACCCAGCTCTGGAGGACAGCTCAAGGGGTGGGAGGAGGGCTGGCAGCTGGCCGCCCTCTCTGCTTCTCTCTGGCCCCATCTGCCAGGCCCTCCTCCCCAGGCCTGGAGGCCCCTCCTGACCCCCCGTGGACTTGGTTTCTCCTTGCAGCCCTGCCAGCCATCAGGCAGAGCTCCGCCTGGGCCAGGACAGGGGCAGGAACGTGGGATGGGAGTCGGGGAGGAGCTGCAAGTGGGAGGCAGGTCGATGCAGCCCTGGGGTGCTGTTGGCTGGAGTCTGTCTTGCGCTGTGTGAGTGATTCTCATTTTTGTGGGGGATTCTTGGATGGGGCCTTTTGGTGCTTCTTTTCTACCTGACAGTCAAAGGGAGAAGGCAGGATGGGCCTGGGGGTGGGGGGTGGCTGGACCTCTTGCTGGGGTGTGGAGCTCTGGGAGGGGCAGTGATCCTGAAAGGAGAGCAGTTCTGAGAGATGAGAGACCCTGCCTGGGGGAGGGTCTTGCAGAAGGAGCCAGACACTGGGCCTTGGTCCTGCCATCCAAAGGGAATGTTCTGGAATTGGCCTCACCTCAAGGCTTGAGAGGTCACCCCAGCTCCATCTCAGACCCCTGCTCCTTGTCACAATCCTGTCCTTGGGGAGCAGAGACAGTTAGGGCGGGCTCCACACGTAGGCAGCTTCCCCTGTCACAGGGCTACACCCTCGCTTCTGTGCCCTGTCCCCATTCTCGCCTCTTCCAGCCCCTCTAGGGGGGCCCGTCCCAGGACTTGAAGGACAACAGGCTTCCTCAGGCAAACTTAAGAGCCTGATGTCCTTTTCCCAGGGTGGGGAGGGACCTGTGTTAGTCTGCCTGGGCTGCTGTAACAGAATACTGTGAATCAGTGGATAGAAGAGCAGAAATGTATTTTCTCAAGTTGTAGAGGCTGCAAGTCCCAGATCAGGGTGCTAGAGATGGTTTGTCCTGAGGCCTCTCTCCTTGGCTTGCAGATAGAAACTTCTTGCTCTGTTCGCACATGGCTTTTTCTCTGTGCATACACGGGGTGAGAAGGCGAGAGAGAAAGAGAGGGAGAGAGAGAGAAAGCAAGGTTGAAGGAGAAAGCGAGGGTGAGAGAGAAAGAGAGAGAGAAAGGGAGAGAGAGAGAAATAAGGGAGGGAGGGAGGAGAAATAGATGACTGAAATCTCTTCCATTTCCTATAAGGGTCCTATGGGGTTAGGGCCTCATCCTTATGACCTCATTTAGCCGTAATGACCTATGTTAAAGCCTATCTCCAAATATGGTCACCTTAGGGGTTACAGCTTCAGCCTATGAATTTGGAGCCCGGTGGGGGGACACAGTTCAGCCCATAGCAGGTGGTCAGAGCAGACACGGAAAGCTGAAATTGGCTCCCCTTCAGAACTCACGCCCCCTAATAGGGAGGGGAAGGAGGGGCAGAGGCAGGGGAAGGGCTCTGCTAGGCTGGCCCAGGAGCCTTGGGGAGACAGCAAATGAACTGGCCTCGCCCAGAGCAGCGAGGAGGAGCCCCAGGAGAGGGATGCCTTGGGGAAGGGCATGGGCTTTGGAGCCCGAGGGTGTGCCCTCTGCTGCACAGCCTTAGGCAAGTCGCCTCACCCCTGGGAGTCCGATGTTCACCCTGAAACAGGATTGCTCCCATGGGGGGCACAGGGAGAAGTCAGTGAAATCATGCGCCTGGCTCTTAGTAGGTTTCAGTAAACACTCCCATCTGTCGGGGAGTTCAGATGTGGGCTTACCTCTTTTTGGTACTCTGGACTGTAAACTCAGCATCTTCGGCCCAGAGGCATTCCTAGCCAGTTCTTCCATTCATGTGTTCTTAATATTCCTCTCTAAGCAGATCGAGCAATCAGGTGCATTGGCCTGGCCTCCACAGTAACTCCCAATGCCTCCTTTAATATCTACTCCTCTCATCGGAAGTAAGCGCCTGCTCTGAGCCCTTCCCCGAGCTGCTCACTTGAGGGGAATGTAAATGAAGATGTGCTCATGACTCCAGCCTTCAGGGTCTCACAGCCATTGGAAGATGGGGCAGAAA
This sequence comes from Phacochoerus africanus, assembly GCF_016906955.1. NCBI lineage: Eukaryota > Metazoa > Chordata > Mammalia > Artiodactyla > Suidae > Phacochoerus > Phacochoerus africanus. Next base: position 44,361,249 of record NC_062558.1, read on the forward strand.
GCAGTCTACTGAGGCACAGGTTCCCAGCGCTTGGGTGGGTGGGAGCAAGACCCCAGGGTAGGCTGGAAGGGCTTCCCAGCAAGGCTGAATCAGACAGGACCTTGGAGGATGAGAAGCATGTGGCTTAGTTGAGTTTCAAGGGGGACAGAGCACAGACTCCCAAAGTAGGTTCTAGGAGATGTTATTGCTCTTTTAAAAAAATAAAAGTTCAAATTCAGTAGGTTTCTATAGTGCAGGACTTACCAGAGCCTTTAAAAATGCTGCTAGGAATTGTGAATACTCCAGGACAGAGGATTAAGTGTTTTTCCCCAAACATTGCTGGCAACAGAACCCTCTCCTTATGGAGCATCATTTAGAACTCTGGAGAGTCTAGGCTGGGGTTTCTGGGGGAAAACTGCAATTGTGATAAGAGGTGACAAAACTAGGGCATACTCAGGTGCTTTGTCGCATCGGCTGGAAAGGCAGCACTTTCCCTGGGGTTGGGGAATCTGAATCTGGTCCCAGGGGTCAGGCGAGCTCTGTGCTGTCTTGGGGTGAGGGGAGGCCAGTAGTTGGAGGAGCCAGAGGCCAGGCAGTCTGGGACAGAGGAGCTGTCCACTGGGCACGGTGGCTCTGGGGCATCAGAGCCTTTGTGGGAAGATGCTGGTGTGTACGTGTGTACGTACGTGTGTGTGTGTGTGTGTGTGTATGGCTGAGTGTGACAGGATCTAGCCTTCCGGGAAGGGGTTGGCCAGAACCAGGCAGGGGGGTTCCCGCCAGAACAAGCAGGGTCCATTTTCAGGGGAACTGAAGTGTCTGGGGGAGGCTCACAGCAGAGAAGTAGGGAAGCACAACTTCTTTGTAGGGTCTGCGTGGATAGTCTTGATTCTGGTGGGGCTGAGGGGCTTGGAGGCAGACCCCCTGCCCTGGTCAGGCCCAGATCCCTGGCTGATTGGGGGGCGGGAGGCCTCTGGCGCTGCAGCCGGGCAGTGTTGCATGGTGTGATTAACCTACTAACCCAGGGCTCGGCCGGGACGCTGTGGCGTGTGACGAGGTGCCTGGCCTTCTGCCAACCGACTAACCCACTAACCAGGCCCGAGCATGCCCTACTAACCCCCCGCAGCCAGACCATACTAACCTTGCAGCTCGTGGGCCTTCTCAGGGGCTGGGATGTGGGGGCAGACGAGGCTTCGGAAGGCCCTGCCCTTGGCCTGGGATCTCTGTGCAGACCTGCATTCCAGGACGGGGCGTGCGAGTAGGACTTGCCCACTCTGCCACTTCCTGCTGGGTGACTGTGAGCAAGTCACCTCCCCTCTCTGAACCCCAGTTTCCTCAACAGTAGGATGGAAGGCCTACTCCCCACCTCACAGGTGGCAGTAAGAATTCCCAGGACTATAAAGCTCTTGACGCCTGGCAGATACTTAATATAGATGCATATGTATCAGAGGGTGGGGTGGGAGGGCCAGAAAACCTGACCCATCATGTGCCCTGGTGGGCCCTGGTCCCTCTGGGTGGTCTGCACACCGACTCCTCTGCCTGGGGCCAGACACTTGCTTTGAACCCCTAACCGTCTCTTCCCCACACTCTTTCTCCTCATCTTCAGCTTTCTTCCCATAGGCAGCTCTTATGTTCACTTACTAACCTGTCTAACCCCAGGGGGCCCTCAACTGCACCCCAATCACCCCTTAACCAACTAACGGACCCGTGTGTGTTCTTCCTTTTCTCCTAGTGACTCCGTGTGTGTCTGCTGAGGTGCCCCTGTCCGCTGGTGCTGTGCTCTGACTTACTAACCCAGCCCCTACTAACCCTGTTTTCTCTTCTTACTAACCCCAGCCCTGCCGAGCTCTGGGCCTCCCTGGGGGCTGGTCCCCCCTCCTTTTGGCAAGCAGATGTCCAGGGGCTGGCCCTGTAGACAGGTGCCCCACTTTGCTGCCCTCATTGGCTGTGAGTTCAGCATCCACCGGGCCAGCTCTGAGGCAGGGGATGGCCCTAGCTATCACACCAGCGGTCCAGTGGAAGAGGTGGTCCTGCCGGTGTGGGAGGGAGGCCGGTCTCCGAGCAGAGCATCTCTCTGCTGCTCAAAATTCTGGTTGCCAGCGGGAGTGGGCGGGAGCAGGGAAGCCTCTGGGGCCTGCAGGTCTAGCTTGTGGCGCACTGGGCTTTTCCCAGCCAAGGGAGCAGAGAGAAGGCGCCTGTGTGTCCTTCTTTGGAGAGAAGCAAGGGTAGAATTTTCTCCATTGGAAAGTGGCCTGTAGAGGCGCCCTGCAATCAATGGAGGTCGCGTCCCACAGGGGCATCAGAAAGGGGGCGTGTCCAAAGTCATTCAGGGGAGACTTCCCCATGTTGGAAGGCCCTGTAAAGGTCTTAGCCACATAGGGAATCACTGAGTGGAGCGTTTAGTATAGGAGATCAGCCAGAGGGGGCATTTCCCATATATGAAGGATGGGAGGAGGGGCATTTCTTACATCAGAGGCCAGTGAGAGGAGAATTTCTGCCTTATCACAAGGCACTGAGAAGGAATGGCCAAAAGATCTTTCCCATCCCTGGAGCCGGGAGATCTGGGTTTCCCACCATCTACCAGAAGTAGATGCGGGCCATTTTTCCCACCAGAAGTCATTGAGAAGAATGGTCCACATCAGGACATTTGAGAAGGCTGGAAAGAAACCAGATCTTGAGTTCAGGGTTTGCAGGAGGAGGAAGTGGGAAGCAACAAATGAACCCTAGGGGTCCACAGGGTCCTGCGGCCCCTCAGGCCAGCCAGATAGTCATCCCTGGCTCCCTGTCCTGTTCACACCCTTGTCCTTACCCCAGCCTGCCATCCCCAGAGCCCGCCAGCTGCTAAGCCAGGGCCACACCTGGGGGTGATTTTATGCCTCACCTCCAGTAGGCACCTTGGTTTCTTTGGGCTAATCTTTGGCTCCTTTGCACTAACTCTTGCTCTCACCCAGCTAATCCCTGCCTCGCCCTGGCTTCCCCTGGGGGCTGACCTCTAACAGCCAGCCCTGCCCAGCTGGGGGCTCCAGGATCCTGGCCTGGCTCTGATCTGCTCTTAATTAACCTCTCCTTCACCTGACTAACTCCTGCCCTACTGCTCTGTTCCTTTCAGCAGAAACTAACGGCTTGTGGATTTCTTTCTGACTAACAACAGGTCTAACACTCCTGGTTACTATTAACAGCGTGGATGTCGGCATGGCTGGGATGGGGCTAACACACAGAGAGCTGGAGCTAGTCGTGTTTGATGTGGTGACTACTCTGGGAAGAGCTATCTTAAGTCAGGAAAGATCTCAGTATTCAAAAGGAGGTACCAGGGCTGGGGTGTATGGCTCAGGCCTAACGGAGGAGCGGTGTCTGCTGAGGTGGGTCAGAAGCGTGGTCAGCCTTCCAAGGTTTTGGCCACTGGACATATCCTATTGACCCCATATAATCTACATTTGAGTTATGGGTCTTTGAAACAATAGCTTGAGAGTTGCAATGGTCCATACGAGTGGATGCAGCTTTTATAGTCCTAAGAGTGCCTATGTGGTAGGTACAAAGGATGTGCCATTGTGTATGGAATTGTCAGTCACCAGGCCAGGACCTAGAGTCCTTGATTTGGGGACTCTGGAGTTTTGGAAGCCCTAGGGCATAAAACTTTAGATTGGAATTGTCAGGAGGGTTATAAATCCAACACCCATTGACACCTTAGTTCTAAATAGTTCAGCTTTCTCTTCTAACTTCTGTTCAATTTAGCTGCCCTGAGGCCATGAGAATTTGGCTGGAAGAAAGTTTGGTTCTCTTTGGGGCTGAGAGAGGAGAGAGAAGCCACAGGGTCGGGGTTCCTGGGGGGGGGGGGGGGGGGCGGGGAAACCAGGCTTCAGGTTGTCAAAGGCTTGGGAAGAGGGGCTGGTTTTGCTGGCTCAGTCTGGTGGTCAGGTGAGGACACTCACGGCAGGGCCTAGAGGATTGGAAGCTCAGGGATAGGCTCAGAGGCCTGCCCCAAGGCCTTGCAGGAAGGTTGCTTGGGTCACTGAATACTGCTCTGGGGGTGAGAGCCTCTGACAGCCAAGGACTCAGAGCCAATCTAGTGGCGCTAGCAGTGAGGCCTGAAGGGCGACCCAGAGGCCTGAAATGCAGAGAGAAGAAGCGCGGGGGGGGGGGGGGGGGGGGGGGAAATGCATTAGGAAGCGGCTTCTGACAGTGGCTCAGCTGCTGGCGGGGCCCTGGGAAGGGGTGGAGCCTGAACTGGGGAGGCGCGTGTCTGCTGCCCTCTAGTGGCCGCTTTGCCCCATGTCACTGGAAGCCTTTCCCATTTCAGGGAACTCTTTATTCAACTACAAAGATGTTGCTGCTGAGGACCTACTATGTGCCCAGCACTGCTCTGGGCTTTCCCATCACAGTGCTTCTCTAGCTCAGTGGGGGAGGTGGAGAAATACAGGTGACGCAGTGGGATGGGTGCCATGACAGGGACGGTGGGGGCAGTGGAACCCCCCCCCCCCCCGCCCCCCCCCGAGCCAGATGAGGATGATAGGCCCCCTCTGCATGCAGGGCGCAGTGCTGGGCACTGGAGATGAGTGGTGATTAAACATCATTATCACCTTCAGGAACTTTAATGCCAGTGTGTGGAGTGGGTGTGGGGTAGAGTGGGGTGTGGACAGGCAGGGTAGATCTTCTGAAAAGGAAGACATCTGAGCCAAGCCCTGGCTGGCTGGGCAGAGTCCAGTGGGGATGAGTTCCGGGCAGAGGGAATGGTGGGCACAAAGTTCCAGGGGTCAGAGAGAATCGAAGGAGTTCTGGGAGGATGGGGCGGTGAGGGGAGTGGAGCAGAAGACAGAAAATGGACAAGTACCAGATTATGTCACCAGGGGATTTATCCTAAGGGCAGTGGCAGGCCATGGATGTGATCTGAGGGGGGGAGATGGCAGAGGTGAGACTTAGGCTGACAGTTTGGCTATTTCAGCCCAGGTGGAGTTCTGAGGAACTTACAGTGAATTTTGGCCACATTTTAGAAAACTGGTTAGAACTTTTTTTTTTTTTTTCCCCATTTTTCTTTGGTTAGAACTTCTTGAAAGGAGGAGGACTCTCTGGTCCACCTTAAGATAAATGGGATCTATGAGCACTCACCCCAGGTGGAGGTAGTCTTGCACTGACTGTTCCTGGAAGTGTGCAGGAGGGCCTCCTCAACTTTGGGACAGGGAGCGCATTGGCCCTGTGTGGCTGTGAGGGGGGACATGCAGGCCTGGAGTTTCCTTCTGAAAGGCTGGTCTCAGGGAGGGAGAAATGTGTCTCAGTGGGTAACAAACCTTCTGGAGGCAGAAGGAATGGGCTGGGCTACTTTTGAGATGAGACGGACGATGGTGGGGGGAGGGTTCTAGGATTCTGAATGAGTGTGCAAGTGTGTGTGTGTGTCTTTGACTTAATACCAGAGGAAGCCCACTCTGTTCTCCACCTCTCACCCCGGCCTGCTGGTGCTCACTCTGGCCCCACAGAACCTGAAGCTTGTTAGGAGCAGGACCTCCTGAGCTGGCTTCTCAGTCCCAAGAGGTGGCTTAATCCTTTAGTAGGTGGCGTGAAGGGGGGCGGCCACAGTGGTCCCTGCCTGGGGGCTGTGCTGGTATATGGAGCTGAAGGGCTGGTTCCATTCCAACAAAAGACCCCAGGAGCCCTTTTGAGAGTCCATCTGGGGCCCCACTGTTTTCCTTCACTAGACCAGAGAAGACACTTTCCATGTCACTGCCTCCTGGGATGCTAGGTGTGGGGACAGAAGTTCCACTGATTAAAAAGAACATTTTTACATGGATCCAGCAATGGTGTATGAACCTACCCTTTTGTTTTCAGCCATGGATGTAGCTTCTTTTGTTTAAAATTTTAAGATTAATAAACCAATTCACATCCAAAGGATGGCTGTGGCTTAGGAGGCAGAGGGATGTGCGATTTGGGGACGGGGTGGAGACCCAGTGGCATTTTCAAGGAACAGGGGTGGGCTCTGCCAGCCTTTTCTCAAGACCATGGCCTTAATAGTCAATGCAATAGGGTATTTATTTTCATTTGCTATTGTGGGAAAACACACAGAACCAAACTGACCATCTTAACCATTTTAAAGTATATAATTCAGTGGTATGAAGTAAGTTCACATCGTTGTGCAACTATCACCACTCTTGCTAATTTTTTTTTTTTTTTTTTTTTTGCTTTTTAGAGCTGCACCCATGGCATATGGAGGTTTCCAGGCTAGGGGTCCAATCAGAGCTGTAGCCACCGGCCTACACCACAGCCACCACAACACGGGATCAGAGACGTGTCTGTGACCTACACTACAGCTCACGGCGATAACAGATCCTTAACCCACTGAGCAAGGCCAGGGATCAAACCTGCATCCTTCTGGATACTAGTTGGGTTTGTTAACCACTGAGCCATGATGGGAACTCTTTTTTTTTTTTTTTCAAGAGCACTGCTTTGTGCCTAGGACACTGTGGCAGAGAAAAGCCATGTCTCTTCTCAGCTTCTCTCTCCTTCCTCCTTCCTTCTCTTCCTCCATCCACCTAGAAATGGTTTACCCAGCATTGCCCTCCTCTCTGGGACCTGCCTTTCTGTTCCCCTAATGCAGCCATCTCATTCTCTCCTGAGGACCTTTGCACTGGCTGTTCCCTTTGTCTGGAATATATGTCGCTAGGCTTTTTGCGTGGCTGACTTTTCTGTGACCCTCAGCTCTTAGCTGAATGCCACCTCCCCTGAGATGTTTCCCCTGATCACCATTAAAGTGTTTGTCGCTTTAATTCTCAAACATTTTGGTCCTGGACCCTTTTATACTCTTACTATGTAATAAACGATCATCCCTGAGTCCGCCTGGGCACTGCCCGCTTGCAAGGTTCAACTGACTCCCCATTTCATTCACCAAAATCTCCTATCCCTGTACTCTGCATGAAGCATTGTGTTGGGGGCCCAAAGCACAGCCAGAAGCTGCTTTTGTGAGGCTCACAGTCCAGGGCAGGTAGCTGTACTCAGCTAAGGACAGGGACCTCACAGGGAGAAAAACTAAGAGGGAGGAATCAGCACAGAGTGAGTCTCCCTTGTTAGACATTAGAACTGAGATGTTTTAGAAAGATGCGTTTATCAATTCATTACCATATTAGAAATGAAAACTGAAGCTTTTAAAAAGACTTGTATTATTCATTCATTGAAAAAAATGACAATATTGCATGCCAACGTAAATATTTATGGAAAGTAATAGTTTCCAAAACAAATTTAGTGAGAAAACTGCATATGATTTTTTTTGGGGGGTGAATTTCTTTAATGTCTGGCTTAATAGACAACAGAGTCTGCTGGATTCCAGTATCTGCTTCTGCATTCAGTCTCCTGCGATATCTCAAGTCTCTGTCATCTCTGAAAAACTCTGTGTGCTTGCTAGGGGATGAGCTGAAACCTACAAGTTAATTTTTCTCTAGGTCCCCAGATCTCAGGAATGTACCATGAGAACCGCTGCTCTCTATTCCCCAAACCAGGGTATTTTTTGATTAAAAGTTGTGCCCATCTGAAATTACCGTGCGTGCCAGTCTGATTCCTTGTTTCTTGTCTGTCTCTGGTTTTGTTTATTGCATGTTTCTTGGAAGACCGGGTCCCTGAGCCAGCTGCCCGCACTCCGAGGCGCCCGGGGTTGGGTCGGGGGGCAGAGCTGCAGTTCTCATATATGGCCAGCAGATGGCAGCATTAGACCAAGACTACTTAATTCTCTGTTCTTGGAACCCGGGTTCTTCTAGGGACATTTGGGGGAGGCTCCATGGGGATACTCTTTGGATTCCAGAGTTTTAGGGCATTTGGTGGGCCTGGGATGGTTGGTGGAAGGGAAGAAGCTGGGGAGAATGCAGTTTTGGTCGGAAGCTTTGGAAAACTGATGCTTATTTCTGCCAAGGGCTTCTGTTTTTTTTTTCCCCCACTGTACAGCAAGGGGATCAAGTTATCCTTACATGTATACATTACAATTACATTTTTTTCCCCACCCTTTGTTCTGTTGCAACATGAGTATCTAGACAAAGTTCTCAATGCTGCTCAGCAGGATCTGCTTGTAAATCTATTCTAAGTTGTGTCTGATAAGGGCTTCTGTTCTTAACAGAAGACAAGCCTAGTGACTTCCCCTCTTGAAGCCTCAGTGTTCTTCCTCATAAGATAGATGGGCAAGCTCTGATTTTGGCTTCCACTTCACTATGATTCTCTCATCAAGGGTCATTTTATTTTGATGACACAGGTGTTTCTGGCAATCTGGGGTTGTGCCGGCAAGACCACTTCTCCTCAATCCACCTCCAAACCCCTTGCTTTAGCCCACTTGGGTTGACATAAAATGACTGTTGTACTAGGCTCTGGGCTACATGATTCATCCATGTTGGTTCCTGGAGCAATCCAATATTTGAGAGGTGGGCTTCTCGATCCTCATTTTACAGGAGGGGGCCACCAAGGCTCAAAGCGGTGTAGAGACTTGCCCAAAAAGGCACAGCTGGAGGGTGGGAATCTTGGGTCCAAGATGGTTACCATGGTCATGACGGGGGTGCAGCATCCCCAAAGGCTGAGTCCATTAGCAAGAATGAGCCCAGTCACTCTCTCCACACCAATGTCTCTCTCCCATCACTCCTCCCTGTGAGGTGTTCTCTGTCCTTGGAGAACAGCTCACAGTGTGAGATTTCAAATTCATTTCGCTCCTGTGCTGCCTTCTCTGGTCTGTAAGTTCCGTAAGATGCCTGCCTGCTTCATGGCTGTACCCTGGGTGCCCAGCATCATGCCTGGCACAGAGTCAGGGTCCAGAAGATTTTGTTGAATGAATGAAACAGGGAGCCAGGGGAAGCTTGTGAGTGGGTGGTGCCCAAGCACACTCAGGATCAGCCAGATCTGCTCCTCACTAGCTGTGTGACCTACAGTGAGTGATCACCTCTTGTTGAGCCTCAGTTTCTTCATCCGTAAAATGGGGATAACATGGTGTTTAAGAGGTTGCGAGGACTCAATAAGAGGGAGATGCAAAGTATTAGCACTTTCCCAATGGATTCCGATCCCTCTTTCACACCTATGGTTTCTCCTGGCCCCGGGGAAGGTAAGGCCAACAACCAAGAACAGAGGTAAAACAGCCTGAAGAGGAGACAGGGAACAACTGGACCAAACCTCTGAGCAGGTTGACAGGCAGCCCAGCTGGGTCTCAGGCCACCTTGTCCTCTATCTCCCGAGCCCACCTGAATTTTGGGCACCCAGGAGACACAGTCCTGGCGGCCAACTCCCCATGGCCATTTCTCACATATAAATAGGTTCTCTGTTGCAAAATGGTGACAACAGGGCCAGAGTCACACAGCCAGGAAGACAGAGACCCCTGTGGGGAGCTGTTGCTTTTCTGCCTGAAAACACAAGAGTCCTCTCCTGTGGGAAGGAGCCCTCCTCCCAGAGAAAAGCCCTGGAATGTAAAGAATGCTCTGGAGCCTTCAGCCTGGGCCCCAGGACTGGGGCGCCATGGGGGCACTTTCCCAGCGACAATCTCGGGCCCTTGGGCCACAGGGGAGCTCATACCAGACATCACCTTTTGGTGCTGGGGTCAGGCCTCGAAGCTTTCCCAGGTTCTCAGGCTGGGAGTGACAGAGTTCCTGCTGGCCTCACACAACTTTGATTTCAGCCTCTCACCCAGCACCGGCACCCCGGGGTCAGAGGCCAGGCTCTATGCTGGGCACAGAGCGTACATAAAAATCAGGCTGATCTCTGCCTGGGGGTGGGAAAGATTCAGTTTCAAATTTGAACTCAGATACCGTGTCACCTGGGGCAAGTCACTTGTCCAGGCCTGTGTGTCCCCATGCGTAAGATGGGGTTAATCATGGGACCTTCTTCTTGGGATTATCATGGGGTAAAATGACCCCATGCAGATGAAGTTCCTGGTACAGAGTAAGTGTGCAGCAACAATTTGTTATTGTCACTGTGGTTGGTTATATTTTCCACCAATGGCTGTGACAATCTTTCCCACTCCACATGTTCTTCTTATGTGACTTTAGCCCTCCTCCCATCCCCTTGAACCTCAGTGGGTTTGTGACTATGGCAGAAGGGAGGGAATGTGACTTCCAAGGCTGAGTCATGCTGACTTGCAACCCAGCCACCATACTGTGAGGAAGCCCAAGCAGCTGTGAAGAGACATGTCAAGAACTGAGCCCCCAAACCACTTTCCTCATCCACGGTCCTGGCTGAACTCCAGGCCCCAGCTGAGATCAACTGAGCCATCACAAAGGTGGGTCCTTCAGCTCTAATTGGGCTGTCCTCACTGATGCTCCATGAAGCAGAGACAAACTGCAGGTTCTGAAGCCAAAGAAATGATGCCAGTTTTAAGCCACTAGGTCTTGGAGTGGTTTCTTAGGAAGAAACAAACAATAGATACAGTTCCTTTTTTTTTTTTTAGCTGTGCCCACAGCATATAGAAATTGCAAGTTCTGGTGCTAGGGATTGAACCCATGCCACAGCAGTGACAATGCTGGATCCTTAATTGCTAGGCACTGGGGAACTCCTACAGTTCCTTTTAAGAGATATCTTTGCTTCTGTTTCCCCCTCATCCTGGTCCTCTGCCAGCATCCTTCATCTCAGTGAAGAGCCCCACCATTTCAGCTCTGGTTGCCCAAAGATGACATCTGGGAGAAATCATAGATCTCTCTCGATTCTATCTGTTTTTCTCCATCCCTCTGCTATTCCCCTAGTCCAAGCCTCTAGCACTCTGTCTTAGGCAGCTGTGGCAGCTTCCTCTCCAGCCCCCAGTTTTCTTACATAGAACAAGAACCTTGATACATAAGTGATGTGCAGAACAGGTAAATCGTAGTCTTGCAATTTCATCGTCTGGAGTGCTGGGTCTTGGCTTACAACCTTCATTTGTCTCTTCCTAGTCTGTCTTCTTTGCTCCGTCCTGTGTGTGCACAGCACCCTCCGAGGCCAGTGGGGGACACGGAAGTGGTAACTGACATGTTAGGGACTTCCCGCCACTGTTCGTTGCCTTGGAAGACGTCAAGGAGAGCGATGGTACAGTGCAGCCGGGGGGTGCATGAGGCCAGGTGGTGGGAGGAAGTGGCCTTGAGCTGCTGGGAAGGAGTCAGCCATGGGACATCAGGAGGAAGGGAGTGTCAGGCTGGGGGACCAGCAAGGGCAAAGGCCCTGTGGTGGGAATGAGTTTGTGTGTTGGAGGGAAAGAGACAAAATGGGGGTACAAGAGGCTGGGGATCTGGGCATGAGGGTGGAGGGGCAGGCAGGGAGCCACTTGGGAGAGAGGAGGAAGTTCTAAGTTATTTAGACACTCGTTTTCCCAAACAGGTTCTACCCCCTTGAAGGGCCGAGACAGATGCTGATTGTATCCCTGGTGGGGACTGCCCGCCACACCACTGGTGTCCATTAAAAGTGATTCTGCTCTTCAGGCTCAAGGCCAGAGTCACCTCCGTGAATACTCTTGTGTTCAGCTGACCTTCCTTTCCTCATGTCCCACTGGACTCTTGACCAGCTTCCAGCCAGGCATCCAGAACTCTTTTATTTCCTCATGTGGATTTAAAAAAAAAAAATTTTTTTTAAATTTTTTAGAATGGCACCCAAAACACATGAAAGTTCCCAGGCTAGGGGTCCAATTGGAGCTACTGCTGCCAGCCTACACCACAGCCCCAGCAACTTGGGATCCAGGCTGCACCTGCACCCTACACCACAGCTCATGGCAACGCTGGATCCCTGACCCATTGAGCGAGGCCAGGGATCGAACCCGCATCCTCATGGATACTAGTTGGATTTGTCTCTGCTGCATTACAATGGGAACTCCTCCTCATGTGGATCTTTGTATTCGATCAAGCCACTGGCCATCTTGTCTCAGAATGAGGTTTCCCCCACTGCCTTGGAATTTCTGAAGCTGGGTGGGCTCCTTAAACATTCTGGCCTCTCTGAATCAGCACCTCGGGAGTGGGCTCAAGAATCTGCCTTTCTAACAAGCTGCCTGCCAAACAATTCTCATGCTCCCAGATGTTTTAGAAGGAACGCATCACAGAATGAGGTCCTGAGTAGAGGGTCTGTCCCAGATATGGTGCCACGTCCCCAAGCTCCCTGCACAAAGCTCATGCCCACTAAATGTGCCTTGAGTGAAGGAATGAGGTTTTAGCAGGGTGTGGGGAGAGTAACATTCCTCTTAAGGGCCTCCCTTCTCTCACTCATAGTTCCTAAGTAAGCAGGAGATCTCATCACATTTTTCTGCCCCGGGGAAACTTCTCCAGTAAGAACTCCTCTACCCCCCACTGTATAATCTACTCATTAATACACAGTATTGTAAAAGTGATCTATAATTAGATGCTAACCGAGTTTGCCGTAAAATTGGGTGGGCGAGGTCAGCAAGGTAAGCCGGGAGCCAGCTGATTGTTATGATCAATCAATAACCTATTTATTTCCCAACATTTCTATTAACCTCTGCCAGCCAATCACAGTTTCAATTTGAAAGGCCTGGGTCCGCTTTGCTGACTGGACAAGTCTGATTGAAAGTGGGACCCTGACATGACCCCAAGGGCAAAATCCAATTAAAATCATTTTCACTTGTAGATTAATATTTTTAGCATGTTCTACATCCTGGGATTCATCACTCCTGGCAATGACTAATGTCTTGTGACATGAGCAGGTGGATTGGCACTGCCATAAATAATAATTGTGATTAATTAGCTCATCATGTCCCAGGATGGTTTTGGGGCGGGGTCAGTGCAGCTTCTGGGAACTTCTCCCACCGCTCCCTGGTTACCTGGTCCTCTGAATCCTATCACTGTGATGGCCTTTTCTAAGTAGGAATGGAGTTTGTCCCTGGTTCTCTCTCTCTCTTGAAACTGGGCTCTTTGAGGCCAGGTATCTTGTCTTGTTCATCTCTGCAAGTCACTCATCCTTTGACATATCCTTTCTCTGGAGATGGTCTCCTACTCTTTCCATCTTCATCGGTACAGCAGGAATTGCCATGTTTGTGCAACATGGCCCCACCCCGGGATGCAGTCGATTGATTGGCTCAGGAGAAGGGCCTGCCCCAAGCTGGGCCAATGAATGCCTTCCAGCTCCACCACTTGATGCTACTGATTGACTCAGAGGTAGGGCCCAACCCCATCTGTATCAGTGAGCGCCATCACACCAGGGTGCTGCTGATTGGCTCAGGGGTAGGGCCCAACCCAAACAGGGCCAATGAATGCCTCACTCATGGCTCCATCTAGGAGTGCAGATGATTGGTTCAGGGGTAAGGCTGGACCTAAGCTGGGCCAATGAATGCCTCACAGCTCTACTCCTAGGTGCTGTTGATTGGCTCAGGAGGAGTGCTTGACCCTAACTGGGCCAATGAAAACCTCCCGGCTCTTTCCCCTTGGTGCTGCTGATTTGCTGAGTGTTAAGGGCCAATACCATCTGGACCAATGAAGTCTTGGGACGTTTGGAAGTAGGGTTTAAGGGAAGTGGTCCCTTGGCTCATTGTGGGTATTCAGGGGAGTGTTGACAGGATTATCTGTTCTATGGGCTGGGAAGTAGTTACAAATGAAAGCAATACCGAGAGAGAAGAAAGGATGAAGTCAGAGAGATGTCTTAGATTTCTTAGCACATCCTAATCCCTACTACCAGCCCTTTCCCGAGAACTCGCTGCATTCCAGCTCAGGTTCTATGAGTCACACCTGTATTTTTATAATAATTATTCTTTCTCCCTTCATCCCCTGATTAATTGGAATTCTCTTCCTTTCCAACAAAAGTACCCCCTCTCCAGGGTTCAAGAAATGCCCAATGTCACACACAGCTCGTGGCAAAATTATCCTTTCTCCTGACTCTAATGAAAAGCCCTTTGGGGGAAGGGAGGAGGAAGGGATAACTCACATTTATTGAGGATCTACTGTCTGCTGGTGCTTTGCAATAGTATCTATTTAATCTCTCCCATCTTCGGAGGCAGATCTTATTCAATTTTATTTGTTTGCGGGTGAGGAACTTGAGGGTTGGAAATGAACACCTTGTCCAAAGAAGAACTGGGGATTTATTTTGACCAATTCTGTGACTGTCCAGCATCCTATGCTGCCTTTTAAAAAAGATTTGCTGTTTTGCAGTCATTACCAGGGAAAAGTAGTTAGCCAATGGGAACCCCCAGGGGAAACTGGCCAAAAGAGTCAAGGTCAGCCCTTTGAAATCCAAGAGAAGAGCAACAGGGCCAAGATTTCAGACATGACCAAGACTTCCTAACTTTAAACACTATCTCCTAATACCCACTCACTGATTGCTTCAGGACCCCCTCAGAGGAGTTGCTCAGATAGCTCCACCTCCAGCCTCGAGACATCTCATTGGTGGCCACTGAGATCACTCCAGGAACTGCATTTGTGTTTTAGGAAAAGTGCAAAACCAGGTCTTCCCAAAGAGACTCGGCCAAGGGGAAATCTCAGAGGACCAAGGTGCAGGACCGGTTCCGAGGCTCTCAGCGATTTGTCTGACACTGGGCTAGGACCAGACTCCATTTACTGTGCACATTGGGATGGTACTGGGATTCCCACAGCAGATTTCCTAATGGGGAATGGATGGCAACAGGGAAATAAGCACAGCTAGAACCACATATACTGAAGAGGGCTTCAGCAGAAACCAACAGATGTAGTCAAGTGTTTAAGAAGATGGGGAATTCCTGCAGTTCCTGTCATAGGCAGCTTAGGCTGCTATAACAAAGTACCATGGGCTGGGTGGTGTATTAAGTGGAAATTTCTCATAGTTCTAGAGGCTGGAAATTCATGATCAGGGTGCAGGTGTGGTGGGGATGCTGGCACGTTCTGGGTTGCAGACTCCTATCTTCACAAGTGAGCTAGCTTTTTCCTACAAAGGCATTAACCCTGATGACCACCCTCATGACATAATAACCTCCCAAAGCTCTCACATCCCAATACCATCCCAGTGGTATAGATTTCAACATTTGAATTTTGGGAAAGATGAATATTCAGTCCCTAAGAGTCCCAAATTCTAATCTCCAAATCATTTTGGCCAACCATAAAATGCACACACACACACCTAAATAGAAACACAACTTGGAGGCCTTGGAACGGCATTTCCTTTGCCTCACTTCTGGGGGATTCCATAGGTCTAGTGCATTTGTCCTTCTGAGATGCTTCCCAGAGGACTCTGACCATCAGCCAGGTTTGGAGAGTCTCAGGGCACGTGCTCACATTAAAGGCACTGAGAAGTCCTGTAATAAAGCCACCTGTTAACTTTACTGCACCCAGTTTACCAAAGTAACTTGTACATATATCCCTTCATATATTTATTGCATAACACCTGTTTGTACAAGGTCCACTACTCAGAGTCTACCAACATTTTCCCTTAATAATCCTCTATGTACATCTGAACTCCAGTGATTCTCTCATGCCTTTCCTACACTTTCAATCAAGGGTCAACAGTCAATCAATTGGACTGTTCTCTAAGGGCAAAGATTAATATCTGCAGGGCCCTCCCAGGTAAAAACTTCCTTCGCCTGTTCCTTGTTGGTAGAAAAATTATAGTGTCCCAGGCCTCCCCAAAGTCACAAAAGAGCAGGTTCAAACAGCTAATCATTAGGACACTAGAGTCACACAATCTTTAGTTCCTCCCTGAAGGACATAGATAACAGTGTCTGATGCCCACTCGGGAGTTGTCTTGCAGATATTATAACCACCATCAGCTGGAAAAAGCTAACTGCATGATGACCAGACTGTAGCCATGACATAAGCTGTTCCATCTTGCATAATTCCAAGAACTAGCCTCAAGGAAGTGGAGACCAAGCAACCGTTGGTGGGAATGTATATTGGTGCAATCACTATGGAAAGCAGTATGGAGGGTCCTCAAAAAACTAAAAATAGAACTACCATATGATTCAGCAATCCTACCTGGGGCATATATTCCGAGAAAACCATGATTCGAAAAGATACATGCACTCCAATGTTCATTGCAGCATTATTTAAAATAGCCAAGACATGGAAACAACCTAAATGTCCATCAACAGAGGAATGGATAAAGAAGACATGGCACATATACACAATGGAATATTACTCAGGCATAAAAAGAATGAAATAATGCCATTTGCAGCAATATGGACATAGAAGCTATAACACTGAAGTTAGACAGTGAAAGACAAATATCATATGATATCACCTATGTGGAATCTAAAAAAAAAAAAAGATGCAAATGAACTTATTACCAGAACAGAAATAGACTCACAGACTTTGAAAAACTTATAGTTACCAGAGGGGACAGGTGGGGGTGGGTGGGAAGGATATGTGTATATCTGTGACGGGACCGCTTTGTTGTACACCAGAAATTATCACAGCCTTGCAAATTAACTACACTTCAATAAAACTTAAGATTAACGGGGCTTAAAACACTCAAGATGGCGCTGACCAGGCGACTGCATGACCAGTTTCAAGATGATTCAAGGAGCTGACCATGCTATTCTGTACAAAGCCCCCACCCACACACCCTTGAAGGTTACATTTAAAAGCTCTCACCCCCTGATCGGCAAATGAGGAGGTAGTTTTGGGGACCCTAGTCCACCATCTCCCCAGGTTGCCGGGTGCCTGAATCAAGCATCTTTACCCACCAACCTCTGTCTCTCCAATATTGACTTGAGTGATGAGAAGCCAAACCTGAGTTCAGTTCTAGCTCCAGCTGGTAACAATATCCCCCCAAACAGAGCCTGAGTAAATGAAAGTCTCTTAGAATCATCTCTGAACAGGAGGCATGATCCCCTACCCTCTTCCCACCATGGGCAACACAGATCCTGGATAGGAGGAGACATTTACACTTTTGAGGCAGAGATTTCCCCTCTATCCTCCCAGATTCGGATCTGGGTTTCATCCCACAGGTGGTCATAGCTGGAAGCCTAGAGAACTGCTTTTGGTTTTCATTGGTGGGTGTTAGGCGCTGGCTGCCCACTTCCTCCTCCTCCAAGCTGTGCTCCCACTGCTCCGGTATTTGACTCTTAACTGGTTCTCAGGTGTGAGCCCCCTACCCCACCCCCAGAGAGCTGGATAAGACAAGAGGTTCCCCATTGCTCCCCTTGCTCTGGTTTCAGCCACCTGGGGATTGAAGAGAGCAGTGCTGAGGCTATTGAAACCGGCGTCTCTGCGGAGGGAGCTCTTGTGTTGGAAACTGGGTTAAATTCAGCATGCATAAACCATTCACAATGGCTCTTTACACCCCAGGAGCACCAAGATCCCACTAATCTTCAGTCAAAATAATTAGACCATGAAGGGTGGCATGTTTATCCCACAGGCACTTGGGCGTCTGGAAGTTAGGAAGAGGCTGGACCACCCACATTTGGAACGTGGACTTTTGAGGGGTGTGATGATGGGGCAGGACACCAGAGACCCTGTGGATTCTGCTGGGGGTTGTGGAAAGGGGGCCTGGTCGGATCAAGTCCACACAGTCCATCCATCTCTCCCTCGGTATAGGGAATGCCCAGCATGTGTGTGTTTGAAATGCACTGTGGGCAGCAGCCCGCAGGCCTGCAAGTCTTGCTGCCCAGCCTCAAGATGGAAGAGCGAGCCCAGAGCTGGCGATGGAGGTGTCATCGGCTTGTTGGATGGGAAGCGTACATGGCAGCAGGCTTGGCTATCTGGGGAGAAGGGGCTGCCTTTTATGGGAGAATCCATGTCAGGTGGGCTCATCAATTACCAGGGAAACCAGCAGCCCCTCCCAACCCCTCAGGTTCATGACCATCATAAGGGCAGATCTTTCCCTTTATTTTTTTATTTGATTTATTTTTTGTCTTTTTGCTATTTCTTGGGCCGCTCCCACGGCATATGGAGGTTCCCAGGCTAGGGGTCCAATTGGAGCTGTAGCCGCCGGCCTACGCCAGAGCCACAGCAACATGGGATCCGAGCCGCGTCTGTAACCTACACCACAACTCACGGCAACGCCGATCGTTAACCCACTGAGCAAGGGCAGGGACCGAACCCGCAACCTCATGGTTCCTAGTCGGATTCGTTAACCACTGCACCACGACGGGAACTCCAGATCTTTCCCTTTAATAAACTAGCAGGTGGAGCCGTTCTGGCCTAAGGATTAGAACAATTACTCGCTGGGCACAAGGCAGGCCTGTTCACGTGGAGGATGTAGTTGGAATAGGGCCTGGTGGAGCAGGGGCTGGATGGAGCAAGAGGACAGCCACCTTGAGTGGCCTGACCGCACCCTCCAGCCCCACATCCCCTGCACAACCCTGACCGTCTGGGTCTGTCCCTCTCCCTCGATACCCCTGGAGTCAGGGAGAGGCGCCCTGCACCCGAACAGCACAGGTGCAACCCAGACACCAGCCGCTCCGGAGGATCCAGAGTGAGCCAGGCGCTTATCCAGTCAGATGGTCACGGGAGCCCAGAGGAGGAAGCTGGCCTCCGCCTTAGACCCAGCAATCAGACCCTTTTCACAGCGAGGGCGCTGTGGCCATCTGTCCACGCACAGATTCCCTCCCCCGAGATGAGGGTTGACGTGTAAGGTGTTCGCCAGGCACAAAGCAGGGAAGGTTGTGACCATGACGCGAAATACAAACAGTAACAGCACAGATGACACTGCTCCTCAGCTGTGTCCTGGCAAGACCATCTGCCCAGCCACTGCGGTCCCCACAGCCAGGCAGAGTACCCAAGAGATGGTTCAACCACCAGCCACGGGGATCATACAAGGGGCCTTTCTCCAGGAGGGGCCCAGGTCAGTCACCTCAGCAGCCCCAGGTGGGGCCGGGAGCAGACAGTGGAATCCGGGCGCCCCTCCTACCCTCTTCCCCGCGAGGCGGCAAACCCAAGCCCCCCGGGACCTACCTGCCGGCCTCTGGGCTGTGTTGCCACGTGTTCTCTGGGCATAGGTCCCTCTCCAGGGCAACAGCGAGGTGTCGTCCTGACCGGTGGTGGGCAACTGTCCTTCGGTCCCTCGGTGTCCACTGCTGGATTTGGAGGGCGCTGACTAGTTGCCCCTGGTTGACCTGGTGCAGGCGCTGACGACCAATCCTGGGGGCTCAGTCACAGCTCGTAGGGCCTGCGTGAGCTCCTGTCCATGTGCTGAGGGTGGTTCCATCTCAGTTGCTTACGTTGCCCCCTCATAGCCCTGCAGCAGGGGTGCAAGGCAGGTGGAAAAGCCAGCGTACGGCTTCCACTGGCTCCCCCAGACTGCTCGGTCCTTGGTCGCTACCCACATCCACGTGGTCCTGTACGTCACGCACGGCTGTCAGACCCCGAATAGTGGTTGTGAGGCTCGAAGCCTCCTCCTGGCCTTTTGTAACGTCTCCCACGTGTTGTGACATCGTAGATGGTGCACATCTGCTCCAGTCCCGCAAGGTCACTGCGCTGCCCCTTCTCACAGCCGCCACCAGAAGCCCAAGGACACTCTGGTCATTCTGCCACTGCCCCAGGTCCCCACCAAACCCCTCTGGGTAACTGGCCACGTCCAAATCACAAACCTGTCTGAGTCCATAGCCCCAAAGCCGGTGTCGGTAGTGCTTCAGGGGTGGAGGTCGGGGAGGTAACACCGAGCATCCGAGAGATGGGTCCTCGCAATTCGTCCCTATTCACCAGCAGCCCCGTGCAGTCACATGAACTGCAGTCTCAGGGCTGCTTTTAAACTGGAAAGAGCCTCGAGGTTAAGAGGACTCCTCGGTCCTCTTCTTAACAGAAGAGACAGACACTTCAGGGTGGTCGCCTGCAGCAGGGCCCCGCAGGCCAGTGGACGGCCATCTCGGGATCACCCCGCGGCTTTCTGTCCCATCACGTCCCAACTTCTCGGCACTCATGGGAGTTTGCTTGGCCTGCTGGCTTCTGGGCTCGGGGTTGGGCTGCACCCTGCAGTCCTGTGAGCCCTGTGGTTGCCCAGCCTTTGAGCCCAGAGGCAAGAGACATCAATGGTTACTGGACAGGGGATCTTACACATGCAAAACAAAGGCTCTCGGGGTGACACCCCACCATGCGCAGCCCACAAAGAGCAGGACACAGCCGCCATCTTTACTCCTGGGCGGGGAGAAGGAGGCTGCCTTTTATAGGGGAACTGACTTCACGCTGGCTCCTCAGTTACCAGGGGAACCAGCAGCCCCGTCCAGCCCCTCAGGTTAATGACCTGCACCAGGGCAGATGTTTCCCTTTAATAATCTAGCAGGTGGAGCCATTCTGGCCTGAGGATTAGAATAGTCACCAGCTGGGCATGAGGCAGGCCATTCACATGAAGGGGGCATAGGTGGAATGGGGCTGGTGGAGAGGGGCTGCACAGAGCCAGAGGACAGCCACCTTGGTTGACCTGACCATCTCATTGCATCCTGGCAATAGCTATATTACTATTATCTCCCACTACAGGTGAGGAAACCAAGGCACAGAGGAGTTAAATAATGCATCCTTCGGAGCCCCTCAGCAAAGAGATGGCACACTCATATTAGCCTAGTTTCATAGAGGTACCATTCACAGAAGTGAGGGCAGAGTATTCTTTTCTACTGCTGCATAACAAAGAGCCCAAACACTGTGGCTTTAAGCAGCAACATCTCTTAGCTCACTGTTCTGTAAGTCACTAGCCCAGGCATGGTGTAGTGAGACTTTTGTTCAGGGTCTCTCAAAGTTGAAATCAAGGTGTCACTGGGGCTGTGATGTCATCTGAGGCTCAGGGTTCTCTTTCAAGTTCATTCAGGATGTCAGCAGAATTCAGTTCCTTGCAGTTGCAGGACTGAAGTCCTGATTTTTTTGCTGCTTGCTGAGGATGGCTCTGGGCTCCTAGAGACCACTCTCAGATGCATTCATGTGTCCCCCTCCATGTCTGGCTGAGAGATATGGCTCATAGTAGGGAGGTTTGCCAGCAGGAGTCACTCTCTCACACTTCCAATCTCTCTGAGTTCGTTAAGGATCACCTGATTAGGCCAGGCCCATCCGGGATAATTTTCCTCTTGATGAGCTCTGAGTCCATGGACTAGTAATTGAGTCACTGTGTGACATCTCATCCTATTCACAAGTCCAGCCCCTACTCAAGGGGAGGGGATTATACAGAGTGCTCAGTAGGAGGCAGGAATCTGGGGGGGGGGTGCATCTTTGTATTCTGCCCCTATGAGGCAGGATGTCAGAAACTACTTGGAGACAGCAGTGGAAGGACTTGGTGACTGTCCCTGGTCATGAGTAGATTAGGAAAGGGGTGGTTACAGAACTAGGGGACACAAAGGGCAGCATAGAGAGGCCTACCTAGCAGAAGCTGGATCTCTGACTGAGGGACATGGCTCATCCATGGAGACCTAAGTATGGGCTTATGGTTTCAGAAAAATCAGGACATAAAAGGAATAAAGGACTTCAGCCAGTGGAAGGAAATCTAGACAGGAGCTCATTTCACCTCAGTGTGCATGCAATTTTGTGTTGTATGGCTTATACTGTTTTAATTTTGATTTACATTTACATCTGCTCTTGCCCATAAACGGAAGGGGCTGGGGAAGGGACTCTGGAGAACACCTCATCTCACTGCTCTGGGATGGATAAGAGCATCCTTTTTATCAGAAGGAGGAAAATGGGAGGGAGGGTGCTCCTGACCCTTTTAGGCTGTCTGCGTGGTGCTTAAGAACACGGTTTTGGGGTCAGGAGGCCTGATTTTTTTTTTTCTTTTTAGGGTCACAGTTCCCAGGATAGCGGTCAAGTCAGAGCTATAGCCACTGGCCACAGCCACAGCAAGAAGGGATCCGAGCAGTCTCTGCGACCTACAGCACAGCTCACAGAATCCTTAACCTACTTAACGAGGCCGGGGATGGAACCCACGTCCTCATGGATCCTAGTCGGCTTTGTTACCACTGAGCCACAATGGGAACTCTGTCAGGCAGCATGAATTTGAGTCTTAGTTCTGTCACTTACCACTTCTGAGATCTTGGGCATGTCATTCTGAACTTCTGTTTCCTCATCTGCAAAATGGGAATGATAATACCAGCTTGCGGAGCCATTGTGAGGACCACTAAGGCAGATGCACTTAGCAAACCCTGTAAAAAGGTGGACATTCATCCGTTCCTTATTTATTAGATGTCTGCTATGTGCCAAGTTCCATGAGAGGCCCTGGGGAGGCAGAGGTGACCAGGACAAACTAGGTCCTTGTTCCCATGGAGTATATTTTCACAAACAAACAAATGAGTCAGGTGGTGGTAAGGGTTACAAAGGAAAAAAAAAAAAATCTGGGCAACGGGGTGGAAAGTAATGGTGGGGCAGGTTCTATATTAAAAGGTGTATTGATCCCAGTTCTCTGGAGAAACAGAACCAATAGGATATATACACAGATGGATCTGTTTTTGTTTTTGTTTTTAAGGCCATACCTGCAGCATATGGAGGTTCCCAGGCTAGGGGTCAAATCAGAGATGCAGCTGCCGGCCTACGCCACAGCCACAGCAACACGGGATCTGAGCCATGTCTGCAACCTACACGACAGCTCAAGGCAATGCCAGATCCTTAACCCACTGAGCAAGGCCAGGGATTGAATTCGCACCCTCATGGATATTAGTTGGGTTCCTTAACACTGAGCCATAATGGGAACTCCCAATGTATTTATTTATGATAAGGAATTGGCTCATGTGATTGTGGAGGCCGAAGAGTCTCAGGATCTGCTATTTGCAAGTCAGAGACCCAGGCAAGCTGAGGATGTAGTTCTAGTTTGAGAACGAGAAGAACTGGTGGTGTAAGTTCTAGTCCAAGGCCAAAGCCTGAGAACTGGAAAGCCCATGGTATAAATTCCTGTCTGAGTCTGGAGGCCTGAGAACCAGGGGCACGGAAGGAGTCCTGGGACTTACAGATGTTAGAAGGGGGAGGAGAACACTGGGATCCAGCCCAGAAGTCATGCAATGGGAGCAAATTCTCCCTTCCTCTGCCTTTTTTGTTCTACACTGGCTCTCAGTGAGCCAGATGACGCCCATCTCCACTGGGGAGGATGCTCTACTTTATTCAGTTTACTGATTCAAATGCTAATTTCACCTGGAAACACCTTCCGAGACACACCCAGAAATAAGGGTGAACCAAACAAGTGAGCAACCCTCTGGCCCACTCAAACTGACAGGTAAACGTCACAGAAGGGAAAGCCAAGGATGGCCTCTCTAAGGAGGTGACATTTAAACAGAGGCCTGCATATTAGTAATCAAAGCTATGTAACAAGTTAACACAGACTTAAAACAATACACATGTATTATTGCACAGTTTCTGTGGTTCAGGGGTCCAGATAGAGCACCTGGGTCCTCTATTCAGGATCTCATCTGAAAGCTGCAATCAACATGTTGGCTGGGGCTGTGGTCTCATCTGAGGCTCAGCTGGAGAAGGATCCACTTCCAAGCTCATATGGTTGCTAGCAGGATTCAGTACCTTGTGGGGCTATAGGACAGAGGGCCCCAGTTTCTTGCTGGCTGTCAGATGGAAGCTGCCCTCAAGACCTTATCTGGTGGTTGGCTGGTGGCCACCTTCAATTCCTGGTCACACGGGCCTCTCTAACGTGGCTGCTTTCTTCACTGAAGCCAGCAGAGTCTCCTGTAAAGATGGGTGTTACAGTTTTATGTAACGTGATCATGAACCTGGTGGGAACATTTCCCATCATCTTCACTGTATTCTCTTTGACTGGATGCCCTTCCTGTCCCTCCTCCTCTTCATCACACCTACTTGTCCTTTGAATTTCAGCACCAGCTCCACTTCTTCAGGGATTAGGTCAAATTCTCATTATCAGCTCTGAGGATCTCTCCTTTGTAGACTAGATCTTTGCTTTCGTGATTGGATAAGCAACTGTCTCCCCTTGCGGAGGTCCCTGATGTGCCTGTTTGTCCTCCATTGCAGCCCCAGTGCCTTGCCCAGTTCCTGGAGAAGAGTGGATATTAAGGAAATCAAGGTCAAATGGTGAAGGAGTCTTTGTGGTCTTGAAGTCAAGGCCTGGGCACATCACAGGTACAGAATAACCGGTTGCATTTGTGCTAAACAAATGAATGGGTGGTCCATGGTCTAATGGATCCCATCCCTGCTTCTGTATGGTAGGTGGACAGACCAGAGTCTAAATGCAGCCTCTTCTACTTTCCAGCAGTGACCTTGGGCAAGTCTTTTCCTTCTCGGAGCCCATTTCTTGGTCTGTCAACTGGTGGTCTGCACTGGGACCCACAGAGAGGATTTCACGGCTGATGGTTTCAAAGCCTCTGTTAACCAAAGCTGTTTGCAAAAGCCCTAGGAGAAATACCACCTCCCCCAACCTCCTCCCACAGAGATCAGTGGTTTAGACCCTGGTGGGTGAACCCAATGCTGGGTGGGTCCCCAGAGGCAAGGCTGTACCCCTCATGTCTCCTCCTTCTCCAACATCTGAGGTGAGGTGCTTGATAAACAGTAGCGCTGGCTACTGGGGAGCGTGGTCACAAATTTGAACATCCCAGATGTAATTCCTGAGTCTGGTCACCTGTGTCTTGCAGGCGGGAGGAAGGTGGACAGATTTAGTGGTGGGATGTGTGCCAGCTGCTTGGGATCCTGTCATCTTGCTTTATGGGTGGGAGGTATGAGGCCTGGTCCCATGTATCCAGTGCCTTTCTCCCCACTGTGCTTCAGATGAGTTCCCCCCTTGGACCCCCAACTAATTTATCTTTATTTTTTTTGTTTCTTAATTAGAACAGAATGCAAGATTATTATTAAAAAAATTTTCCGGCAGTAGAAAATGATGGTTCTTCCTGCTCAAATCTCATATTCTAGGGTAACAAATTCACAATGTGGTGTGGGTACCACCAGCCCCCTTCTCTATGACACTCTTAAAACCTGCATGTGAAATGCTGGAGAGGATGTGGAGAAAAAGCAACCCTCCTACGCCGTTGGTGGGAATGAAAATTAGTGCAGCCACTGCGGAGAACAGTATGGAAGTTCCTCCAAAAACTAAAAATAGAGTTGCCTTGTGATCCAGCAATCCCACTCTTGGGCATATATCTAGATAAAAGTATAATTCAAAAAGATACAGGCAACCCTGTGTTCACAGCAGCACTATGCACAATAGTCAAGACATAGAAGCAACCTAAACATCCATCAACAGATGGCTGGATAAAGATATAATATATATAATATATAGACACACACATATGCATACATACAATGGAATACTACTCAGTGATAAAAAAGAATGCAGTAATGCAATTTGCAGCTACATCTAGAGATGGACCTAGAGATTATCATATTAAGTGAAGTAAGTCAGAAAGAGAAAGAAAAATACCATATTATATCATTTATATGTGGAATCTAAAATATGGCACAAATGAACAAAACAGAAACAGACTCATGGACAAGGAGAACAGACCTGCGGTTGCCAAGTGGGTAACAGGAGAAGGTTGGAGTGGGAGTTTGGGATTAACAGACACAAAATTTTTTAAGAATTTTATTTTTTCTATTATAGTTGATTTACAATGTTCTGTCAATTTCTGTTGTACAGCAAATTAACCCAGTCTATATATACATATATATTCTTTTTCTCACATTATTCTCCATCATGTTCTATCACAAGTGACTAGATATAGTTCCCTGTGCTGTGCAGCAGGATCTCATTTCTTATCCACTCCCAATCCAATAGTTTGCATCTATTAACCCTAAACTCCCAGTCCATCCCACTCCCTCCCCCTCCCTCTTGGCAAATTATTATATATAGGATGGATAAACAAGGTTCTACTGTAGAGCAGAGGGAACTATATTCAATATCCTGTGATAAACCATAATGGAAAATAATGTATATATATGTGCACAACTGAATCACTTTGCTGTACACCAGAAACCAACTTGCTATTGTTTCTAGTGCTGTACACTAGAAACCAACACAGCGTTGTAAATCAACTATACTTCAGTTAAATAACAATAAAATCAGTATATGATAGCAACAATTATTAACTACAGAGTACTGTGGGATAGGCATTATGCTCGAAGTTGCTCAAATAGGTTGATTTAAAGCTGGTAGAATAGTTGTACCCATTTTACAAATGGGGAAACTGAGGCCCAATGATTTTAAGTATCTTGTCCAAAATCACTTGTACAGATAGCAAGCAAGAGAGTCATATTTGAAACCTCCACATGTGTGTTTCTAAAATGCAATATATATGCATGTGTACACAGTACATAGATTTTTTTCCCACAAAAAATGAATTACATCGTATTTTTGGTTCTGAAATTATTCTTCACTTAATAATACATTGCAGGCGTCTCTTTAGGTCAGTGTAAATAAGTGCACATTTAGTTTTTCAAGTATTTTAATATTGAAGCATATTCCAAAGTATGAATAGGCTGAAATGAATACAAGCCAGCCCCAAGGGAGAAATGCTTAAGTCATTTTAAAATTTTTGCTGGAAAAATCTTGCTACCATGACCACTTCTTCACAGATGCCTAAAAAACATTTTAAAAATTATTTTATGCACATGGTAAACATTCAAATAGTCTTCCAGGGTGGGCAGTGCCTATGTGTCTCCTGGTCCCCTTGACAAGAGAAACCATTGTTGGCAGTTCCTTCTGGAATCTTCCAGAGAGAGAGTACTTTCAAGTATGTGTACATGCACACACACACACAATGTATACATAGACACACATAAACACACATATGCAAACACAATGCATATACACACACATAAACATACACACATGTACACAATACACACATATACAAACACATTTTTGGCACACAAGTTATACTATACACACTGCTCTAGAAACTTGTTTTCCATTTAACAATATATCTGGGAAATTGTTACACCTTAGTCCATATAGGTGTCCTGCATTCATATTTATTTATTTAATTTTAAAGAGGTAATATATTCACTGTTAAAATATCTATATTAAATATATTTAATATCTATATTAAATATATTTGAAAGAAGGAAGTGAGAGTCTCCCTCTTGATTCTATGCTACTCCTCCTCAACAAATAACTATGATGCTTAGTTTTTTATATTTTTCCTATCTATCTACCTATCTATCTCTACGAATAGATATATATCTCTTCTTACTTCTCTTTTTAAGAGTAATTTGCTACATATGTGTATTTTGTAGGTATTTCCATTTTAGGCATAAGCAACTTCCTCATTCTTTCCTTTCTTTTTTAAAAACAGCTGCATATAGGAGTTCCTGTCCTGTTGCAGTGGAAACAAATCCGACTAGGAACCATGAGGTTGTGGGTTTGATCCCTGGCCTCGCTCAGTAGGTTAAGGATCTGGCGTTGCCTTGAGCTGTGGTGTAGGTCACAGATGCAGCTTGGATCCTGAGTTGCTTTGGCGGCTGCACCTCTGATTCGACCCCTAGCCTGGGAATCTCCGTGTGCTGCGAGTGTGGCCCTAAAAAAAGCAAAAACAAACAAACAAAAACCAGCTGCATGTAGAACAGCATTCCACTCTATGAATAAATGAAAATGTGTACTATTTCTTTAGAAACTATTATTTTAATTAATGTAATAATACGAGCATACATAGGAAACTCAAAAGGTACAGAGGGGTTGCCAGAGCAAAGTCAGTTTCTCCCACTTCCGTCTCCAGTTCCCTTGGTTCCTCTATCTGGGAGCAACCACGGTTCCCAGGGCCACACTCCTTTTCTTGAGATTCACTGTGTATTACGTGGTGCACACGCAGTCTATATACACAGATACATTCTGTTTTTCTTTTTCAGTCTCAAACAGAGGCAGGGATTAGCCTGCACAGACACCTCCGTTCTTAGGTATGGATGGATCTAGATGCATCATTGCTGAGTTCAAGGCCAAGGGCATGGCCAATTTTGATGGCTGTTGCCAAGTTTCCTTTCCAGGAACTTCTACATACATCTCTCTGTGGATCCCTCAATGCCCAGGGTCTCAGCTACTCAGAAGGGCTGGGAAGCCAAGGGGAGGCCTGCCTTCAAGCCTATGCTCAGCCTTCCCCTCTGTGTCCCTCTGTGTACAACTTACAATCAGCCTTTTCTGGGCAGTGTGCTCTCTCTTCTGTCCCCAGTTTGATGGGCCTCTTGTATTACCAAGTCCTTATATTCCAAAGGGTCTTCCTGTAGGTAAACAGGTAGAAGGGAACAAATTTACTTCCCTAGTCAAATACATCTGAGCAATGCTGGGTGAAACTACATGAGAGCAGATGTCTTTCCTGCAAGAATTTTCAGTGCCTTTAATATGCTAACATCCTTTGGGCTATCTAACAGGTCTTAGTGTGTAAACTGCTTTGATAACACAATTTCAGAAATGCTGACATACTTTCACTCCTTCATTGTACTGAAGGTGAGTCTGAAGCCCAGAGAGGGACTGCTACTTGTCCAAGGTCACACAGCAATGGTGAAAATGACTGCCAGCCTTTCTGTGGCAGTGACAGCAATGAAGTGCTCTATGCCTTTTCTCTGCACTTGGCAATTCTAAACGTGGAGCACTGGGGTGTCCTGGCACCCTTCAGGGACACCAAGACATATAGATTCATTACACTTAAAATAATTGCTTATGATCCTTCGAAAGTATTAAGATCACAAAAACAAGGGAAGACGAGAAACTGTCACAGTTTGGAGGAGACTTTAAGAAATATGATAACCAAATGCAACACGCAGTCCTGAGGTGGATCCACTTTAGTGAAAAAACTGGTGAATTTCAGATAAAATCTGTACTATAATTAATAGTAAGGCACCAGTGTCAGGTTCTTGGTTTTGATCAATATACTATGGTTACACAGGATATAAACATGGGTGAGTGTGTGTGTGTGTGAGGGGCACCTTTGGAGCTCTTCTATAAATCTAAAATTATTTCAAAGTAGAAAGTTAAAAATGCATGTATTATTTAAGCCAAATCAAACACCACTATGTATTGGATTCAGCCATCGAAAAACAGAAGCAAGCCCAAAATAGGTTAGAATGCTGTGTGAAAATCTCTTTGGAAAAATACACAAGCATGCTGATCCTTTTGGTTACTTGCAAGGGGGACCACTGTGTGGCTAGTGTCAAAAGAGGAAGAATTTTCATTGTTCATTTTTGATAGCATTTGGATTTTGAACTATGTAAATGGCTTCTTTTTCAACAATCAAGTCTTAAAAATAACCAAAGGGGAAAAATCCTAATGGAAAAATGTTAATTTGGACTTCTTTGGGGGGCCAACAGAATGCAGGAGAGAGTAACAATATGCCTTTTGCCGCTAGTGTTTACCGGAGTTCCTAGAATGTGCCGGGCACAACAGGGAGTAACTCACTGAATCCCCTCGACAAGGCAGGAACCCTGTTTTACAGAAAAGGATCCATTTGCTCAAGTTGTCATGTAGAAAGCGAGACAGCTCTGACTTGAGATCAAGTTTGCCTCACTCCATCACCTAAGCTTTGAATCATTCTACTACCATGGGATATATAGGCATGCAGGAAGCAATGGGAACAAGGTGGGGGGTGTGCCGAAGATGCTGCCGCAGCCCTGCCCATCATCTCTTGCCCTGCATTTCTTTCTGGTGGGTGTGAGAAGCTCTCCCTTGCCATGGGACCTGCGCTGCCCATGTTCTGGTCAGCTAAAGGGACTGGTGAATTACACCCCTGACCCATGCCTAATAGAAGTTGAATACCCCAGCTCCCTCCCCTCTTGGTGATGGTTACACCTACCCTGTGTCCTTTAGGTGACAAGATTGCACTTGATTGCCCACGGTGGGAACCTGCTTGATAACACATCTTTCATGGCTGCCTTCCCTTCCCTGTCTTGCTTCCCCTTTCTCCTACTAAATAAATCACCTGCATGCAAATATTCCTCTCTGGGTCTGCTTCTGGGAGCTTCCAGGCTCAGATGAGATCCTAATCTAGTCTGGGGAGGTAGAGAAGACTGCCAAAAGTAAGTGAATTTTATTTATTTTTACATCTTTAAAAATATGAGGTACATAAGATCTATTTCATGTTCAGTGAAATGCTTGATCTTTAAGTATACAGTTAGGTCAATTTGATAAAGGTATACACTTGTGTAACCTACTTCCCTATCCAGAGAGAGCATGTCCACCACCCTAGAAAATGCCTTTGTGCTCTTCCCAGGCAAGCCCTCCATCCCCAGAAGCAACCCTGTGTCTGATTTTGAACCACAGGTTTCTGGAACTAACCATAAATTGGCTTATTCTAGGACATGTAAATGGAATCATGCAGGAAGTGCCATTTTGTATCTGGCTTCCTTCACTCAGCAGTATGCTTTTGGGGTGTATCCATGATCTAGCATGTGTCAATAGCTCATTTTTTTTTCTATTGGCCATAGACTATGAGTATACCACAGTGTATTTATTCATTCTCCTGTTGATAGACATCGGAGGCATTTCTGGGTTTTGCCTATCAGGAACCCAGCTGCTATGAGTGTTCTTGCACAACACTTTTTTTTTTTTTTGTACACAAGGCTTTTTGAGAATCTGTGTTTTCATTTCTTTTAGTTACCTTGGGACAGGATAAATTGGTCACGTGACCGGTATACATTCAACTTTTCAGGAACCTGCTGCGTGGTTTCCAAAGTGACTATACCATTTTGAACCCTCCCCCCCCCATGAGCGTTCCAGTTCCTCCACATCTCTGTCAACATTTAACATCGGTGGTCTTGCTCATATTATTCGTTCAGCTGGGCATGTAAGGGCAAACTGGACTTTGAAGGGTGGGGGAACGCAGGCCCCAGAGTGCCAGGCGTTAACCCAAATGGCATTACAATTGCCAAAGATGGGTGATTTCTTTGACAGTTTCAGCAGTCAGGGAAGTGCCCCTGTGGAGAACCAACTCTGAACATCTTTTCTCACTTCCCCACTCTGTGCTGGCTCAGCCCAAGAAGTCTATCTCTGAATTCTTTTAGGTGTGAACAGGTAAATTTTTTTTGGCTTCAAAATTTTTTTTCTTGGAGTTCTCTTATGGTTCCAGCACAGATCCAGCACAGCCACTGCTGTTATTGAGTTGCTGTTGTGGCATGGGTTTGATTCCTGGCCTGGAACTTCCATATGCTGTTGGTATAGCTTAAAAAAAATTTTTTTTTTTTTTCTGATTCGTTGGACCAGGGGAACCAGATTATTTACAGAATGCAGGTGATTTTACGAGAAGTTGAAAAGCAAATTCATCTGTGCTAAGCTACAGCCTGCTTATAGGGGTCAGAGCTTTGCAGTTACGAATCCAGTGAACAGCAGAATGAGGTGTCAGCACCAATAGTGACAGATCTTGCATTCTGATTTTCCAGCCAGGTTGCACTTTCTTTCATTCTTTCTTTTCTTTGTGTGTGTGTGTGTGTGTGTGTGTGTGTGTGTGTGTGTTTAGGGCTATATCCATGGCATATGGAAGTTCCCAGGCTAGGGGTTGAATCAGAGCTGCAGCTGCGGCCCTCACCACAGCCACAGCAATGCTAGATCCAAGCCACATCTGCGACCTACACCATGGCTCACGACAACACTGGATCCTTAACCCACTGAGTAAGGCCAGGGATCAAACCTGTGTCCTCAAGGGTACTAGTCAGGTTCATTACCACTGAGCCACAACAGGAACTCTTCATGTCACACTTTCTGAGACTGCTTTTAAAAAGCTCATTGCTCTGCTTGAATACTTTCATTGGCTCCCATCACAAAAGGCTAAAAAACACCTTCCACAAACCCTGGAGTGGAAGGTACTCTCTGCCTACTTCCTTTCTGTTCCAGTTCTACAGACTCTGTTGGGTGCTCTGAATACACCAAACTCACTCCAGCCCCAGGGCCTTTGCACGTGCCATCCACTTTGCCTGGAATACTCTTCTTCCTGCTCTTAATGGATGGACTTCTTAAACCTGGGTCTCAGCTTTTCAGCATTTTGCCACCTTTTCAGAGATGACCCTCCCCAATCACCAAATCAAAGTCATTTCTTTATAGAAATCAATTCCTAGTTTTTGTTGTTGTTGTTGTTCAAGATAAAGAATCTATGAGAGTTAGAGGCCTTCCCCTCCATCAATCTTGAGGGAGAACAGAAAAGTGCCAATGACCTGCCCCTGGTTTGTTCTTCTGTTGGGAACACAGAGATGCCCACGGTAACATCATTCCCCAGGCAGCCTGTTATCAGGTAAGACAGTCAATCCACAGGCCATGATTCTCTTGGGAATTATTTTTACAGGATGTAGCAAGTTCGAAAGTCTTAAGATTTTCCCAAGACCCTTTTGCTTTCCATGTACTTTCAAGACAAGTTGTTAACAGTTATAAATATTCACACAAGCCTCCACATGGCACTGAATAAGGAGACTGCATACTCCAAACACTGTTCTCAAATCTTAGCAAATGGAGCTCTCTGAGCTTTGTTTTCTTTTTCTTTCTTTCCTTCTTTCTTTTCTTTTTCTTTCTTTCTTTCTTTCTCTTTCTTTCTTTCTTTCTTTCTTTCTTTCTTTCTTTCTTTCTTTCTTTCTTTCTTTCTCTCTCTCTCTTTCTTTCTCTCTCTCTCTCTCTCTCTCTCTCTCTCTCTTTCTTTCTTTCTTTCTTTCTTTCTTTCTTTCTTTCTTTCTTTTCTTTTGTGTGTGTGTGTATTTAGGGCTGCCCCTGTGGCATATGGAGGTTCCCAGGCTAGGGGTCTAATTGGAGCTATAGCTGCTGTCCTACGCCAGAGCCACAGCAACATGGGATCTGAGCCGGGTCTGTGACCTACACCACAGCTCACGGCAACGCCGGATCCTTAACCCACTGAGCAACACCAGGGATTGAACCTGCAACCTCATGATTCCTAGTCGGATTCATTTCTGCTGTGCCACGATGGGAAGTCCTGAGCTTTGTTTTCTAATGCAGGAAGAGATCGGTGCCTTGGTCACTGCAGGGGAGAAGAGCTTTTACTTTTGTCTTCTTCTGGGAACACTTAGTAGGAACTTAGATGTGAGTGCAATGGTTGCATGGGAGCACAGTGCTGAAAGCTAAGCTGAAGGCTCTGATAACTTGGTTGGAAGCCCAAGGGCACAGGAGCCTGCAACTGTTCTTGCTGGAACAAGAGCCCTCCCCTCTGTGGATTTCCCCGCTGGGTGCAGACACCACAGCCTCCAAGTGCAGACTGAGGTCACCTTCATGGGCAGAACAGGAGAGCAGGTAGGCGTAGACCATGGGTGGAGGGAAGCCAAGGGGCAGAAGGGCTCAGAGGAGGGAGCTTCAGCCTCAGCTCAGACCTCAACTATTGCCCCACCCATGGGAGCAGACCGTTGTCACCTTGAGTCATAAGCTCTATGATGTAGCCAACTTGGGTACTGATGGGGACTCTGCAGGAGATTCTGGGGCTATGAAAACCCTCTCTCCTGCTTCAAAGTGCTTTCTTTGCCCTTCGGAGGGTGCATTCTGAACACTTACCTCTGCATGGAATTTCTCACGGTGTCCCAGCTGAGAAGCTGGTGATGTCGGGCCTCTGCCCATGGAGATGCCCCACTAGGGGGCTGATGATATGGGGACCAGTAATGCAGTTGAGTTCCCTGGGCCATGGCCCGGGCTCCCCAAGTCAGCAAGAGTGACCCCTGGCCCAGGAGGGTGGATTCATACCTTGGAGGATGGGTAGAGCTACCCACTGGATTTCTTGGCTTGTGGAAGTCAGGTTGTCACTGAAGTTCTGGCAAAAATTCAAGAGTTAAAAAGGAAAGATAGAAGTCTTTTCCCCTATACTTCTCTGAGTGGGGAAAAGGTCTTGGCCAAAGTTCTTATTTTCTGGGCTGAGGAATACAACTGGAGAGAATGAGAGTCCCTTTCTCATAAAATCTCCCAGACTTTGTCTTGGCTTAGCCAGCTCTTGTTCTCCTTCTTCTTCTTTTCTTCTTCTCCTCTTCCTGTTCTCTATTTCCTTTTTTTTTCTTTTTTTTTTTTTTGTCTCTTGTTAGGGCCATGCCTGTGGTATATGGAAGTTCCTGGGGTAGGGGTTGAATCAGAGCTGCAGCTGCTGGCCTGCACCACAGCCATGGCAACATGCAGCAGCTCACAGCAATGCCAGATCCTTAACCCACTGAGTGAGGCCAGGGATCGAATACCCATCCTCATAAGGACAATGGTCCTTAACCTGCTGAGTTACAAGGGAAATCCAGTTCTGCGTCTTACATTTTCTTGCTTTTAAGGTAGATGAAGTGCTGTCTCAGTCTGAGTTCTCCCCAAAGCAGAGCCTGAGATGAGGCTTTGGGTGCTGAGGTCTGTCAGAAGGAAGGGTAGAAAGCTGGAGGGAGGGGCTGGGGAGCTGGGGAAGGCAGGGGAGCCAGCAGTGGGCTGTAGGGAGCTGGAATCTCTCTGGGCAACGGGGCTCCACCTTGTGAGGCATCCTCTGAGGAGCTGCAGGGAGAATGCCTGAGAAATGTCCCTCTGAGGGATGGGAGCGGCATTCATTCCCCAACTCCTGTCCCCCCAGCGGAGGAGGAACTCCCCCACTTCTGTCCACACCTTCTGAAGAATTAAGCTGTTTCTGCATCTTTGCAGAAGACATCAAGGCAGAAAAGTGGAGCAACTCCTTGGCTTGTCTTTGCGATAGGACATGGCCATCGCGCATGGAACTGTCTGTCACAGGGACGTTGAGGGGACATGATACAGGCACAGTCACCCTTTAGGTGTGACAACTGAGTTAGTCTAGAAGCTGAGTCAGGAAGCTGGGCTCTGTAGCCAGACTGTCTGGGCTGGAATTCCAGTGCCACTCAATGGCAGTGGAGCAGTTCCTTAGCCTCTGTGAGCCTCAGTTTCCTACTCTGTACAATGGGAACAACCCCAGCACCTCAGTCCTTGAGTGAATGTTGGCTGGACTAAGACACAAGAGGCTCTTAGCTCTGCCACAGGCACAGAGGAAGCTCCCAGTAAGCACTCACTGTTGTCTATATTGTCCTGAACTGGGCTTTGAATTCTAAGCCATGGTGGGAAGAGGTGGCGGCCGTCAATATTTTTTTAGAGTGCTCTGCGAGGCCGGGACAAGCTTGGGGAAAAAAGGGCAGAAGATGAAAGGCAGTTTGGGCCACACCAAACAGCCCCAGGAGGGGTTTTTGCCGTTTCAAGCACTCATTCCGGGCTTGTGTTCCCTGCCCGCCTCCCAGAGCTTCGGTGATTCACTGGGAGCATCGCGCACTCCCGCTCTGGCCCCTCCCCCTCGTCCCCCAGTGCTCACCCATCTTTTGGCCCCAGCCCCTCAGCCCAGTCTCCCCGTTAACCATAAACACAAATCCTGTTATCTCCCTTCTCTCGCAGCACTTGCCCCTTGATTTAAGCTGCCTCCTCTTCCCCTTTCATCAGCCCTGGGCCCCTCCTGTCGTATTTCTTCCCGTTTATCTACTTCCCTGCGGTCGGCAGCCTTGCGCGCGATCGATTCGTGGCGGGGGAGATGGCAAGCCGCCTGCCTGGCCTCCTGAGCCCTCTGTTCTTCTCGGGAGCCCGGGCCAGTATTTCTTGTTAAGCTTCTGTCTGGCCATGTTCGGTTTCTCATTAGGTTTCTGCCCGGGCGTAGTAGTATTTCTTGTTTCTCTGTGGCACGGCCTGGAGATCCCTAGTAATTCTTAAACGGCGAGATGGAGAGGCGCACCTTTACAGCACTCTAGGAACCACCTGGCCCGTGGCGTGAAGCGACACGTGGGGGGCTTGTGGGCGGAGAGATGGTGGGGGGGGGGCGGCTCCCGTGATGGGGACTTGGTGGATCCTGTGATGGGGACTTGGTGGGTTGCTTCTTTGCCTCCTGGGGCCACCTATGCTTTGCATCTCTGGTCTCTGAGTCATCACATAGGAATGGGAAGGGTTCCCTGATGCCAGCCTCATCTCATGCCATCCCTGGAAAGAGCCCAGCAGCTCTGCTGACAACCCAGATGTGCAAGTCCTTTGAATTCCTTACTCAGTTTCCTCACTTGTGAGATTAGTTGGTTTCTCTTTTTGTTCCTTTATTTATTTATTTAACAAAGGCGAAACCTGCAAAGAGTGTTCCTGATGTCCCAGGTAGTATTGTAACTATTTTACAAATATTAACAGGTTGAGATTCTCCTAGCCACCCCATGACAAAGTTTTACAGACAACAAACCGTGGCACAGAGAGGCTGAGCAACTTGCCCAAGGCCACACAGCTAGCAAGTGGCAGAGCTGGGATTCAAACCCAGGCACTGGCTGTAGTGCATGTACTTCCTCCTGATAGTCTTGTGGTCTCCATCCAGTTCCAAAATGCTGCTGGAATTGATTCTTGTTATTCAAGCTAGGTATGTTTTATAAAGTAGCCGCAAACACTGACCCGATGAATATTAAACCATTGTTCCTAGGGGACCTACAGGGTTAGGTTCCTAAAAGCCTCCAGTCACATTTTCATCAACTGATCAATACATAACCTTATTTTCTGTGTGCTTCTGTTTGAAGACACCTGAGTTAATATATATTGTTGATTCATTAACATTGAACTCACAGCCAACAGTGCTATTGCTCATGACTGAATAAAGGCTCTCCCACACCTGTATTTTCTCCATAAGGCACTTCGCAGCCTTCTTGCACTAGATAACACTTCAGCACTACTCTTGGGGGCAGTTTTCAACAGCAAAATCAAATGAACAAGGAAACAAACAAGAGCAGCGTAATCACCAATGAGAAACATACAAAGGCAAAAAAAAAAAAAAAAGGCACTGTTTAGACCACAAAAGGATACTTGTTCATATTGATACTTATTTCAGTTCATATAGTATGAGAGCTGAAACAGAAAGGCAGAGTGTCACCTCACTTGGTCCCAGCTGGGAACTTTCATGACAGACAAATCAAATTTTTTGCTGCTCTGCACGTGATCACAAGTGACTGTGAAGATTGACTGGGAGGTCAAAAGTACCTTTTATTTTATTATTATTTTCTAGCTGTGACCATGGCATGCATAAGTGCCCAGGATAGGGACTGAACCCATGCCACAGTGGCAACTCAGCCACAGCAGTGACAATACCAGGTCCCTAACCTGCTGAGCCACCAGGAAACTCCAAAAGTACATTTTAGCAAGTAGGCGAGTTTTCAAATATAGAATTTCTGAATAATAAGGATCTTGTGTTACTCCCCTGCTCAATACCTTCTAAGGCTCCCTACTATCTACTACATCAAATAATCAAATAGAAACCCACCTGCCTGCCTTTCAAGGGTTTAAAAAATCCGGCCCCATTCCATCCATTAAAATGTATGTCCCTTTACTCCTGGTGGCATCTCCTTTCTCCCTGGGCCTGGCTGCTCTTCCCACCTATTCTGCCACATCACACACTCACTCACAAAGAGCCTGCATATGGGGCATTTCCCACAGACCACTGCTGGATGACACTCTGAGAATAAGAGGTAGCCAAGTTACACTGACCAGATTTGGGCTTGAATAGTCAGGATGTTTCAGTTAAAAGCGTAGAAGCAGTGATACTTTGTACTCACCACTGAGACCTGGCTGGAGGGATGTTTTAATTCTTCAGAAATACCCATCCAGGAGTTCCCATTGTGGCTCAGGGGTAATGAACCTGACTAGTATCCATGAGGATTCAGGTTTGATTCCTGGCCCCACTCAGTGGGTTAAGCATCGGGTCACAGATGTGGCTCTGATTCCACCCCAGCCTGGAAACTTACATATGCTGCAGATGCAGCCCTAAAAAGACAAAAAAAAAAAAAAAAAAGAAAAAAAAAGAAAAAAAAAGAAAGAAAGAAAGAAGGAAGAAAAGAAGGAAAGAAAGAAAGACCCATTTGTCTCCTTTCATAATGGAGAACAGTAAGCCAAGGATAATTAGACAATCAAAGGGGTCTCACTGAGAGTTGACCTGTTCAGAGAGCTAGGCCTTGGGTGAGCTGGCCACATGTGCAAGGGCAGGAGGGTTTCAGAGATCTCTACTTGGATGGGGGCTCAGCACCGCATGGGACTCAGCTTAACCCTGATGATGCGTGTTCCCCTCTCACCTTCCTTGGAACAAGTAAGTGGAAACAGAGCCCAGAACAGCTGGTCCAAATCATAGTCATACATAACCTGACTGTTTTCCCATGTCTTCACCCTGAAGGGAGAGACCCTCCCAACCCCAGTGCCCTGTTCAGGGACACAGATGAAGGGACAGGCGAGATGGGCAGTGGAAGCCTCCTCCTTCCCCACCCATTGCATACACCTTCCTTTTCTTCTTCAAGTGCTCGTTGTCAACAGTGTCTAGTTAGATTGAAACTTGCCCATGGACCAGGCTGGATTCGGTGGAACTAGTCTTGAATTGCGACTGCAAACTGACCATGTGCAGAATGTCAGAACTAGGAGGAAACAAAGTTGGGGTGGGTGTCAATCCAGCTCCTTCTTCTTGCGCCTGAAAAGAAACAAGTCCAGCTCATGGAAGTTTGTACAGCTAATTCATGTCATGGAGCCCCTCAGAAGTCTGACTGTCCTTCGAAAGTCCCCATTTCTGTCCCCACTTCTTTGGACGTTTCCCCTTAGGCTTAAAGGAGGTGTTATTCCTCAAGCTTAGGTGTTAGTAGGTGTGACTGGAAAGTAAGATGATTTAGGCACTAGGGCAGAGATCTGTAACCCATTGGCTGTGTGACCTTGAGCAAGTCACTTACCCTCTCTGAGTCTTGCTTCCCTCATTTGTATATATGAAGCTGGTGATGCCCATCTCATCACCCGGTTGTGAGGAATAAGTGATATGGTCTATGTAGTATTAAACTAACATTTACTGAGTTCTCCTAATGAAAAGCATGCAATAGGCGCTCCAGAAACTTTAGTTCTTTCCTCCTTTCCTTTAATGTCCCCCTGTGTCCAGGTAATTTACACCCATTCTCTGTGTTCCATTGAGGGGCGTGTGTTAGGCTTTGTACAAAAGTGATTCTTTTGTGTGGTTTCAGACTGGGGGGTATGTGTGGGGGGTGCACTTTGGGAGACTCTCCTGTTAATTCTGAGCCCTCCATGGGAGCTGGACTGACCTTGGCTTCTGCACTGTTTTCGTTCTGGCCACGGATGTTTTGAAATGGGGCCCCAACCTGGTGGATCTGGCAGGCTTGTGCTCCCTTGTGCCCCACCCCCTCCTTGTTCTGGCTCAGATGGATGATCTGGCTACAAAGGATTTTCCTTATGGTCACAAGAGGATGAAAAAAACACACACTCAGACACTTCTCTGAAGGGTGACATTTTCACAGCCCCTCTCTCTTCTCTGAAGTGGGGGCAGTGGGGAGAGGTACGGGAATTGGGTGCTGCCTTCCTGGATTCTCCAGCCTCAGCGCTGGCTCTTGCTGTGTGACTTTGGGCAGGATTCTCTGTCTCCAAGCCTTATTTATCAGGTAGGGGTAACAGTTATTGCCATCTCAGACGGTTGCTAGGGGATTAAGCGATGGGAGCCAAGGGTCCAGCAGCCAGTAAGAACTCACTAAATATTAGCCATGACTAGAAACGAAGAAGGCAGAATTCCAGTTGTGGAATCAAATTCCAGAAGGTTGGACTGTCCCTTTCCCTCTCTGGGCCTTAGTGTCCCCATCTGAAAAATGGGGATGGGAGGGATGGAACCAGAGGGCAGGTGTTCACAGAGACAGTGTGAGGGGTCCAGGCAGCTCAGTGCCACCTGCGCCACCTGTAAGACTCTCCCCTCCAGCCATCAGGAGCCCTGTTTCCCTCCCTCTCCAGTGTTGCTTTGGCGCCAGCACATGGCGTCTGGCAGCGGACAGACACTGGACAAATGCATGTTGAATGGATGGAGAAGCCCTGCCTTGGTTTGTTTTATCTACTGGGTTTTTGCATACGATTTTGTTTGAACAAAGAATCACGTGGTTCATCAGTCAGGGCCCCAGCAGGAAACACACGGCACATATAAATTGGGCTAATTCCAGGAGAGTTGAATAAAGAAATTGCTTGCAAAGATGTGGGAGGGGCATAGGGAAGCCACACAGGGTAGTGTAGTCTCTGAGGTCTGGTAGCAGAGGGCGCCAGCATCACTCCCAGACCAGAAGGAGGGACCAGGGAGGGTTGAGGGCTATGTGGTCTCCTGGCAGGGGCTGTGACATTCTGTGAAGGAAGGCCACCCCTCAGAGACTCTGGTGTGTGGGAGCAGAGGGGATAACTACCCTGACCTCCTTTCCCCCCTCCTCTCTCATTTCCTTCTGGACCTCGCACTGGCAGAGCCCAACCAGAGGGCAGAAGACAAGGCAGTCTGTTGCAGTCCACTCGTGTATCAGCCTCTGGGACAGAGAGTCAGCGGAGAAGGGTCGAGAGGGCATGCAGGCAGTGCAAAAGGAAGAAGGAAGATGCCCGTGGCCAACCCCCCTCCCCACCCCCACCTGGTCCTGCCACACACAATGCAGGATTAGCCCCCAGATTGCCATTTTTTAAGGGTCCTTCCAGGTCTGTGGTGAACAGATTCTTCAACATGTGCAGCCTGATCAAGCTCCTATTGTAGCAGATCGGGGTGGATGGGGCTGGTCTGGTATGAATGGCATGATTTTGATGCATTAGTTCAAATAATTCCCATGATCAGATGTCAGGCTTTTGGGTCATGGGGTCTCTCCTCTTCCTCCCTCCCTTCTGTCCTCTCCCTCTTCTCTCGCCCACCCTTCTCCCTCCTTCTCTCTCCCTCCCTTTTCTCTCTCTCTCTGTATTTTCTACACCCGCACAGACATTCCTCCTGCCGCTCTCAGATGCTGACAGTGGGAGCAGATATACAGCATTTCTGCCATGATATAAGGGTTGCTGCAGTGCACAGCTGTCTCCTAAGAAGGCGCTGCCTGGGTGTAAAACTGCACTTCCTTGTCAGCACTGGTCTTCATGGGTGTCTACTGACTCTTCCAGAAATTCTTGCAGAGCAGAGTTTCTTAAACAAGTGAGGTTTTGTGCTCACTCCCTTCTGCCAGGAGACTTGTGGCAGTGTCTGGAGACCTTTTGGTTGCCATAACTAGGAGTTTGTTACTGGCATCTGCGGAGTGGAGGCCAGGTATGCTGCTCGACATCTTCCAATGCACAACCCCTCCCCCCGCCCCTGCCCATAGAATTAGCCAGTCCAAAATGTCAATGGTGGTACCTCTTCATGCAGCTTTGGTCTTGGAGTCTCCCCTTTTCTGAATTCCCTCTGCTACCTTCTTGCTATGAGATCACCTGAACTCTTGGATACCTCCATCAACAGGGAGCTCACTACCTGTTTTGAAGCCAGTGGATCTTGGGCTTGATCCTAGGTTTTTCTCTGGCAGCCATGGGACCCTGGCCTTCTCCACAGGTGGGAGAGGCTCCACCACTCCAGGCCTAAATTTCCTCCAGGACCACGGGATCAGCAGCAGCCCTGAGGTTGTGCAAGGATCAGATGAAATGATGCTCATAAGTTGGCCAGCTCAGCACATGGCACAGGGTAAGAGGGCTCAGTAGGCATTTGCCACTATAAGTGCCCCGCCCTTGCTGGTTTCACCACCTGGGTTGTGGTGGATCAAGAGCAAATGAACTGCAGGGTCTCTTCTGCCTGGGAAATTTCAGAAATCTAGGCAAGTGTAGCACTGAATGAGGAAGAAAATATAGGGTCAGAGTTCCCTTGTGGCACAGTGGGTTAAGGATCTGACATTGTCCCTGTAGTGGCTCTGGTTACTGCTTTGCCACAGGTTCGATACCTGGCTGGGGAACATTCATAAGCTGCAAGTGTGGCCAAAAAAAATAAAATAAAGTGAAGCTTGATTTCAAAAAAAAAAAAAAGGAAGAAAATATAGACTCTTGGGGGATCTTTCCCTTTGGGGTTTTTTCTGTTTAGGGAGGGGTGGTGTCTGGGTATTCAGAGGAGACCTGATAGCAAGTTTTTATTTTAATTTTTTTTGGTCTTTTCTAGGGCTGCTCCTATGGAACATGGAGGTTCCCAGGCTAGGGGTCTAATCAGCGCTGTAGCTGCCAGCCTACACCAGAGCCATAGTAATGCCGGATCCTTAACCCACTGAGTGGAGCCAGGAATCGAACCTGCAACCTCATGGTTCCTCGTCGGATTTGTTAACCACTGAGCCATGATGGGAACTCCGATAGCAAGGTTTTATGATCATCTGTGCAGGAGAATCAGAATTGCTAATGAAGTATGTGGTGGGCACCAGGTAAGTTGGGAAGTGGATTGTTCTGCCCACCATTCATTCCATTTCACTGAGGGTCATCTCTGCAGGGTTTGGGGCTCTGTAGGGCCCCCCAAAGATGGGTACCAGCAGCACCTAGACAGAGAGCATCAAAGGTGGTGGCATGGAGAAGGAGGATGGGAAGAAGAGGATGATGCAGGTGAGCCCAAACATCTCAGTCCAGAGACCCTTGCACCATCTGGACACCAGTTAGCCCTATCCCTCTGCTCGTCCCAGTGCCTGACTTTGGAGGGATACATAGGGCTTGGGGAGGAGGTGTGCATGGGGCTCAGGCCCAGGTGTCTGTTCTCTGAGAGAGAACCTCTCCCACTTTCATTCTAATAATTGCTAACAGGTATAAAGCTCTCATCCTGTGCTGGTTCCATGATAATTTTCTCACTTGGTCCTCACAACATCCTTCAGAGTGAGGGTCCATCATGACCCCATGGAGCAGACAGGGAGCTTGAGGCTAAGACAAGGGAAGACCCCTACCTGAGGCAACACAGGTGAGAAAGGACACAGGCAGGACCCATTTTGAGCAGCTGGGCTCTAGAGCCTGCATTTGACTCTCCTGCTCAGTCCTCTCCCAAAGAGCTCCCACCCACCTCCATCCACTTCCCTTTGGCCCAGGAGCCTCTAATCTATGCAAGAAACCAATAGTTGGCGACATTTAATCTCCCTTGTAGCCTGATGGTGACAATTTGCAGCCTTGCCAAGGTGGGGAGATCATATATATTATTCAAAGTGAATATAAAGTAAGGGATGCAGTGAGGAAGGCAGTGTGAACACAGATGTGGAGCCTGTAGGGCTGGAGCTCAGATCCATGGAAAGGAGATACTCATCATTGCTCACCCCCTGCCCACCCCGCCACCACCCCCATGGCCCCCTAGACCAGGGTCTGGTCTATGGTCACACAAGCACACAAAACTTCAATGAATGAGTTGCAAAGAGTCAGTCCCTGCAACTCCTTTATTGGAAAGAACTCACG
This sequence comes from Phacochoerus africanus, assembly GCF_016906955.1. NCBI lineage: Eukaryota > Metazoa > Chordata > Mammalia > Artiodactyla > Suidae > Phacochoerus > Phacochoerus africanus. The sequence continues at coordinate 44,404,071 of NC_062558.1, forward strand.
GCTCACAGATATGTTTTTTGTTTTTGTCTTTTCAGGGTCCCACCCTTGGCATATGGAGGTTCCCAGGCTAGGGGTTGAATCAGAGCTGTAGCTGCCAGCCTACACCACAGCCACAGAAACACAAGATCCGAGCCATGTCTGCGACATACATCATAGCTCACAGCAATGCCCAATCCTTAACCCACCTAACGAGGCCAGGGATCGAACCTGTGTCCTCATGGATACTAGTCAGATTTGTTATCACCCACCATGACCGGAACTCCATGGTTACAGTTTCTTATAGGAAAGGATGTAGATTAAAATCAGCAAAGGAAAAAGGTGCACAAGGCAGCGTCCAAGAGAGACCAGGAGTTTGCTGTTGCTCTCTCCCAGTGGCGTCATAGGGACAGTGCCTTGTTCTTCCAGCAACAGTGTGTGACAGCATGTGCAGAGTGTTGCCAACCAGGGGAGCTCAGTTGAGCCTTGGTATCCAGGATTTTTATTGGGCATCCGTCGCATAGGTATGGAGCACCTACAAACTGACCTTAAATACTTGGTGTCCAGCCCCTCCAGAAGTGAAATTATAGGCAGGGTTCAAAACCACCTCCATAAATCACATTGTTAGCATAGACTATCTGGCCAGATGTGTCTCCGTGTCCCAGGTAGACAAAGACACTCCCAGTCGTGAGAATACCTTCAGGGCTTAGAGGTAATCTCCCAAGAGCCAGTCAAATCCTTTCTTTGGAATGTTCAGGGTTGAACACGCTAAACCTACTGAGTTCACACTTCAATGCGCAACAGGAGTCCACAGGTGAGAACAGCAAGGGCTTTTCAATCTTGGGAAGTTGGAAATGGTGTCAGTGATCATTATACGAGCAGGTTATTGCTTTTCTCAGCACTGTGTTCCTACCATTAGACTTAACGGCTGTTTATAATTATTTTGTTTATTGGCTTACTTGCTTCTGTCTGCCTTGTTTGCTAAACCAGGGGCTCTGTGAGGGTAATGCATGGGTGTGTCCAGTTTCTGTTATTTTCCTTAATACTTAATATGCTTTACATGCTGCTCTGCAGAGCCAGGACTAGGTGAAGCAAGCAAGACACTCTCTGGAATGCAACATTTAAGAGTGGTGGATGCACAGAATAATCCTCAAGACAAATACATAATGTTTTAATGCAATATTTTAAGAAAAAATTAATGCAAATATTTATGAGAAATAAAGTATTAAAATTTCAAACCAAGACAGGGTCTGTGCCATCACTGATTTTTGTCTTTGGCCTCCAGCTCTGCTATGGCTTGGTATTGTTTACAGATCTTGTCTTTGTGTACAATTTTGATATTTTGTTCATTATGAGTTTCTGGCATTCCTTTTGATTTAAAAAACTATTGCATCAAGAAGTTACCTATCTTAAGGCTGTCTTGGTGCCCCCTTAAATTTTGTGCTCAGTGAGATGGCCCACTTGTCTCACCCTCATTCTGGCCCTACTGCTCCCCACACAGCTGGCCCTCAGCAAATGTTTATTGTATGAATGAAGCACCCAGCTGTGAGGAGGATATTCATATATCTGTTTTTAAAATGAGGAAAGGTGATGTTCCTGCTGTGGCGCAGTGGGTTAAGAATCCAGCAGGAGTTCCTGTTCTGGCTCAGTGGGTTAAGAACCTGACATAGTGTCCATGAGGATGCCAGTTTGATCCCTGGCCTTGCTCAGTGAGTTAAGGATCCGGCTTTGCTGCAAGCTGTGGTGTAGGTCACAGATGTGGCTTGGGTCTCTTGTTTCTGTGGCTGTGTTATAGCCTGGCAGCTATAGCTCTGATTCACCCCCTAGGACAGGAATTTTCTTATCATATGCCACAGATGGGGCCCTAAAAAGAAAAACGAACAAACCAAAACACCCAAGAACCCGATTGCAGTGGCTCAGGTCACTGCAGAGGTGCAGGTTCATCCCTGGCCTGGTGCAGTGAGTAAAAGGATCCAGTGTTGCTGCAGCTGCAGGTAATAGGTCACAGCTGCAGTTTGGATTCAACCTCTGGCCCAGGAACTTCCATATGCTATGAGGACAGCCATAAAATGAAAAATAAAACAAAACAAAATAAGGAAAGGGAATCTCAGGGAGGTGAAGCAAATTGCTCAAGACCCAGGAGAGGGGCTGGGGTTCTTTTCTCAAATGTCTTTCTCCAAAGCTTGGGCTTTTATCCAGTTGGTCCAGCTGTCTCCCCTCCTCCCTGCCTCTGAGCATCCTATCCTGAGGTAGGCCCTCCAGGTCCCCTGGTGGACAAATCTCCTGGGAAAGGAGGAGAGGCAAGAGGAAGGTTGGGAATTGGAGAGGGCATAACACATGTTCAAGGCATCTGGATGGCGAAACAGGATCAACACATTCCAGGAGTGACAACCCCCCTGCCTTTGTCACTCACTGTAAATTGTCCCCCAATCACTGGGCTGACAGAGATGGATTCCCAGGGCTCACAGCACAATTAAGCTTTCCCGGGCGTCTCAAGGGGGAAGGCAGCAGTTGGTTTACTTGTGAATTTTCTAATGTCCCTTCCACCATCACGGAGGCTTTGCTCCAATCTCTTATCATATGTAATTCCTAATGATTTCTCTGTTATGTCCTGTTTTATTAAAGCGTCATTGAACTATACCCTATTGATTTAGATTTCACAGACAATTGAAATTTAAATTGACTCCAAATTGAATGTCTCCATGTAATCTCTGTTCTGCAATAAAGATAGATAAAATGCTTCTATTTTTGATAACAAGTTATACTGGAGGCACATTTTAATTTTGGGAGGGAAGAAAAAAATGTGACAGAGTCTTGACTTTCTTTGAAAAGCGGCTGACGGTTCAGGCCCTGGGAGGTTGTTGTGTTTTTTGTTTGTTTGTTTTTCTTTTTTCCTCTGGGGCACAAGGCTGGAATTACAGAATTTTGCAATGTCTGGGCTGGTTTGCCCATGGGAGTGGGAGGTGATCTTGTCTGACCTATAAGTGAATGAATAAGGTGATCCATTCACGAACCCATCCATTTGTCCAGTGAGGCCAGCGTGTTGGAGTGCTGGGGGCTGGGGGTGTTGGGAAAGAATGAGATGACTCCCGCCATGATGGTTCGAACGATTCCATTGAAGGCTGGTCCTGAAAATCACCTTAGAAAAAGGAAGGAGATTGGTCACTACAGCTGTCATTCAATATCTATCCCCACCAAGCCAGACCTTTCATGGTGATGATCACTCTCAAAGCTTCTTTCCCTTTGGGCATGGGACAGATGAGTGGAGGAGGAAAGACCATGTCACCCCGGGGTTTCTAGAATATCTAGAAAGGGGAGAATCAACCCAGTGCCTTTCAGAACCTGGAGAGAAGTTGAAATAGTCAGATGCCCAAGATCATTCCAGGGCAGTTCTAAGGGTGAGTAGTCACTGTCTCCAGAGGGTTCTAGGACCACCATCAGAGTCCCAGCATTCAGAAGACAGAGGTTCAATGGTGGGAGATGCATCCATTTCCTATGACTGCTGCAATGAATTACTGCAAACTTACTGGCTCAACACAATCCAAATTTATTATCATATAGTTCTTGAGGTCAGAAGTCCAAAATAGGTCTTACAAAGCTGTGATCAACATGTTAGCAGAGCTACACTCCTTCCGGAGATTCTAGGAGTGAATCAATTTCCTCTCCTTTTCCACAGCTTCTAGAGGCTGGTCACCGGCATTTCCTGGCTTGTGGCCCCTTCCTCCATTTTCAAAGCCAGTAAGCTAGCATCTTTAAACTTCTCTCTGATCTCTGCTTCCATCCTCACTTCTCTTTCTCTGACCATGTCTGTCTCTCCTCTCTCTTGGGGTGACACTGGACTCAGTTCCCCATCCCAAGATGCTCAGTTTAATCATATCTGCAAGAGTCCCTTTTGTCACATCAGGTAATGTGCTCACAGGTTCTGGGGATTAGGACATGGACATTTTTGGAGGGGCCATTTTTCTGTTTACCACAAAGGAAATGGAAACGACCTTGTGTAAGCCATAATCCTACCGACTGTGGGTAAAATTTTCGTACAGCAAAATCCACTGGAGTTGTCTGAAGATGGCAGGCTATTATGGAGATGAGAACAGAGGGTGAAACTCAGGACTCCTGTACCCCTCCTGGCTTTCTGCAATCAAGTTGTCTCTGAGCTTCCAGTGTGGGAGCTGGGTCAGAGGAAGCTTGGAGCTTTGCAAATATAACTGAAAAGCTGATTTGAGGGGTTTTTTTTGGTTTGGTTTTTTTGGTTTTGTTTGTTTGTTTTTTGCTTTTTAGAGCTGCACCCGTGGCATACGAAGGTTCCCAGGCTAGGGGTCCAATCAGAGCTATAGCTGCCGGCCTACACCACAGCCATAGCAACGCCAGATCTGAGCCTTGTCTGTGATCTATACCACAGCTCATGGCAACACCAGATCCTTAACCCACTGAGGCTGGGGATGGAACCTGCATCCTCATGGATACTGATTGGGTCTGCTACCGCTGAGCAACAACAGGAAATGCTTATTTGAGTTTCTTCAGGTTTCACTGCTCCCATCAAAGAGGAATGGTCGCACAATAAGGAAAAAGTGGAGAAATCCTTATTTTTATGGAGGATCCCAGGGCCTGTCAAATAAAAAAAATGAGACTGAACAAAGGATAAAGATTTGACTCATCCATTCAACAAAACTGATGTCACAGTGAAATTCTCAGCCTCGTGCGGTAGCTAGGTGTGCAAAAGGCAATCACTCTCCAGTGTGGATAGATGGGGAGTACCTGGCTCTCACTAGGGGCCTTGAGGCTTGCCTCTGGAAGTAACCTTGAAATTGACACCTATTTGGATCAGGAGGAGCCAGCCAAGGGAGGGGGCCTTGAGGCTTGCCTCTGGAAGTAACCTTGAAATTGACACCTATTTGGATCAGGAGGAGCCAGCCAAGGGAGGGGGCCATGGAGTGGAAGAATTCCAGGCAAAGAGCGTAGCATGTGCAAAGGCCCTGAGGTGAGAGTGCACTCATTCTGGGAACTGTAGGAAGCCCAATATGGTAGTGGCAGTGAGTCTGACTTGAAAACTAGTTGTAATTATAAGGTTATTTATGGCCTTCTCGATGCCATGTTTGTTTCTCCCACTAAACTGTGAGCTTGTAAAGGTGGTATTTGTTTGCCGGGTATTTGTTTGACCTGTCATTGGGATTCCCCAGGGGGTTGGACCCCAAGTCCACCCTGAACCCCAGAAGATACTGTGCCTTCTCTCTGTCCCACATTGCCAGCCTTTCCCAGGCCATATCCTGCTTGCCCTTGAGTCTCCTGGGCATCAAGAGTGGTAAGCACCTGGCAGGTAATTGCAGCTTAATAAGTGAATCAATCCTCATTAAGACTTGATTGGCCATTAGCCTCATTATCCTGAGAGCAGAGGGCTGGGGAAATTTTAGAATGCCAAAGGAGGGAGAGATCAGTGGGGGCCTGTCCAGCCCCCATTTGTGGGCAGGATTACACCCAGAAAGAAGGCCGTCTGACCAGGAATCTTTATCTTTGGATGTACTTTAGGTCCACGGGGAAGCCTTGAAAACACTGATGCCCACGCCCCACCTGGGGCTATGGATGGCAACCTCTAAGGGGGAGGCGCAGCCGTTGCTGCTTTAACAAAGTCTTCCAGGTGAGTTTAATGTGCTGCCAGGGAGGCCTGAAATGTTGTTTATTTTTTATATTTTTGCCATGCCTGCAGCTTGCAGAAGCTCCCGGGCCAGGGATCCAACCTGCACCACTGTAGTGACAATGCTGGATCCTTAACTGCTAGGCTACCAGGGAACTCCTGAAATGTTATTTTTAATCTCTTGAGTGAAGGCAAGTCCAGTGTTTGACCATCAAACTTTGCCACATGGAATTGCTTGGCAAAAAACAAGTTCCCTGAGATCTTGGACTTTCTGGTATCATCAGCTTGGCCTTGAAACAGTCTCATCACCACCTAGGTCACACCAGTAGGCACTGCATCTCCTACGGTCCTTTCAAGCACCGAATGGTGGCTGTATTTGTGCTTATGCTTCTTTGTTTAATGTCTTCCTTCAGATTGCATTTTAACCCACTCCTCTTATGGCTTCCTTAGTCTGTTCTAAATAAATCTCAGGAGAGTGTGGGTTTGATATTTTACTGGTATTTTTTTTGTCACACACAGAAACATAAACACATAACGATGAAACATCAAAAACAGGTTCATGTTTCTACTCCCGAAAATCACTGCCAAAGACTAGCTGTGCTTATCCCACTCTTTGGAAAATACTATTAGAGTTTCCAATTTTTTTTCACCAATAAAAAGATGAATGTGAACAGTTTTAAAAAACTGTCCTTCTCTGTCTGTAAATAAGACATTGTTATTCTTTCATTACGCTCTTCTGACAACCTTTGCTATATTAAAAATAGCACTGTTTCCAATTAATTAAAATAGAGCCTCCTTGGTGTCTGTCTTTTTTCGCTTTTTTAAAGTATTTGCTTTAGGTCAGAAATCAGTTTCACTACTGAAACTTCATTTAAGTAGAAACCAGATTTCTCATTAAAGTTTTTAAAAATATTAATACCCTTAGACCCAATCATTGCATTCTGGGGCATTTAGAAGAAGGAAATATGTCAGAATAGAGATAGCAGTTTATATACAGAAATGTTCGGAGTTCTTGTCGTGGCGCAGTGGAAACGAATCCAACTAGGAACCATGAGGTTGCGGATTTGATCCCTGGCCTCGCTCAGTGGGTTAAGGATCTGGTGTTGCCGTGAGCTGTGGTGTAGGTCTCAGACATGGCTCAGATCCTGTGTTGCTGTGGCTGTGGTGTAGGCTGGCAGCTGTAGCTCTGATTGGAACCTCCATATGCTGTGGTGTGGCCCTCAAAAAAAAAAAAAAAAGAAATCTCCAAGGCAGTGTTCTATACAAATACAAGCCACTTTAATCTACTCAAATCTCCAATATCAGAATGACTAATTATATATTATATATATACTATACATATATATATTCAGTTTAATAAAAGGTGTTGTGTATAAGGTCAGGAACTCTAGAAGATTCTAATGTTTATCGGATTCTAATTTTTACATCTCTACCACTTAGCACAGTGGTTGGCATAAATTAGACCCTCAAAAATACTTGTTAGAGGTTGAGTGATTTATTAAAATGATAGTTACAGAATTTATAATGATATGAAAAACCACTTTTTAGTAAGTGAAAAAACCAGGGTGCCACACTAAACACAACACAGGGTGTGATGTATTGTCACATCTCTATTAAAATATGCATGGGCCTTGTCCATGCAAAAATAAAGGGTGGATTAGTGAAAATGTATACTCAGGCTATAGAACATTCTGCAGCTACTAAATGATGTCGCAAATAACATTCATGACATGAGAAACTGGTTACGATAAAGATGTAAAAGCCACGTGCAGGGAGTTCCTGCTGTGGCACAGTGGAAAGGAATCCCACTAGTATCCATGAAGATGCTATTGGATCGGTGGATTAAGGATCCTGTGTTGCAGTGAGCTGAGTGTAGGCCTGAAGCTGTTCTGATTGGATCCCTAGGCTGGGAATTTCCATATTCCCCCCCATGTAGCCTTAAAAAAAAAAGGACAAAAAAAGTCACATGCAGAATAATTCCAATTTGCGCATGTATGCATATAATTATAACCTTATTTATTATAAGTTAATTGCAATTCTGTGTAATACTATAATGTAAATAATACTATTTATAAAATAAGAGCATGTTATATTTATACCTTATTACATAAATTTAATATCAAATATGTATTTATTTTATAGGTATTTGTACTGTATGTTTTATTTTATTTGTATGTGTTTGTATGTACGTGTGTGTGTACACACAGTCCAAGACTGAACACAACCCCAAATATTAACAGTCCTTTTAGGTGGTGAAATTAGGATGTTTTTCTTCTTTCCTCCATCTCATGTTTTCCAATTTTCCAAACATCCTCCTACAATGAGCATGTGTTACTTTTATCATCAAGAGGGAAGAATAACCTCCAGGTATGTTTTAGACACAAAGAGGTTGGGAGAGCGGGGGAGTGGCGCGCAGCCCTGAGGGACGCTGCGGGAGGGAGGTCTGGGAACCGGTCACATCTCATCAGCTGGTGTGACTGATTCTGCCCAAGTCCGGGTCCGCAGGCCTCTCTTGGCGGGAAATCACGCCACGCCGGCGGGCGGATGTGCACTGACAGCGCCCTGGCCTGTCTCCTGGCGGGGATGCTTTCGTGGACCCATAGCCCAGGGGCTCGGCTGAACTCTTCCGGAGGAATGCCGCCTTCCCCTCATTTGCCGGGTCCCTCCAGTTGCGAAGAATGATGGACAGTAATTAAAACTAAGCTAATAACCTCCTCACTCTTGACATTTCTATGGGGTTTTGTTCACCATTATCTACATATAGATTAAAAATTGTAATTGGACTGGCGATCGGGTTAGGAAAATCAACCACCTTCCAACTCGTCGTTTGCCAGAGACTGACACTTTGAAATTTTATTTAATCTGAGAAAATTGAGTTGAACTCTGGCACCTTGGGAGGTGGGGGTAGGGATGGGGGGATGATAAGGCAGCATTTATCTTTAAGGACTGATGCTAGCTAAGAAAATATTCATGCTCTGGGCCAGAAGGAGTGGGTCAGAGGTCAGAAGGATTGGGGGGGGGGGAGCAGACAGTGTGTAGGGTGGGAGCCTCCCAGGAGGCAGCTGTGGGAGGGTGACCAGATGCCCCAGTATGAAGGAGGTTTAGGGAGACCAAGACTGCCTTCTCCGGAGGATTTCTGTGTCATTTCACAGGGCCAGGGCGCATAACCCTGCCTGTGCTGGCCAAGAGTGATGTTATTGGTTTAGAATTCTATGACACCAGGCCTCTGCAATGCTGTGATTCTAGGGGTCCACCTTACATCCCTCTTTATCTGAAAGACTGGGGTGCCATGAGTCCCTTCCTGAGGTCTAAGAGGCACGGTTTCTTTTCTCTGAGCTTCTGGAGTGTGAAGATTCTAAAAGTCAGGGATTATAATATTGACTTCAGGGAGATCCCGTCATGGCACAGTGGAAACAAATCCAACTAGGAATCACGAGGTTGTGGGTTTGGTCCCTGTGGCCTCTCTCAGTGGGTTAAGGATCCAGCGTTGCCATGAGCTGTGGTGTAGGTCGCAGACTCGGCTTGGATCTGGCATTGCTGTGGCTCTGGTGTAGGCGGGCAGCAACAGCTACAATTCCACCCCTAGCCTGGGAATCTCCATATGCTGCAGGCACGGCCCTAAAAAGACAAAAGACAAAAAAACCCCAAAAAACAAAAAAAACCATTGACGTCAAAAGGTGGAACATTGTCAGATCTGCCCAGCTGCCCTTCCCATGGAGTCATGAATTAATCTAAACTGAAACCCTTAAACTGATATTCATAATAGCTTGTATCTCCCAGGGATGGGCCAGCTGAAGCATTCTTTGTAATATGCAATGTGGCCATGTCCGTGCTCCTGCTTACTAGACTTCAGTGGGCTCGTGAAGCCCCATTTGGATCAAGTCCAGTCTCCTTGGGGTGGCTTCAGGGACATTCTGGGTTAGCTGTGTGCCTCAGTCTCTCCAGAGTCAGCCTCCTGAATCCTCACGAAAGTTCCCCTCTCCCACCACCGTGCATGTGATCTCTCTCCCTTTCCAGCTGCAAAAGGTGCCTCCAGATCTTCGCATCACTCTTCCCTCTCCCCTTTAACTTTGCCTCCTTCACTCACTTAATTTCTATCAATCTATCACATACCTTGGGCTTTACCTTCTCCAGCAAGCGTTAAGCTGTCTTCCCCAATGGTGTCCTCTGCTCCCTCCGGACCCCCGCTCCCATGCTCACTTTGTGCCAGTTCTGTGTGTGATTCTCTGCCATCTCCCATCCAACCAGGATCTCCTTGGAACTCCCTGGTGGCTCAGTGGGTTAAGGATCTGGTGTTGTCACTGCTATGGCTTGGGTCACAGCTGTGGCGTGGATTCCATCTCTGGCCTGGGAACTTGTACATGCTGCGGGTATGGCAAACCCCCAAACCCCCACCTCCCCAGCAAAACAACAACAACAAAAAACTCCAGACACATGCAGACTACTACATATAGGGTAGATATCTAACAGGGACCTACTGTATAGCACAGGGGAGTTCTACTCAATGTTCCATAATAATCTATGTGAAAAAAAAAAGTAGATACATATACTTGTATAAACGGATTCACTTTGTTGTAAACCTGAAGCTAATACAACATTGTAAATCAACCATACCCCAATAAAAATTTTTTAAAAAGAAATCTAAAATTAGGAAGCAGAAGCAAAAATAAGCCAGAATCTCCTTGAAGTCAACAAGACTTTCTTGTTTATTGTTATATCTCCCAACCCATGATGCAGTATTGCCAGAATGAAAGAATGAATGTACGTAAAGGCAGGGGAGTCATGACTTCTTTTCCCTTGGAAAAATAGATACTCATTTATATTTTCATTCCTGAGACATTTGTTGACGGTCTGCTTTGCACCTTGTGCTGTGCTCAGCAGTGGGGATGTCCTGTGAGCAAGGCAAATAAGTCTCTATTTTCTATGGCACTTATGGGGGAAAATAGATTGGAAAGATGGATTGGGGTTAAGAAGTTAGAGGAAGAACATTCTAGGCAGAGGAAACACGTGCAAGATCTTGAGGAAGGAAGGGGAGAGACAGGTGTGAAACAGAAGCCCAGTGTGACTGGGGCACTGTGAGAGAGGAGGGGTCCAAAATGAGCCCAGAGATGTGGGCAGGACCCGGATCATGAGGTCCTTTCAGGGTTTCCAACGTGGAGCTATGGGATCAGTTTTACACTGTGGAAAGATGGTTTGTTAAATGAATTAAGTCTGTGTGTAAGATATGGACAAACTTGTCCCTTTATTCTGAGAATATTATTCTCATCTGCCATGCTTGTTGCTTTAATCTTTCCAGCACATGGTCCCCTCCTGGAGAGGATGGATGAATTTTATCTGCCTGGAAATCTTTCCCAAGCCCCTTCCTCTAGAAACAGATTCTGCTCACACTGGCTGCAGAAGTGGGCCCATGACCCATGCCTGACCAATCACAGCATCTGATCCCTCTGGTGACAGTGACTGGGGCAAGAGACAAGCACATGACCCAAGCAGGGCCAATCAGAGCCCTTCCATGGGATCAGTGTATGGACCAGATAGGAGGAAGCTTCTCCTCCACTTAAGTTTGTAGGGCAGGTACCAGCCACACGAAGAAGGTGGAAGGTGTGTATTGGGAAGGAGAGTGAAGCCACCCTCATGAAATGGGGAAAAAGAGAGAACTGAGAGCTTTTCGTTCAAATGTTTGAACTACCCAAGTATCCAAACTAATTTTAGGAACCAATGAATCTCCTCTTTCTCCATTAAGCTAGTTTACAATGGATGTCTATCACTTACATCCAAATGAGTCCAAACTCGCTCATGTGGTGCCTGATTCCCACACCTCTCTAGGATGCAGTCAAGGAAGGCACCTTATCCTAATTTTATAGAGGAGGAACTTGGGGCTCAGAACATTGCCCAAGCTCATGCATAGTTAGGGCAGAGCTGGAATCAATTGATCCACCCCTCCCTCCTTCTATCAACCAGGTGATATTGTCAAGCTCTTATTCTGAGAGTGACGTCCTGAGGATTTCCTGAATCAGCTCCAATTTCAGATACTCTGTTCCAGTATCCTCACAGACCACCTGAATGGCCCACTAATTTGAAGTAACAAACAACTTTTTCTTAAATGCTCTTCCATGTCCAGAAATAATTTTTAAAAATCCATTATAACCATAGTTCTTGATTTTTAATTTGGAAGGCACTATGATGACTCAGTGGTGTTCTGAACATGTTTAGCATTTAACATGTGTGGTTCTGATGAGACTCTCCATAAATATTTTTGTTTACATTAATGAGTAAGACAAAAACAAAACAATAAACATGTATTGGACTTCTCTTGTTTATCGGTGTTGTGGGCAACTTCTTTCTGAATTGAATAATGGTTTTTAAATACTGGAAGAATATTTCCTCAGTTGTTTGTACTTCCACAATAGAAAGACTATGAACACATCCTATCTTTAAGTTTAATCTGCTTTACTAATATTTTTTTTTACATTGCTTTCTAGAGAATCAACTAAACAATAACTCAAATTCTGGCTTGAAGCATGTACTAATATCTGTAAATATTCCCACTGGGCCTGATTTCAAGCTACCAACATGATGTCATTGAAAGTGAAGCTGGGGAGATGCACAGATACCATTATGTGTATTTCCACCAGATAGATACAATGGATGTAAATAACTCTAAGAGCATAGATAACAATAAATGTGGTCAAATCATTAGGAAATGATGAGTTTTGAGTATTACTTAATGTCATGTATTTAATTGTGAATTTATATAATTTAATTTATTTTTCTTTTTAGGGTCACACCTGTGGCATATGGAGCTTCCCAGGCTAGGGGTCAAATCAGAGCTATAGCTGCCAGCCTACACCACAGCCACAGCAACACAGGATCTGAGACATGTCTGAGATCTACACCACAGCTTGGGAGTATAACCTTTAGAAATTGTGAATCACTATATCATACACCTGTAACTTATGTACAGTGGTGGTTTTCAGGGGCAACACCAGGTCCTTAACCCACTGAGTGAGACCAAGGATGGAACCTGCATCCTCATGGATACTAGTCAGGTTCTTAACCTGCTGAGCCACAATGGGAAGTCCTACAATTTATTTTTTAATCATGGTCACATTTCATTACTGTCTCAAAAATTTCCTGAAAATTTAGCCATCAGCTCTCCTGTGCTGGTCAGCCATGTATCACTGTAACTGTGTACTCCCACACTTGGGTGTTGAATGCCCAAAACTCCTTGTCATTGTCCAGATGGGCTTTTTTCTTCTTTTACTGAGAATGACTTTACCCTGGAGGTTCCTTCTAAGCGCATTCTTCCAGTTCAGACAAAGTAATGGTCTTCCCTTTTCTTTCACAGCCCTTTCTTTGCCCCCATTACAGCACTTAACACAGTTTGTAGCAATGTCTCTACTTGGGTGTGTGTTTATTCATTCGTTCCCGACCAGACTGTGAGCGCCACTAGGGCAGGGCAGCATTTGCCTTGCTCATCACGGTATTACCTCCGCATGACTTCATATGTGGTCCAGGAGAGGCACTCTGAATATTTATTGAGAGCACCGAGGAATAAATGCAGCTAAACGCTTATTTAGGAGGGAGTATCATAACTTCTTAAAAATCTCTAGGCTAGACGGACTTGGAGGGCATTATGCTAAGTAAAATACGTCAGACAGAGAAAGACAAAGACTGCATGATATCACTTACATATGGAATCTAAAAAATACAATTAGTGAATATAACAAAAAAGAAGTGGACTCAAAGATATAGAGAACAAACTAGTGGGGATGGGGAAGGGGAGACATAGGTGTAGAGGATTAAGAGGTAGAAACTACTATGTATAAAGTAAGTTACAAGGATACGTTGTACAACACAGGGGATATAGCCAATATTTTAGCCAGTATTTATAACTCCAGATGGAGTATAACCTTTAGAAATTGTGAATCACCATATCATATGTACAATTCCATAATATTGTACATCAACTGTACTTCAATAAAAAAATACAAAAAATCTCTAGGCTATATTCATATTCATAGCAACATTATTCACAGTAGCCAAAAGGTGGAAGATACCCAAGTGTCCATCCACAGATGAATGGATAAACAAATTGTGGTTTATCTATACAATGGAATATTATTCAGCCATAAAAACGAAGAACTGATACCTCTTGCAATATGGATGAACCATGAGGACATTATGCTGAGGGAAATAAGCCAGTCACAAAAGCACAAATACTGTATGAACCCACTTACACGAGGTCCCTAGAGCAGCCAAATTCTTAGGGACAGAAAGTAGAGTGGTGGTTTTCAGGGGCTAGCAGGAGGGGGGAATGAGAGGTTAGTGTTTAATGGGCACAGAATACCTGTTTTATGAGACAAAAAAGTTCTGGAGCTTGAGGGTGGTGATGAATGTCTGTCCAACAGTGTGAATGGACTGAGTGCCATTGAACAGTACACTTTAAAATGGGTAAAATAGTTAATTGTAATATATAATCACAATAAACAAATATAAAAAAATCTTCAGGCTTTCCACATCATTTGCATGGGATAAAGTGAGTGCTTGTTTCTGTATTTGGACAGAATGGAGGTTATACAATAATAGAGCAACTATGATGATGGTGGTGATGATAGCAGCAGGTACAGTAAACAGTGCTCTTATGATGGTGGGGTTGATTCAAAGGGTTTCTCATGCATGATCACTTTACAGTTCACCTGTGAGGAAGATATTATTCCCGTCATCTTATAAATGTAGAAACAGAGGCTCAGAGAGGTTAAGTGACTTGTCCAGGGCCACACAGCTTCAATCCAAGGCTGGTTGACTCTGAAGCACCTCCTCTCCAAGCCTTTAATTTATCTGGGAGGGAAAACCTGGATGGGAAGCAGGTGCAGGACCCCCTTTAGTTGGCAATCTGTTGCTCATTTCCTTCCCTGCGTCACCTTCCAGCCAGGGAGGCACAAAACCATGCTCCCTTTGCTGTGTAGTGCTTTCGCTAAGCTTGGCCAACCCAGCGCTAAGACTGAGTTGTCATCCAGGAGATAGAAAGAAAAAGCAATTTCTTCCATTTCTTGGCTCAATCCTATGCAGTCAATACTGTTAACAGTAAATCAAATAACAGGACTGCGCTGACCCAGGAAAAGGCCAAGGAGAGAAAAATTCCAGAGCAGAATCCAAAAAGTGGATAAAAAAAAGGTTCAGCCAGAAGCATTAAGTCATACCTGGGGAAGTGAGCTGCAGTGGCATCCCCTTAAAATGGCTCCCCAGGACCCCAGCTTTCAGCTTCTGAGTCTCTTGAACCCCTGTTCCTGGTAGAACCAGGGAACTGGGGGCCACCAGAGCCTGGGTTGAAGATTTCTCATTTGAGATCCTTTTTTTTTTTTAAATGATTTTATTTTTTCCATTATAGCTGGTTTACAGTGTTCTGTCAATTTTCTACTGTACAGCAAGGTGACCCAGTCACACATACATATATACATTCTTTTTTCATTTGAGACACTCACCCCAAACCTTTGTCTGAGTCGGGAAGGAATATCTGCATAAAATGGCTTTTGGGGGAAAGCCTCCTTTTCACCCTTTATCCCTCCATACATGCCATTCTGTAAGATTTCACAGCATGGAGTGCTGGCTCCAAAAAGTAAGAGGCTCGAATGTTCTAAAAAAATTTCAGGCGTATCTGAGCCACATTTTTGACCAAACTGATGCCTTCTTTCATAACTGTAGCTATTCAACAATTTTTTATGAAGCATCCACTGTGTGCCTGGCATTGTTTGAAGGTCCTGGGGATTCAGCTGTGGACAAAACAGACACATTCCCGACTAAAGACACATTCACTGAAGCTACAGTCTAGTTAGTGATGGAGGAAGAGAAGATAATTAGAATTTTTATAGTATGTTAGGCAGTAGTACATGTTATAAGGAAAAATAAAGAAAGTTAAAGGGATGGAGAGTGTTTGGGGTGAGAGGAGTCAAGTTTAATATAAGTCTTTCATTTGAGGAAAGACTTAGAGCAAGTGAGGATGTGAGCCCATGAGAAAGTGGAGAAAGGTGTTCCAGGCAGTAGGTGCAAGGGTCCTGGGGCACAGTGCAGCAGGAGTGTTTGAGAAGTGATTGGATATGGCTGAAGGGGAGTGAGTGGATGGTGACAGATGGTGGGATTGAGGTGGAAAGGTGATCAAGGACCAGAACAGGCAAAGTTTCTGGGAAGCAGGGACTTTGGCTTTCCTCTAGGTGGATGGGGATTGCTGGGGAATTTGGAACTGGGGAGAGATTTAATCCGATGTGGGTTTTTTGTTTTTTTGTTTTTTTAATTTTTTTTGGTCTTTTTTTGCTATTTCTTGGGCCGCTCCCTCGGCATATGGAGGTTCCCAGGCTAGGGGTCGAATTGGAGCTGTAGCCGCCGGCCTACGCCAGAGCCACAGCAACACGGGATCTGAGCCGCGTCTGCAACCTACACCACAGCTCACAGCAACGCCGGATCCTTAACCCACTGAACAAGGGCAGGGACTGAACCCACAACCTCATGGTTCCTAGTCGGATTCGTTAACCATTTTGTGTTGGTACCTCATCTTCATATCCTGACTGGTTAAGGTTATACAAATCTAGATGGATTTGCATGGCAATTTCTGCATCCCTGAGAACCCATCTTTCTGATAGTCACTTGTAATGCCCTTACATGTCCTTAGCACCTATTAAATCCTCAAACATATTAGCTGAGGGTAGAAAGACATCTGAATTGATAGTAGCACTCTCATACCTGCTCATGAGGATCTTGGGGAGAATAAATGCAGCAATGTCTGTGGACCAGTGCCTGGTTTGCACCACTTTTAATTGATAGGGGGCCATGCAAGCTTCTTAAAGAGAGACCTGACGGAGAAGGACCTGGGCTTTAGGGAGAGAGGTGCAGGATTTCCCACATTAGCCTCCAGCTGCTGCTCTGAGCAGGCCCAGCCCCCTCCATTGTCCTGGGCAGCTGGGAGCCACTGATCATTCCTTTTCCCCGACTCCCCTCTCCAGCCCAGTACCCTATATCTTCCTTGGGGAAAAGTGGCCACCTGCCCCACAGGCCTCTCAGCAACCAGAGAACTTCCTGAGACCTTGGGAAGAAGCCACATCACCCAGTGGAACTCAATGGAATCTTCTTCCAAGCAAATTTCAGAGTCTTGTCAGGTCTTTGCCTTAGATGGAGCCTGGAGACTAGTCTCATATTAACATAGGCACCTCCTGCACGGTGTCCTGCCACGAGGGCCCTGAAGTGGACACCTATTGGTTTTACCTCTTGAGTATCTGTTCCACTTTCTGGTAACAGCACTCCACTTTCTTGAGGAGTGCTCTGTCATGCCCATTCCACCCAGTCTGACTGGGGCTGATGGCCTCTCCCCTACACCTGGAGGTGGGCATGTGAACCAGGCCTGAGCCAATCAGAGCACTCCTGCCCTTTGCCTTCAGTGATTGGTTCAGTGATGGGACTCATAACCCAATCTAGCCAGTGAGAGCCAGACTTAGGATTTTGGTTTGGACTGCTGGTGTAGCAGTCAAAAAAGGTTGGGATATGCTGCAGTAACACACAGCCCCTAAATCTTAATTGAGGTGGCTCAAATCCTACTGGCACAAAAGAGCAAAAGTTGATTTCTTGTTCATGCCCCATGTCTGCCTCAGGGTCATTGGGGCTCTGCTTCTATTTCCCTTACTCAGAGATACAGATTGATGGGGATTACTATCAGGA
This sequence comes from Phacochoerus africanus, assembly GCF_016906955.1. Taxonomy (NCBI): domain Eukaryota; kingdom Metazoa; phylum Chordata; class Mammalia; order Artiodactyla; family Suidae; genus Phacochoerus; species Phacochoerus africanus. The sequence continues at coordinate 44,421,379 of NC_062558.1, forward strand.
ACATTATCAGATACTATAGCGGGGCAGCGTGGGGACGGGGGGAAGGGGACCTTCAAGTCAGATGAGTCTGACTTTAAGTCCTGACCTTGTTGCTTAAAGCAAGGGACCTGCCTGGTACATGGTTATCGTTCAGAGAGTATCAATTTCCTTCTTGTCCAGTTTCCCCAATGCTTATTTGTTGTATGTCCAAGTTGGGCTCCCAGAGCTTGGCTCAAATGCCTGCCCCTCCACGATGAGTTCTCAGACTCACATCATTGTCCAACATCTCTCTATCATCTTAGCACAGAGGTAAGCACATAGTAGGGGCTGTCGTCTGTGTCTCTTCAGTGTCTGGCAAAAGCCTAAGCACTTAGTAGGTGGTATTCTCAGTGCCACCCAAGGTACTTTGCAGTGTCAACTACATAGCAAGTGTTGTTAGTTGAATCATCCAGCCCAGTGCCAAGTACATAGTATGTTCCTCCTCCCAAAGTGTTCTAGCAATGTATTTTCTGAAGTTAACCCCCAAAACATCTTCTCCCAGCCTCCAGCCTCTTGCATCCTGGGACCTGGAGTTTGTGAGTAGGAGTTGCCACCAGGGTATATAATATGCTGAAATGGGTGGGGTGGGGTGAGGGGGCCTTGAAAAGTTGGTCTAGGGCAGTGCTGCCCTGTGGGATTCATCAGGGGTCAGTGAGCATCGACCTGGCTTATGAATTTCCTTGGAGGGCCCCAGAGAAAGAGGGAAGTCGTTGGTGATGCGGTTACCTTGGCAACTCTTTGTACTGAAAAGACAGAGTGAGGTAGGGGGAGGAAACTGAGGGAAGGGGGCAGCTGCTGGGAAAGAGGGAGGTGCAGGAGGGGAAGTTTTCCTTTAAAAGAGGAGAATGACTTGGTTTCTGGCTTCTTAACAAAGTGAAGAAAGGGGTCTTCACACTGCAGGATGAAGGCTGGTCTGGGTGGGATGGCCTGCTTCTTTCTCCTCTTTCTAGAAATTCTTCCAGCTGGTCTAAGAACATGGAGAGAACTGGATGGAAGTTTCAGCCCTTCTAACTTGCTGTGTGACCTCGTACAAGTTACTCTCCCTCTCTGAACCTCAATTTCCTCTCTTATAAAAGAGGGATAATAATCCCTCTCATGGCAATGAGGTTTAGATGACAGTTTTATGTAAAGTGTAGAACAATGCGGCCGACTAAGTGTGAACGACCTGGGGGCTGTTATTCATTTAATTGTCTCTCACTGGCTACCACTGGCAAGTGACTACCATGAAATAAGGATGGCGTACTTCTAGGCAACACGCTGCGAGCTCAGAATAACTACTGATTATTGATGATTATGGATGTTCCTGCCAGATTATTGAGACTGGGAGTTGGGTAGGTGGGAAAGTCATAATCGTTATGCAGATGAAGAAACTGAGGCCCAGGCTGCTGCAAGAGTCTTAGATGCCCTGGGAGGACACACCTGGGAGAGAGGAACAGACACACAGCAGCAACACCACCCACCCCTGCGCATTTTGTGTTTCTTGTTGCCCCGCCCAGCGGAGCCCCAGCGCAAAAAATCTGACCCATCCCACCCACCCGCAGTGCGCATGCCCAGGAGCCAGGCTCAGTCCTGGCTGCCCCGGGTCACTGAGAAGGAGGAAGGTAAGCGTAGGTCTGAGTGGGAGGCATACTTGGGTAGGGTGGGAACCCCGGCATCCAGAAAGCAGGGATGGTAGAAGCGTGGGACACCTCTCCAGGGTGGAGTGGCCTCAGATGCAGTGCCTCTGCCACTGGGGGGGGCCTGTCCACTCACCAAGGCCTGCGGAGGGCGTGGTCACGGCGGAGGGATTGACTCCCTGCTATACTGCTGTTCACTGTACACCGGCAGACAGCTTATCAGCCTGGCTCCGAGGAGGGTGGTTTTCCCAGAAAGCAAGTACCCGGAGTACTGACCTTCACCAGGACCCTCGCTTTGGTCCACAGAGCCCTCCAGTCTGTCTCTCCGTCTCTCTCCATTTTGAGGAGCTGAACTGGCCCTGGGCAAGCTCCCTAGGTTCTGCAGGGCAAGACTCTTGTCTTTGACTCCATATGGTTTCTGAAAGCTGTGGGGAGACATACTTTTTCTCATCTTACTGCTTCCAGTGGGTGTTACCTGGGGGGAGGTCGGGCATCGAAGACAGAAAGTGCTTTTGGTGTTTAGAGGGCTGAAGACTTCAGGGAGGGCTGCCTGGAGGAGGCAGCATGCTTCTTCAAAGGGGGAAAGAAAACAATAGGTGTCAGGGTCAGGCACTTTCCAGACACTCCTCACTTAATCTTTAAAGTAGCTTTCTGAGAGGGACACTGTGATGGTCCCCATTTTACAGATAAGCAAACTGGGGCTTAGAGAGGTCAGGGCTCTCGTTCAGTCCCAGAGGTTCCCCAGAGAGGCCAGTTTTGAAGCTGGGTTTGCCTGATCCAGATCTGAAACATTTTCCTCAGCTCCAGGCTAAGGTAAGTGTGTCTAGGTGGAAGGTGTAGGCAGGGAGACCATGTAGAGTTGGGGGTCCAGGAAGATTCTGGATAAGGGAAGTGGCAGCGACTCATGGAGTCCTAATAGCCTCAGGAGTGCGATGGGGGCAGAGAGTTTGTATTTAGTGCTGTGGGAAAATATGGCCATGTCACGTCACCTGCATAAAACCCTCTATGGCTCCCCGGTACCTTTGCAAAAGCTCTATATTCTCACCACAGCATCAAGTCATGCGTGATCTGGCCCTGTTCACCTCAGCAGCCTCGTCTCCTTGTACCAACACAAGCACACTTCCTTCTCTGCACATGTTCTATCTGGGACCTTCGTCTCATGATCCCTTCTCTCTGGAGCATTCTGCCTTTCTCCACTGCTCAGCTCATCCCATTCATTCTTTCTGTCTCAGTGTAAATGTCACCTCCTCTGGGAAGCCTTCCTCGATGCCCCCGGTGGGACAGGTGCCACCTCTTGAGTGCTCACAGCACCCTTGAGTTCCCCCCATCACTCTATTCTAATTATCCATCCCCACTTCCTTTGCTTCCCTTGTGAGCACTCTCCGAGGGGCAAAAACCACGTCTCTTTGTCCATCGCTGAATTCTCAGTGCCAAGAATGTAGGGCGCCAACACAGAGTGGATACCCAATAGGAACTTATTTAATAAATGTATGAGGTAGGGAACAAGTGAAACTTTCGGTGGATGAGCAGGCTGGCCAAAATTGGCTGGTGATGGGGCAGGATCTTTGACAGAGAGAATCGTGGTTCAGACAGGATGTCACCCATTATATCTCAAAGCCCCTAAAGCACTTCCCCCATCCCATCCCATGCCCTCTGACCTTTGTGTGGGGTCCAGTGGCAACATGGGGAGGAGGCTTGGCTGGGTCCTGAAGAATTCCCTGCCTGACTCCTGTCTCCACTTTAGAGCCGCTTCCCTGCCCTGTAGCCTGCCAGGAACACAGATTCCTGGGGAAAATCTTAATGAAGATTTCTCCAGCCGTTATTCTGTCTCTAGGAGAAATTAGCAACCACAACATTTTCTTTTACCCCAGAAGTGGGGTATGAAGAGGCAGCACTGAGGTTGCTCTCTCCTCTTGTTACCATGGCTTTTACCATCACCAAGGAGACCATCAATTATTGAGTACCAGCTGTGTGCATTTCCCACAAATGGTTTCTGTGTGGTTGGTAAATTTATTTGTTCCACTTTATGAATGGAAGGAATTGGAACTCAGAGAAGAGATTTGCTGAGGCCATTCCAGTGTTGCTGCCCAAATCTGCCCCACTCTGAAGTCCCTGAGTGGAGCCATGGTAGAGGATGGGCACTGGTACCAGTGCAGTGCCCTGGGGTAGGTGTGGGTTCTCCACATACAACTGTGTCATCTTGAACAAAGGGCTTTATTTTACCTCTCTGTGCCTCAGCACCCTCATCTGTTGAATGGGCATAATAAAAGCTTCTACTTAACTAGTTTGTTGTGAGAAGTTAATACTTGAAAACGTGTTTAACTAAAGTGTTTGGCACAGGGCCATGTGTACAGTGCTCAGTAACGTTAGCAATCCAGGTTAATTCAACAAACCTTGCTGGGTGCCCTTTGGATGCTGGGGCTACAGCAAGAGAGCAGAACAGACCCTCCTTCACCCTCAGGCACTTACATTTTGGTTATTGCCATGCTACAAGGTAAACAGCCTCCAGGTCTTGGAGTACTATGTATATATTTGCCCATATTGAGATGTTGAGTACCTACTATGTTCTCAGCTAGACAAAGAGGAATAAGATGCTGCCTCTCCAAGGGAGCATGTAAATGGGGTTACAGGGAAGGAGGTTACAGGGAAGGAGGGAGTGTGAGAGAGCCTTCAGCAGGCTGAGTCCTGCAGGACCAAGTACCCACAGGAGTAGGAGATGCAGGCACCTGACACGCAAAGGCAGGGAGCTGTCCTGCTGATTCACATGCAAATTAGTGGTTGTTAAACTCCTCCATCTCTTCCCTAAATATGCAAAGACTCTTGTGTGAACTTGAGAACTTGAACCCCACCTAGCTCTGATCTTGATTCTCTTTCAATTCTCTCCACATTTCATCTCTTTGAATCCAAACAATCCTCTTGGTATTGTTATATGTACAGGAATCTATGCTCACTTTCTTTTTTTTTTTGTCTTTTTGTCTTTTTTGTTGTTGTTGTTGTTGTTGTTGCTATTTCTTGGGCCGCTCCCGCGGCATATGGAGGTTCCCAGGCTAGGGGTTGAATCGGAGCTGTAGCCACTGGCCTACGCCAGAGCCGCAGCAACGCGGGATCCGAGCCGCGTCTGCAACCTACACCACAGCTCATGGCAACGCCGGATCGTTAACCCACTGAGCAAGGGCAGGGACCGAACCCGCAACCTCATGGTTCCCAGTCGGATTCGTTAACCACTGCGCCACGATGGGAACTCCTATGCTCACTTTCTTTATTTTACAAAAGCACAGAGAAGTGAAGTGTTGTGTCCAAAGTTCCCCAGGTACAGGGTTGCCGGCTTTACAAAAACAAAACAAAACAAAACAAAACTGGATGCCTAGTTATATTTGAATTTTGCATAGACACAATGATTTTATTTGAAGTATGTCTCATGAATTATTTGGGACATACTCATACTGAAAAAGTATTTACCTTAAAATACAGAGTTAACAGAGTATCCTGTATTTTATCTGGCAAACCTTATTGTGCATGTTTTTACCCCTGAAAATTAAGGTAATGATAATTATCATCTGGATTTCTTGAGGACCCACCATGTGCCAGGCCCTGTGCCAAGTGCTTTACATACAGTGTCTCTTGAGCGCTGAAGGAAGGGGCCAGTGGTGCCGCTCTTGGTGCCCTCTGCTCTGAGCCAGGTGGCCCGTAGTTCCCAGCACCGCCACGAAGTGTCACCCTCGGCCCGCGGTACCGAGGCGGGGGCGGCCGGGCGCGCGCGGCCCATTCATCACGGCGGGTCCGCAGCGCGCAGACAATGCGGGAAGCGGTCCTTGCCCGCTCCCGCGCTGCTGTCGGTACAAAGGATGCGCTGTTAACACGTGTACTGTAATGGGCTCCCCCACGGCCTCTTCCGGGGCCGCCCGCTCCCAGCCTGACGGATGGCCCGAGCCATCCATCTAAATTGTGTCATGGGCTGTGAGCTTCCTCCTCTGTCCGGAGTCCCGCCTCCCAGTCCAGGCCGGACCTCGTATGGTGCACTCTATCAGGGAGACCCAGATGGCCTCCCACTCTAGGGAAGGAATCCCCTGCAGGGTGAACTCCTACTATGTGCTGAGCCCCGGCCACTCTCTCCTTGATTTTCATGTAGGATGTTGTGGTTTATTAGCCCATTTCACAGAGGAGGAAACTGAGGGTTGGGGCTGGAAGTCTTTATTCTCAGTTCACACAGCTTTGGGGTTTGCTAAAGATGGATTTTTTTTTTTCCTTACAGCTTTCTTGAGATATAGTCTCCAACTATAAAATTCACCCATTCCAAGGTGCTATTCACAGAGTTGTGCAACTGTCTTCACAATCTAAAAATAGAACATTTTAATTACCCCTCCTGGAAGAAAGGCCCTGACTGTTACCTTTCACTCTTAATTCCTCTATCCGCCTGGTTCCTGGTAACCGCTAAGTACTTTCTGTCTCTATAGATGTGCCTATTCTGGACAATTCCTGTAATTCAATGGAATCCTACAGCATGTAACTGGATCGTTTCACTTAGTGTGATTTTTCAAAGTTCATCTCTGTTGTAGCATGTGTAAGTACTTCCTTTTTTATTGCTAAATAATATTCCGCTGTATGGATAGATCACATTTTGTGTGTCCACTCACTTGCTGGTGGATGTGTGGATTGTTTCCATTTTTTGGCTATTGTGAATAGTGCTGCTATGAACATTTGTGCAATTTTTGTCTGGATATGTTTTCAATGCTTTTGTGTAAATACCTAGGAGTGAAGTTGCTGGGTCCTATGGGAACATGGTATTTAATTATTTGAAGAGCTGCTAGACTGTTTACAAAGTGGCTGCACCATTTTACATTCTTGCCCACAGTAGATGAGGGTTTTGATTATTTTTCCACATTCTAGCTAATACTTGTTACTATCTGACTTTTTGATTCTACCCATACTAGTGAGTGGAAAATGGTATCTCATTGTGGTTTTACTTTGCATTTCTCTAATGGCTAATAATGTCAAGCATCTTTTCATGTCCTTATTAGCCATTTGTATATTTTCTTTGGTCCTTCACCCATTTTAAAAAAAAACCTGGTAGTTTCTCTTGTGGCTCAGCAGTTTAAGAACCCAACACTGTCTCTGTGAGGATGCGGGTTCCGTCCCTGGCCTCGTTCAGTGGATTAAGGATCCGCTGTTGTCTCGAGCTGTGGCATGGGTTGCAGATGCAGCTCAGATCCTGTGTTGCTGTGGCTGTGGCATAGGCCTGCAGCTGCAGCTCCAATTTGACCCCTAGCCCATGAACTTCCAATATGCCACAGGTGCGGCCATTAAAAAAAAAAAAAAATTGGTTGTCTATTTTTAGGTTGTTGGAGTTCTTTATATATTCTGGATGCAAATACCTTATCTGATGTATGATTTGCAGATGTTTTCTCCCATTTCGTGAATTGTCTTTTCGCTTTCTTTATGGTATTGTTTGCAGCAGTTAAAATTTTGGTCCAGCGTCTCTGTTTTCCCTTTTGTTGCTTATGCTTTTAGTGTTAGTAATTAAGACCGAGAACCAGCTCTTTGTGACTCTGAAGTTGGTGTTCTTTTTGCTGTGCTGAGGGGAGGGGCCTTCGACTTTCCATGGGGGTTGTAGAAAGAACTGGTCAGGATTTGGTGGTCGTCTTAGGCTGGTGAGAGTGCACAGCTATGGAGAATAATGACCCTGGAATCAAACAGATTTGATTTCCAATCCTAGCCAGGCTGTTGCTTTCTTTAGTGACTTGGGCAGGTCAGTCAATTCCTTTGAACCTCAGTTTACTCATCTGTACAATGGAGGTAACCACACCTACCTTTGGGGTTGCTGTGATATTAAATAAGGGAGGGCAAGCACATGGAAGATACTTAAGAGACAGACCTGGGATGACAATGGCCCTGAGTTCACCATGGAGAGCCCCCTCCTCACACTCTAGCATGATGCATGGCTCTGACATGGGGACACACAGCATCCGCTCCTGCTCTCGGCTGCTGGGCATCAGGGCACACGGCTGGGAGTCCCTGAGCCTCTGTCCCAGTGAACTTTACTCTGGAGCCTGAACACAGAGTATAGGTTCCCTTTGTCCTACTGAAAACTGTGAGGGCAGCAGAGGGAACCAGAAGGAGCCATTAGACTGTCAGGCAGAGGGAAGTGGAGGCTCCAGTTTAGACATTGTCTGCCTGCCCCTACTCCCTTAGCCATTCAGCCTCTGTGACTGACGAGGTGAATGAGACTCAGAGAGGTTAAACCCTTGATGGAGGTCGCACAGTCACAACTTGAAAAGCAATACAAAGAAGGGCTTCTTGCCTCTGCACCTGAGAATTTTCAGGCATCACCCTGGCACATGCCCCACTACTGGTGGAGCCAGGATCTTGGGAAGACCCCTGCCTACAACGTAATCCTTGGCTGGCACTCCCTTGGGACAAGAGGCTTTGGAGCCACGTAGAACTGGGCTTAATCCAGCAACACTGTTTACTCCTTGAACATCAGTCTCTTCATCTGTTCAGTGGGGATATTTGTTCCTGCCCCTAGGGTTGCTGTGAGGGTGGAATGAAAGCAGAGCCTTGTATGACCTGAGTGTGTGGACCTGGCCCTCAGTGAACACTTGGTAATTATTACTATTTACTGTGATTATTAATAACCCAGACAAGCTTTTTGCAACAAATACCGATGGGATTTACACTGGTGTGACTGGGAGGTGGTGGCCAGACCACTCCCCCATCCTGGGAGCCCCTAGGCACAGTGTTTTCATGGCAGCAGGAAGTGGAGGGCGCTGTCCGTTGGTGGACAGAGTGGATAAAATTGATTCTAGCCCAGAGGCCGCAGGTGGCAGGGCAATTACTGCTGCAGAGCTGCTGGAGATGAGAAGCCCTTGGGTCACAGCTCTGCTGACCCACGCGCTGGTGGATTGTCTGGCTGGCCAGCCACCCCTGGGCCTCTGGTGCTAAAGCTGGGGGCTACAGTGCTGGCGTGCCCGGAGTGGTGGCTCGACCTCACCCACCCCTCCAGATAGACTGATAGACAGGCAGACAGGCCCATGTCCATTCCACTGGGGAAACCGGATGTGTTTCTATTTTGATCGTCACAGCGCCAGCCTTACCAGCAAGCACCTGGCCCCTTGGGGGCTTAAAGCCCACTGGTGTTTGGAGGTCCCGCGAATGCAGTCTGGTTCACAGAGGGGCTCACTGTGAGTGCATCCCTGCCTGCCCCTCCTACATTTGAAGATGCAGACAGGTGGCACATCTCTGACAGCCTAGCCTGGATATGCCCCTGGGATGGCAGCTGTGTCTGTCTTGGTCAGCATCCTCTCCTCCTACCTGGCACAGTGCCTGGTACAAAGTAGGCGCTAGGGGAGCGCTAAAGGAGAGATGAGTGCTTGATTCTCCTTTCTCTCTGCTGTTCCCAGCTAAGTGTCTTGTATACAGTAGGTGCTCATACAGTAGAATTGCCTAGTCTTAGAGCAAGAAAGGCCTTTCATTATAGATGTGATGGTTTCAGTCGATTTGGGCTGTTATAACAAATACCATGGGCGTGGGGCAGGGAGGTGCAGCAGTTAAACAGCCGACACGTATTGCTCACTGTCTGGAGACTAGAAGTCCAAGCTCGAGATGCTGGTAGATTCGGCGTTTGATGAGGGCTCGCTTCCCAGCTTGTCCACAGCCACCTTGTTGCTATGTCTTCGCGTGGTAGAGAGACTGATCACTTCTCTCATGTCCTGTCTTAGATGGACACAGATCTCATTCGTGGGGACTCTACCTTCATGACCTAATCACCTCCCAAAGGCCCTCCTCCAGATACCGTCACACTGGGGTGGGGGGTTGGGTTGCAGCTTATGAATCTGGGGGAACATGAACGATAAACATTCAGTCTAGAGACACCAAGGCCCAGGGGGGCAGAGACTTGCAGGGACACACAGTCCATGCAGAGCCAGGCCTGGAACCCTGGTCCAGTCTTCCTCCCCTCCACGATGGCTGGGCAGGTTGGTATCATCTGCGTAGTGAGGCCTGGCCTGTTGCTCTCCCCTAGCTTCTGGTGGCCTTGGGTGTCCCTTGGCTTGTAGATGTCCTTCTTATGTCCTCCCATCAGCTTCCCCCTATGCTTGTCTGTCCAAATTTCCCCTTTTATGAGGGCACAGCCTTATTGGATGAGGGCCCCCTCTCATGGTCTCATATTAATTTGATCATTTGTGAAGACCCAACTTCCAAACAGGTTCCCAGTTACAGGTACCAAGGGTCATTTGGGGGGGGACACATTTCAACCCATAATTGGCCTGTCGGGAAACAAACATCATGCACTGTTTTTTGAGCAGCAGCTGTATAGCTGGCGTATGGTGCCCAGAGCTTGAGGGAGAGAGGTGGGGAAGGACTGCCTCCCTAGAAGTGGGCACCATGGAGGGGGTGTGGATGAAGGGTCATAGGAGGTGAGATATGTCTCTAGGGCTGCAGGGGATGCACCAGAAGACATTCCAAGAGAGGAAGGTGGGGCTGATGGGGATAGCATTGAGTGCCAGGTGCAGGACTTGTGGATCAAACCACTAAGAAATTCTCAGAAGAGAACAGGCCTCAGACTTGATGAACTAAAGAAACCAAGTTTGTTTTCTTTATTCAGAGTGCGAGGTATGGGTTTTTAAACTCACTCAGCTCCAGCTCTCATGTTATAGGGGAAGAATCTGAGGTTCCAAGTAGGGAGAAGACTCTTCCAGGTCATGCAACCAGCAAGGGCCAGAAGTGACACTGGAAGGCAGACTTGCCTTGCTTGCAAGTGTTGAGAGCCCCTAGCCCGCTCTGCAAGTTATAAAAATGCTTATTCAAAACACAGCAGCCGTTACCGATGACAATAGAAGCCATTTGCCTGGTTTCGCTCATCTACATCTCTAGGGGTTAGTAAATTTGCAGCCAGTTTTCAGGGGTTTCAAATTGAATTTCTAGGTAGGTTCTACGGAGATTGGAGAAAAGGTTTCTAGTTTTCACACTTACCCTGGAAAGGGCCGGGCTGGAGATTCCTTCATAGATTGTGTCAGGCTCCCCCACCCCTCCCCAGGTGGGGGCTGGGAATTAAGAGATTTTTATTTCGATTTTTTTGGAAGTTCTTTCAGAATCCAAACATCCTCGTGCTGCCTCAGCCTCATGGAACTCAGTGTCCACTGGGGTAGGCTGTCTCCCATGTGGATAGGCAGAATCCAGGCACCATGATTGGAGCAAGCCTAGTGGGGGTGTGGGGTGGGGGTCTAGGGGGGAATGTCTGACTAGCCTCAGGGACAGCGAAGGCTTCCTGAAGGAGGTGACCCCTGAGCTGAGGCTTGAGAAAGGACTTGGAATTCACCAAATGGGGGAGGGGAACAGGTGAGCATTCCAGGTGGAATGGCATGTGCAAAGGCTCAGAAGTATAAGACTTACAGAAAGTCATGACTTGCACCTGGCCACCTGACCGTGAGGCTGCAGAAGTGTAGGGAGTAGATGGGGAGAGATTAGCAAAAGCCTTTGAAGTCATGGGGAGCTTGGGCTTTTTCTCGAAGGTCATAGGGGTCTATGGAGTTGTTCAGAGCTGGAAGTAATCTAGCAATATTGGCCTTTTTGAGAGGTCCTTCTGGCTACTGTGAGGCCAGTGAAGAGATGGCTGCAGTTGTGCAAGTACATGATATTTGATATAAAAATAGTTACTACAATGTATATTACAATAATAGTACACCAGTCACGATTCTAAGCATTCATATATTTTAACTCATTCAGTTGTCAAGTGTCTCTCTGAGCTGAAGTACATGGAAACCTCTTAACCTGGGGCCTGGCGTATTATAATTATCAACAAATTATCTACATCATATTAGCAACCCTTGTAAATACTCCTTGCCCCAGGTTGCAGCCGAGGACTGAGGTTCAGACTGTTGGAGTAACTTGGCCATACTGGATGCTGGGATGCACAGCCGAGGTCTACTTTTGGAGGGAAGGATGTATTCCTTCGCTCCAGGAGTGGTGCCTTCTTTGGGGGCTGACTCACCCAAGGTCACTCCCTTCTGGAGGCAGCCAGAATCCAATGACTGAAAGATGCAGAAAGATAAAGACCTGAGCTTTTGTCCCAACTCGGGACAGCTCTGAAGGGCTGTCTCGGCTCCAGAGCTCCCCATGGGGTCTGCTGAGATGATGTTGGACCACCAGCACAGCTCAGCTTCTTCCTTTCCCCAGTCCTGCTTCCTTCTCCCCTCTTCCCTGAGTTCTGATCCCAAGAGGACTTCCTGCCGAACATCCCATATGCTGAATTCTGCTGGCTGGGGACCAACCTGTGACATTTGCCCAAGGGAACACAGGCAGTAATCAACAGAACCCATGTATTCGTCAGGGTTCTCCAGAGAAACAGACCCAATAGGATACATATCATTGTCTATAGATATTGACATATATCTATAGATACATAGAAGAGATTTTTTTAATGGAGGATTGCTTGCATGATCATGAAATTTGAGAAGTCCCATGATCTGCTGTCTGCAAGGTAGAGGCCCAGGAAAGCTGGCAACACGGTTCCAGTCCAAACTCAAAGGCCTGAGAACCAGGGGAGCCAGTGGTGTAAGTCCAGGTCCAAGTCTGAAGGCCTGAGAACCATGAGGGCCAATGTGCAAGGGCAGGAGAAGGTGGACATCCCAGCTCAAGCAGAGAGAATGAATTTGCCCTTCTTCTATCTTTTTGCTGTGTTTGGGCCCTCAGTGGATTGGGTGATGCTTACCTGCTCTGGTGAGGATGATGTTGACTCAATCTCTTCTCACAGACATGCCCAGAAAGAATGTTTGACCAGCTGTCTGGGCATCCCTTAGCCTAGTTAAGCTGACACGTAAAATTAACCATCACAGCCAGCAAACAAGCGCCGACTCATCGGGCATCAAGGTCTCCATTCTGCTCTCAATCACACTACCTCCATCAAGAGTCTTTGACCCTGTGAACTTTAGTTTCCTCATCTCTAAAGTGAGGGTATGTCAGTCAGTGTCTTAGTCAATTCAGGCTTCCATAACAAAATACTAGACCCGGGGTCATACATAATAGACATTCACTTTCTCCTAAGTGTGGAGGCTGGAAGTCCAAGGTGTCAGCAGAGTGCCAGCTGGCTCTTCTCTTGGGTTGCAGATAGCTGCCTTCTTGCTGTATGATTACCTGACCTCTTCTTTGTGTGCGTGTGGCAGGGGTGGGGAGAGAGGGAGAGAGAGGGTTGGAGGGGGATCCATGGTGTCTTTTCTTAAAAGGACACTGATTCTATCAGATCAGAATCCTACCCTTTGACCTCTTTTAACCTTAATTACTTCCTTAGAGGCTCCATCTCCAAACACCTTGAGGGATAGGGTTCTAACATGGGAGTTTTGGAGGACATTCAGTCCATAACAGTCAACTTAGTCCAGGTTCTGTGGAGGTAACAACATCCCCAAATCCCATGGCTTCCAAAAATAGAGTGATAGGCTTGTGCTGATTTGCCCAGGATTTTCTTGGTTTTAGCACTAAAACACACACATCATGGGAAATCCCTCAGTTCCAGATAAATGAAGGCCATTCATTTAGAATGTGTCAGTTTTAAAACTAGAACCCCCCACCCCCACCCCGGGTTCCCCTTAGGAAACCAGAACAGTTTGTCATCTTTTTTAAAAAACAAAAGTTTCTCTTTCACTCATGTTCCATGTCCATCATTTACACGTCCATCGAGTGCCTCACATTCCATGTTGGCTGCTGCCCTGCTGCAAATGGTTTTTACCTGCGACTCAGGTCACTGAAGCAGCCCCACTCTAGCACATTGCTGGTCTGGAGACAGAGAGAAAAGAGAACCAGAGGAGCATGCGCTGTCTCCTAAAAGATTCTGCTTGGACGGGGACACAGATCACTTCCGCCGTCATTTCATTGGCCAGAACAAGTCATATGACCCAGGCTGCCTGGCGTGTTTTGGGATAGTGGAATCCTTCCTTCCAAGAAGGGTGCCTGGGAAAGGATCTGGGAGGTTTGGATGCTGCTTGGAGGAGATAATCTAAAACATCTTGGGCGGCTGCTAACCGCTTCTTTCCAGAGCTGGGGCCCTCCTCTCCGTGTCTGCGATACTCCGCCATGCTAATGACTTGAAACGGTGGCTAATTTGACAAGGCAAATGGAGTCCCCGTGATTGCATTTGACTTTCTGACTAATGACAAGAGATGAACTCACTTTTCTTAGTGCAACTTACAGTTGGATAGCCTTGGGCCATCACCCGATCCCAATGTTCAAAATGTTGCCTTGTAAATTGTCTAATAAAGTAATAAAGAGAGAGACTTGCTAAATGATTTGTCTTTTAACCATTGTAATGGGATTTTGGGGGGGGGTGTAACATTGTTTTATGTTAGAGTGCAAAAATTATCACATGTAATTAGAATCATTTCAATTCCAGTCTCTGCCAGGCCTCTGACATATACGGCAACTTGTGCCACGTCGAGCAAGTCAGCTCGTAAAACCTAATCAAATAAAATTGTAAAACGCAGTCAGATTTGGAGTGGTGCAATGCACACTGGAAAAGAAGGCAGCTCTTCCACGCCTCAGAGGGAGGAGGAAGGAGGGAGGAGGAGGAAAGAGATGAAGAGAAGAGGCAAAGAGAAAAGATTTCGCCGTATTGCGACTGCTTTCTGCCTGGGGGTCGACCTCCATCCCTTTAGTCACTGCCCCTTCGGATCTGACATTTGTACCCCCTCCCCCACCCCGTGGCTGAATTTCATCTCATCCAGGCCGATCAGACCCCTGCCTATGCATCTTCTTAATATTTAATCCTCATCAGGCAGACACATGTATGGATCTATTTATCCACCAAAGCTGCAGTATAAATGTTTAACCAGAAAAGCGCAGGGCAACTCAGATCATCCAAGAGATGAGCTTTTCCAAGGACGCAAGGACGGGCAGGCGGTCTCGCTCTGGGAGAAGATATTTATTGAGAAGAATGTCTCTGGTTCCCCAAATGTCCAGGTCAGGTCTTGGGGGGTGAGGGTTAGCAAAATGTTGCCTTTTCCAATTGGCTTGAACGAGAAGCTGCTTGCCTTTGGCTGGAGGAGAGTGGAGTGAGAAGGCTGCCTCCTTCTAGATGCTGGTGGGCGAGCAGGCCCTTTATTTGTGCCCCCATGTCCCCATGCACTGAGGCAGCCCAATGGACCTCATTGGGCCTGGAATCTTGTTCTAGGCGGGAGGGTTGTCTGCCCAGGCTAGGATGTGTGGGCAGCATTGGAAATTCGCATTGGAACAGGTGACACGCAGTAGGATGATCACACTGTAAAGGGAAGTGATGGCATCAGGGGATGTCAACAGAGCACTTGAATATTCTGGGCACTTGGCCCCACAGCTAGCGCCAGGCCAGCTCTTGATTCATCTGTATTACAGAGCGGCACTCCTGCAAAAGGGCTGTCAGCAACTGGAATATTTGCTTCAAACTCAAGGAATTACAATGGAAATCTTCCCCGGGGACACCCAGCGAGGTTGCAAGGCAGTATCTTCTTCTGTGGTCAGAGAGCTTGAGCCTTGGGGAGCTCTGGGTTCAAGACCCAGGTGCCCCGCCAGAGAAGGATGTAACCATGGGCAAGGCCTGACTCCCACACCTACCCCCACCAGAGGGCAAGAGGAGAGAATATGACCACCTGCTAAGTGCCAGCAAACACACTGCAGCAATTCTGTAGAGGAGAGATGATTGGCCACATTTTACAGATGAGAAAAGCAGGCTCAGGGCAGGGAGAGTGTTTGCCCACCTGGCGTGACGATGCTGAGATTGGAGCCCACCAGTTTGGGTTGCAGGTGTGCAGGCAGTGGTGGTACCCCAGGATATGAAGAAGATCAAATGATGACCAAGCTTGGAGGGTGCTTTGGAAGAATCTCGAGTCCTTGAGGGAGGTGCATCCAGAATCCTGGCATAAGCATGGGTCACAGCAGCACAGCCTGTTGTGGGCTGCAGAGTCCTTTCTCGCCTACTGTGTCTCACTTTGTTCCTGGTGATGAGACGGAAGAAGCATGACATCCTGTCACGGGCAGAAAGCTGAAAGGCTTGGGATTTGTTTAAGAGGGGGGAGGGAAAGATGACCCCCATCTTCTCAAGTCTCTCCCCCATCCTACCCCTGAAACTAGTATTTTAACTGAAAACAAGGTGGGGGATAATTGTCTTCCTTTTGCTCCCTCCCCATCTTTCTTTCTTTCTCCCTTCCTCCTTTCCTTCTTTCTTCCTTTCCTTCCTCCTTATTTCTCCCTTCCTTTCTTCCTTCCTTACTCTCTTCCCCCCTCCTCCCTTTCTCTCCCTTTCTTTCTTTCTTCCTTTCTCCCTCCCTTACTCTTTCCTTTCTCTCTCTCTCTCTCCATCTTTCTCTCTCTCTCTCCATCTTTCTCTCTCTCTCTCCATCTTTCTTTCTTTCTTTCTTTCTTTCTTTCTTTCTTTCTTTCTTTCTTTCTTTCTTTCTTTCTTTCTTCTTTCTTTCTGTTCTTTCTTTCTTTCTTTCTTTCTTCTTTTCTTT